>NC_135179.1:25514421-25834733 GCF_041146795.1 Maylandia zebra | reverse complement strand
GAACACATACACAGCTTTCTGATTTGGCTAAATGAGGACTAAACGTGGGAGTAAAAACAGACCAATGGGCTGCCCCGCTAGGAGTAACAATAACAAACATCTAGAGCATGCATGCTGCCGAGAGACGGTCCCAGATACCAGCTGATATGCTAAAAACAACTAAATAAACACTCGGAGGAACTTCTCCTGTCATTTTCTCCTGACAGTACCCTAATTACCCTTTCTGTTTTTTAAAAAAAAAATCACTACTCATATTTATTTACTTCTTCTTTTATGTCTTCTGTTCTGTTCCAACATCCTTTGTCCACAGAAAACACAAAGGACGGGCAAAAGATTCCTGGGCATGTTCCAGTCCTGTTAAAGCCCTCCAGTGTGTTGAGGTATTTAATATGTCAAAAAAATTAAGGGTTCACAATCGTTCTAAATGCTTTTGACTATGCTTCCTGATGAGCAAGTAAAAGATTCACGGAGAGATAGACCCTTTCAAGGCTAACACTAAATACTTGAAAACATAGCAACTTTCTTGAACTCAGTGTTTTGCTTTTTTTTTCTATATATTTAAATATATATTTATATATTAAATATATATTTAAATATATTTAAATGTGACAAAAAATGTGACAATTGAGTTTTTGATCGAATGTTTGGCTGATTACTTTAGAGCACGTGTGAGCTCTTTGCACCATGTTGAAAACGTGTGTTAAAACTGTGAGATCTTAAGATTTTTTTCTGCAAGAATGGGACAAAACTTTAAGTTTAATATTATTCAGCAGGTTTAAAAAATTTCACACATAACTGTTAAAAACATTACATCTTTAAAATGTTACACATATTAGATTCCTGCTTGTTCAAAAATAGATGTTGCTGTCCACCAAAACAGAGCGGTTTGGTGGACAGCAACATAGGTCAAATCAAAGTAGTGCAAAGATAATTTTAAGTATATTTATAATATACAGTATATATACAGTATAATATAACATCTATGTGGTAGGAGGAGCAGGTGTTAGTGTTAGGAAATGCTACCACAGTGTAGTTGGAGCCTTAAAATGAGAGAAAATGTATTGCTGGATGATGCAGAAGCTCAGAGCCAAAGATGGGGGAGTCTGTACCTCAGTCAGTGGTTCACACCAGTAGTGTCAGCCAGGTATGAGGTTTTTCTCTCCAAGCAGGTAATAGTCTGGCCAATTATTTGATCAGCAGCAGAAAAAAAGCAGTCCTCATCTGCAGCCAGGTGCAACAAATGGGGAATTAGATATGATTTCCAAATGCCTCTCAAGGAAGAGAAAAGCCTCAAAGGAGCATTCATGTTTCTTTAGTCATTTTCTGAACATTAAAATCAGTCATGTCTGGTTCCCGAGAGATTTTCATTGCTGCAGAAATATGGTTCAAAACACTATAGTGCTACACTGAAAATGTTATTTTCAAGGTAGCACAACTGACCTTGAAGTCTGTCTTATCTTTCCAACAAATCTTAACAAAAGAAAGTCATTTGCACACTTGACTAAACATCAATACAACTTCAATACAACAAAATCTTTAAAAGGATAACTTTAGAATTTGTACTGATGTAACATAAGTAAGACAACTGAAGTGTCAATAAAACATAGGCAAATTTACACCCTTTTTCAGGGCATTCATGCATGCCTAAATCCTGTTTCAGTGACTCTAAAAATAACTGATATTTTTCCATCTCTGTGTGTGGAGTGAAGCTGTGGAACAGACTAAGTAAAGAGATGAAGCAATGTCCGAGCATGGCACAGTTTAAACAGCGGTTTAAGGATATGGTTTTTGCAGGGTACAGGGAGGAGGGAGAGATTTGATGGGGTGTTCTTGTCCAATATTTTCATGTGTGTGCAGGTGCACGGGTATGTTGGTATGGGTATATATATCTGTAGGTTGTGTATCCTTTGAGGTGTTACTGGGGTTATTGAAAATGTGTATATGTGTGTATGTGTATATATATATATGTATGGATAGATAGAAAGATATATATATATATATATATATATATATTAGGGGTGCAACGATACACAAAATTCACGGTTCGGTTCGATACTTTGGTGTCACGGTTCGATATTTTTTCGATACAAAAAAAATGTTCATGCCTTTTTAATTTGTCATTTATTAAAATTATAAATATATATTTTAACTCAAAAGTACAGTTTTTAAATTTAACCCTAACCCTTGTGCGTGTTTTTTTATTTTGACAGCGAATGCGCACCTGCGGACCACTTATGTGCAGCCCTGGTTATTTAGCTCGTCATATTGCAGCCACAGAAATTCTTTTGTCCATGAAACCATAAAGCTGCACTTTCTTTTTGCCTTATAGTCTGATTTGTCATAACTTCTCCGTTTTGTGGTAAGCTTTTCTTTGGCTGTCACTTCTTCACCCTGACCTGTCTTATTTGGCTCAGCAGAACTGAAATGCTTTTACACACGCACTCACATAAGCTCAGCGATTCTCTGCGCGATCAACCTCTCACATGTTTAAGCTGAGGGAGATTTCACTTGTCATGTTTGCATAGTAAGCTAACGATTAATAAGACGATGTCAGAGGAATTGGTGCACAAATTATCATCACTCACAGATCAGTGCTGTCGCTCTCTATACACAGTTCGCACGATTGCAAAGTGAAAGCAAAAAACAAGCGCAAATTCAAACGCGATTTCAATATGTCACATATTGACAGTGGCTCACCGATGCCAATGACATAATTACCCAGCTACATTTCTGAAAGAATGCAAAAGCATTGACATATATTTTTCCTACAATAGCCCGACGGGCAGGGCAGAGAGATTTTGGTAGCCCGACTGAAAAAAATCGCTAGCTCCAGGACGTCGGGCTAGCGATATTGCAAGCCCTGTATCTGATTGAGGAATCACTCATCTTTGGAAAAGAGAGTTTATTACAGAGAAATGTCTCTTTCCAAAATAAAAGCTATACTATCCGCTTCTTCTGGGTTATATTCTCAGCAGCATAAGGAGAATCATGTGCTAACAGCTGTCTAAATGACTCGGCTAAAGTTAGTAGCATGCTTGTTGTTTTTGTCTTTGCACTAGGATGATGTCGGCGTAAATGTGCAGTCATATTCGTTGTGTTCCCACTAGTGCTTTCAGGTTGAACTCGTTGAAATGACCTTAACGCCACAACACGGCAAATCTCCGTTAACGAGCTACCGCCGATCGTGCATGGGGCTAGACGGCCAACACGTTAACGAGCTAACTGCGCTAACACACTAGTTCCCACCCATGTAATTGAGCATTGCATGGCACATCCAACATACTGTTTTACTTTAGTCCATGACTCGCTTACCTTCAGGGTCATACGTCACATGAAAACCAAAATAATTCCAAACGCCAGATCTGAATGTTGCAAGGAGAGCTTAACTTCTGTCTTGCTAGCTTGCCCTGCGCTCTTCCTTCTGACGATGCTGTCTGTGTTGAGCGCTCAGTGGATCTGCGCTCGACACAGACAGCATCGTCAGAAGGAAAGTTGATAAAATAAATTACAAATGTTGTATTGTTCGATACATATGCGTACCGAACCGAAAGCACTGTATCGAACGGTTCAATATCGATACGAATATCGTTGCACCCCTAATATATATATAATTCATATAAAAAATACACGTAACATATAATGTAATTGCGAGGAGGTATTTCTGCAGTCTACTGATTAGTGGATAGTGGAAAGGGGGTGGGATTAAATAAGCGTATGCTTCTTCCTGCTCCTTTTTGAACATGAAAGTTATTTGTAGTTGTGGTTGTTCGTTTGCCTTTTGTTTTGCTTTGTTCATTTGTCTCTTTTGATTCTATGTTGTTGTACTTTTTCAACATGTTCAAAATAAAGATTCAATCAATCAATCAAACTATATATAATATATAATAATAATAATTATTATTATTATAGGAATAACACATTTTAGTATTATTTTCTGACAATGTGCTCTAATCTTATATTTTGCCATCTTGTCTATGGAAGTGAACACAGAGTGAAAACATGTTTAAATGTCTGATGTTCCTGATGCTTTGATGCCACAGTGCACACACACAGAGGCCTCGCATTCTTCGACAGCTAGGTTTGTCATGAATAAACGAGACTTACTTTGCGTCAGCAGAAAGAAAATGAAGATGTAATGTCACGACACAAATAAATGATGCACAATAATTCAAAATACATACTTGAAACATTGGTTCTGATAACACAGGGTTATTGCTGTGTCTGCTCATTTAATCTCTATATACTGTTGAAAAACGTTAGTGCTAAAGTAGGTTAGACTGCTAAGAGATTATTGGCTATTTTACCTTTCTGATCCAATTTATTTGCTAGCATATTTTTACATGCCAGACAGGGAGCTGATGTACTTTTTTCATTGGTTGTTTGCAATAAATAAAGGGAAGGACACTGTATTAAAGGGAAGAAAGAAACTTTGAAGTTTCTTTTTCTTCCATCATTGTATATATTTCCTTTTCTTAAAGAAAAGGAAAATTGAAGTTAAATCCAGGTGAGACCAAGTCGCACGTGCGCAATTACGCACTGCTGGCACGGTCTCTGCGCACAGAAAATCTGCGTTGCGCACAAAAAAAATCTAACCTGAATTGAAATTAAAATTAATACTTCAACAATCCTGTTTTGCAGTGTTAGTCAGTGAGTGACTGGCTGCTCCCATTTGGGATTAGAACGATGCCAATTTATCCCATAGTTTAGCCAATAAAGCATATACGCAGCCAATCAACGTCATTGACAGGCTATGACAGCGTCCTTATGTGCCGACACCGGTGTTTTAGTTAGCAAAGCGGCGTGGCTGATGTGGAGTGAAGCCACGTTAATGACAACGTGTACAACCATTGGAGATGTGAGCAGGACAGACGGAACAATTGATGGAAAAAGTGTGGACTTTATACCAGTTTTTAAATTGTGTTGATAGGCCACGTAAAACCAGAGTTATGATAAACAAAAATATGCAATGTTTGGTTTTCTTCCTGAATACTATCGTTGTTTATATTTACTGCGGGAAGAAACGGTAAAAACGGCGTTTTATAAGAAAAAAGGCTCGAAAGCTCTCTCCGCCTATGAGCAAAAACAAACCCCACCCCCCTCTTCCTTTCCTATTCGTCCAAAAAAGTACCATGTCAATCAATCAAAAAATGATATGGCAATGTGGCATCTAGTTGTTAAGAAACGGGGTGAATTTTTAGGACTGACGGCGGTGCTTTGAGATATGAGAGATTTGCGCAATTTAGCGCAAATCTTGTGCAGTTAGTGTGTAGTGTAGTCAATAGTTTTATTGTGTGTGTCAGAACAATGAGGCGACTACTGAATGTTACAGGTGTTACAGGAGTGATACATCTCCTGTTGTCAGGCCTGCAGGTATACGGCTGTTGTTCTCCTTTATCTCATAGTGGACAGAAATTAGAAATAATTGGTGTGGCATCAGCTGATTGTTCTGTAAATAGTTTGAAATGTTTATTTAAAAATGCCTTGGCTGCATTAAAAAAAAAATAGCTGCAAAAAACTTTGTTGTTTGCCAAACTGAGTTACTTTTTTGAAGAAGTAACTATATAATTAATTGCCCAACATTGGTCATTATATACTGTATTTTGGAGACACAGAGTTACAGATTCTCTCCCAGACCACAGACTCATATTACAAGTCAGAGCCTTATAAAAAAAAAAGAAAAAAAAAGAAAGAAAGTTGAACTCCAATTTTGAAAACACAAGTTATTTTTACTTCCAATAGTGTTAACATACTACACAGGTCAATGACTAGATTTTTTTAAATTTTCATTGTAAGTGGGCTAAAGCAGTTAATTAAAAGTAGTCTAACATAAATGTAAATGCTGTAATTTGATTATTTTAATAAACCATGTAACTTGGATGGATTAGATGCCGGCGTGACCACAGTGCACGCGTCTGATGTCGCTCACAGTGGTCCAAGGGACCGCTCAGGGAGTTTGTGTGTTCGCTCAGACACGTGAAAAATTAGAGGGAACATTGGTCGGAAGGCTACCTCATATGTTAATGGCCAACAGCAAATTCAATTAGAATATTATCATACGTTGATTTGAATCAAATTATGCCTTTATTGAGTTGGAATGTTTTTTCAGTGTTACATTTATCTTTTTATTGACAGCACAAGGGCACAGAGGAAGAGAATGAGAGCAGGATGGTGACAGCAAAAGAGAGAGAGAGCAAAAAGAAAGAAGTAAGAGTCAAAATCAACCGCATAGTTATAAATCCAAAGTATCTTCTGTTTTGACCACATTCACTATATTTATATCATTACACTGGGACTTTTTAGGACAACCTGACAATAAAGATTTGCAAAATTGAACAAGTCCAGGTTTATGATAGATTGTTTTTTTTAAATATCTGAATAATGTTGCGTTGATGACTTGGTTGAGTGCCTGTATGTGGTTAAGAAACTGGTATAATGTTGTGCATGTTTCTCCTTTGATATTGCATCTCCTCTACTACAAATAGTTAACTGGCTGTAGAAAATTCTTGTCAACATGATATTTGTCTTAGGTTTGACAATAAGGGTGCACCCTAAAACGGGTGTGTTATTGAAATCTGGGATTATTTTTCTGAATGATTCAGAGACACTATAATAGGTAATACAACTATTTAGGTTGCAGAAAGTTGACAACATGTGCCAACAGCATATTCCCTTTAACCCTTTATATTAACTTCAAGCACACTATGATTGGGGGCTGAGCTCCCCTAAATCTAAATGCTTGATTCCACAATCGCCCCTGCCATGACCTGTTTAATACCAAATTTGTCTATGCCGGTTCAAACACTTGCTTTTAGATGTCAGATAAAGACAACTCTATCAAAAAGTATTGATCCAGTAAAAATAAAAACCATTCACATTAGGACACCATCAACCCACAACAACCCACAAAAATTATAAATACCGCTTTTTCAATGCATGCGGGCAAGCTGACAGAGCCGATCGACCGAATTAGAAGGCTGAGAAAGAGACAGTGTCCAGAAAACAGAGAGTTGACGAGCCACAGTTAATGCAGAGCATGCTTGACAGTGGGGAATTGGCTGGGGAGAGTACACAGACATTATCAACACATTTAGGGGAACACTTTAATAAGTTCTTCCTTGGGGCTACCTCTTGCTCTTTAATTATTATTGAATTGGGTACGCCACAGAGCTAATTAAAAGTGCAAGGTATTTACTGTGGCAGTCGAGGAATGTGAGGGTGCAGAGGAGAGCAAGAGAGAAACGGGAGAGGGAAGACGTTCTGACAGAAGGTTGTTATTTTAATTGTTTTAATAGTGTCCTGGTAATGGGAGATGCAGCTATGGCTCTACATCCTTCATGCAGACTAAAGGAGAGAGGGAGGGGGGGAAAGTGACTCGAAGAGCCATGCTTCAGGTCTCGTTTAGCTTCTTCTAAAATCAGACAGAAAACATGAGAAAGAAGAAAATACACTGTAAGATAGGAAGATCTAGTTTGGCTAATAAAAAACCTGGCATATATATCATATATGCCAGTCATGTATGTCCATTATGTGATCTATAGGAAATAAAGACTTTTTTCTCTGTTCAGGTTGATGATGAATATGATCAACTTACAATAACTCAAAGGGTTGCTTCAGAAACACATCTCCTACATTCATGCAAACAGCACACAGAAGCTTATCTCCTGTTGTTTTCTTGGACCTCTGAGGATTCTCACTTCCTTGGTAAAAAAAAGAAAAAAAAGAAAAGAAATTATTTTGAATGATTATAAAAAAACCTTATCCCACATAAATGATCATGGGTTGGCATGAGGTTAAAGCACGAGCCAAATTGTTGAACAGAACGAGGCAGCAAAGCCTTTTGCTTAATTGGCATAAACTACAAGACATACACCAACCTTCCCAGCAGAGTGTGGAAGTTTTTGCGACAAATGTTGTGTTTCCACAAGTTAATTACATAGTAGAGAGCTTAATCTGCCGAATCAGGGCAAAGTGGATTAGGAGATGAGAGCATTTAATCAAAGTGTTCTCTCTGTCTAATTACACATCCCATTTCCTGACACAACACACACTGTTATCTGCCATTGCATTTAAACACCAGCTATTCTGTTTAGCTGCCCTCCCCTCCAAGACTGAATGATCGCACTGCCTGGATGTGACAAAATAAATAAATGAATAAAAGTCACTGAATGTGAACACATGTAGACTCGAACTAAACAGAGATGCGCACACAAACACACGGACATGCAGAGACTGAACATAAATGCGGAGAGGATTTGGTTCCAAACAAAACATTAAAATATATGTTATAACATGTATCACTGTATAACTGCAGTGTACAGCAGACCACTAATGCAACATAATCACAAGCATCGTTCATGCCAGGGTGGGCAAAAGATTTCTCCTGGGTCCTCCTCACTCGTGTTTTAAACTGAAATTGTTCTTATTTTGGGCATGAAAAACAATGGAACCTCTGTTGGACTCAAAATAATCAGTATAAGGAGAAATCTGAAGAAGAAAGCGTAGGAAAGAAACAAGCTTTCTGGTTTCTGTTTGCTTGCAGACTGATTTCTGCTGACCAGTCATGCGTTTGTGTTTGGTGCAAAAAGAACTGTAGTTGCTGAAATATAATCTCAAAACTACTGTCTATCACCTGACCACAATTTTGCTTCCTAAAAGCAAAATTTTATTTATTCAAAATGGTCAGAGCACGTAGCAGGAAGATTTGGCTCACCGACTATATTGGAAGCGCCCACAAGTTAGCCGTTGTCCCCGGAGTCATTTGACCAGCCAGTATGTTGACAGTATACAGTATATGTCACTTGTGTGAGTTCACACCAAGTCACAGCCTAATCCCACTGTGTTACATATGCATCTTCAGCACACATCTGCGCAGCATCCTTCAAACAACTTGTGCCAGTTCCCAAATCAAATCCCTTGCTGCTGAGAGGAGGAGAGAAGTGAGTGAAATATCCATGTTTGGATGTGTTCCCTCATCTGCCTGATAAATATTGTATTGAATGTGTTTTTGCATGGTGTACGAAGGCATGAGGATACTGACTTAGAGGCCATGTGCTGAAGTTACCGATCTGCTGAAAAGACAAGGCCAAATAAAAGGTGTTTTAAGTGTCTCCACGAGTATCCATGTACAGCAATTTTCCCAGGCTGTTTTTCTTGTACCTGTTATACTAATTCTTGGTGTCATCTCAGACAGCCCGCTCACACGAACCACTGTTACACCACCACAATGACTTAATCCAGCAACCTCCATGGTAACCGAATGTAACCAATCACTGTGGCTGTGGAAACCTGATCATTGCGCTCAAGTTGAGCAGTTTGGCTTCCAGTCAGCCAGACAGGTGCTCATTTACGTTCATCAAATTTGTGTGAAAATAATGGTCTAATGAAGTACAGAGGAACATATTAAGTTTTGAATATGATTAAATCGCCTCCACTGTGCCCTGAAAGGCCAATTTAACACTTCTTTATTCTTTGCACAATCTTTGCACCGAACCTTGAGATGAGAAAATATGCGGGTTCTTTTTCATTATGGCCTTTTATTCAAATGAAAAGCAAGCGTAACGTCAATCCAGTGCAGCTGTAATTGCTTCTGTACACCTACACTTGTAGGTGTTTAGGTTGAAAAAGAATCTTAAGCTATTATTCACTAGGTCACATCCTTTCCTCACATAACACACCAACATTTGACTCATAGGCTCGTGTGGTTGTGTGAGTACATTTGTGTGTTTACGTGTTTATGAATTGGAAGGCCTCCTAGAGGAGGACATCTGCTGAGCTAATAAACGATAATCTTGACAAATTGTCACTGTCTGATCATTCAAGCCGGCTTCACAATCACATTACTGAGTAAGCCATTACAGACCGGGCCAAGGACATGACTGACAGCTCTCTAAACCAATGGAGGGCGTTGCTGTACCAACGTCCAGCTGCTTGAGAGGAGGACAATAATTCATGGCCTAAGAGCAATTGGAATGTGGAATGGAGTAGTTAGGGAAATTAGTAATGCCACCCACTAACATATCCATGCCCTTCACTGGTTAGAACAGCAGCTGAGTTTATGAAGAGATGGCCTTACGCCAGAACCGACTTTGTCCTTTTGGATAAATATGGCACACCAGGCAACTATTGAGGGCAACGGTGTTTGAGGTCATGATTATGCAGATTTACAGTAGGTCCTATTGTGGGATACAGTAGTCTGTCCTGGCTATAGTACAAAACATTTAACTGAGATGATGACACTGGAGATGACATTGACAGCTTGATGGTGCATTTTAAAAACGCAAGACAATGCCCGTGACATGCAACCACTCGCAGAAAACAGCTCTCAGGGTGTAGACATAAGTGAACAATTTAAGACTCAGACTAGGAGTGTTGACAGACTGGTAGAGTGTAAAGGTCATGTGATAAAAAACAAACTCCTAGAAAATCAATCCACTATAAAGGATTTTAATTCCAAGCCACTGACACCCTCAGAGATGATGAAAAGCCTGACATCTTAAAATTGCCCTGTCAATCACCACAACCAACAGAAATGACATGGAAAAAAAAGAGAAAATAAATACAGGGTATAATAGAGCCAAAACTAGTGGGACACGTAATGAACAAGCTTATAATCACACAAAGGTACCCGATGTGGACGAGTTCTTTCAGACATCAACATCAAGAGGAGCTGTTGTGCAAGCTTAATATTATATAGCATAAAGAATCATTCAGACAACCAGACTCATACATATACACGCATCATGATAACGGACATCCATTTCCATCACTGTCAGCGTTTTTTATGACATTCCTCTTGACTTGCTTTTTCTTCCGCGATTTGTATTCAAGGAAGAGAGGACGGAACATATCTGTGCAGCGAGTACAGCGACGAAGCCAAAACAAAGACTAACTTACTTTAGACCTTGTAGACGCATCACACATAACAGTGTATCCCAGCCTTTTGGAGCCACAGCACATATTTTACATTAGAAAAATCACACTGCCAAACAAAAATGTCACAAAAAGTACATTTTCAAAATACGAAGTATAAAAATGTACTGATGTGTGCTGAATCTACTCACCAATAGGTGTGTCTTCATAGATGAGAAGGTAGGTCGAGAAGAAGTAGTTCAGGAAACGTGGTGGCTGGTTGGAGCCTTTGGGGAGAACAGAACAATTCAAGATACATTTCACTTTTTTTTTTAGAAAACTTGTCCTAAAAACAACAAAAAGAATATTTTAGAAATCTATTAAAAACTTGAACTTTTAATCCCAGGTTAACTTCTTCTCTCAGAAGTCAGAAGTTTACCACTAAAAGCATTTTTAATGTTCACGAATTTAAGTAATAACTGCAATTTGGCATTTTTATCAAAAAATAATAATGTGCTTTGATGAATTTGAGAATTCATGAATAGCAAGTGTTGCTCATGGTCTCTGATTGGTCTTCCTGTAATATTTTTGCACATAGCTGCTTTTGTTAAAATAAAAAAAGGGGCAACAGCATGTTTTGATTTCTCTCCCTCTCAAATATTTATACAGCAAACATCATAATATGAATGTCTATAAATCAAACTGCACTACAGCTGTGTGTTCAGTTCATGATGTTAGTCTTGCAGGCAGCATTAAACTTTGATTTGACTGCAAAATCAAACTTTGGACATTTTCTATTTTCCCACCATTTATCTTGGATTTTGTAATCAAAGCTTTCTTTAATAACCTCAAGGAAGCTTTTGTGCAAGTTGGGTGTTTGGGTTTTTCCTGCTGTTCTGTCCGTGTTCGCTTCCCAAATCTCTCCCTCAATTTTCTCAACTGCTTATCCTTCTCAGTGCCACTGGGTACCTGGAGCCTATCCTAGCTGTTAATGGATGTGGGCCGGGATACATCCTGGAGAGATCGCCAGTCTATCACAGGGCTAGTCTTTCCTCATCCTTGATTTTGTTATCGTCACTCATCCAATTTTCTTCTCGCCTGCCTTTTATGATCCAATCAGCTTCTCTTCCCTGGTCTTTGATGGTGAATCGTTCATATTGTGTCCTACATGTCTACCACCTGTCCCACAATCGCTACCAGAGTCTAGACTCCTGGTGTCCTATCCTAAATGCCCAAATAACAATTTTTTATTATTATTTTAATATTATAAAAACTTTACATGAATATTTTTTTAATTTTAATGGTGCACATCTAGTGCAACGTGTAGGTACTGTGGTATAAAATGCGTCAATAGCTGCACTTTTTAAAAATGAGCTACTTTTTAATTCCTTTAAGATAAAGGAATTAAAAAGTAGTGGAGCAGTGGAGCTTTATCTTTGATAAAGCTCCACTGCAGCTTTATCTTTGATGTCTTCTCTTTGTATTAATTTTTAATGACAACTGCTTAAATTTAACAAACAGAAAAACCATCTGCAAAGACAAAAGTAGGAAGATCTACGTATGGGAGGGATTGTCCATTACAACACAACAGGTTAAAAGGGCCTGTTAAAGGGTTAATAGCGTCCCGTGTTTGGCGAGTGTTCTGTAATGTCAGAAGGCAGAGCAATACAAACTGTTTTTTAGGGGGAAAGATCAGCGAACAACGCTGATGGTCTTTGATCAGCTGAACAAGCCGGCAGACCACAGAGACAGTGAAGCAAAAGAAAGGGGAGGCCAACTTGTTTGAAGTGAGAGTGCTTGATAGAGTGAATAGGTGCTTTGAAAGTACGAGCTTTTTGTTCAGTCATGTGCCCGTCTGTGCAGAAGAAGATGCTCATCTCTGGCTTGCCTCTAGCGCTCAAGTGCCAAGAACATGGAGCGTGCTTGACAGGGTTTGAAGATAGTTAGGGTGAGGGTTAATAAGCTCCTGTCCGTACCTGTGGTTTACACCAGGCTTGGTTAAAGTAATGCGGATTGATTACAGCTACAAAATAATCACAATGATGATCATAAATCCAATTTGCTGGATCAGGGAGGTAATGCTCAAGAGAAGCACAAGGTCAGTGTGCTAATGGGGTAGTTAGAAGAGGCAAGAGAAAGAGAGGGATTTAAAAGGTGAGGAGAAGAAAGAGGGAGCAACACGGAAAGAAAATGTGCGAAGTGAGAGACTGGAGGACTCCAGAGAAAGAAGATCTTGATAAACTCATTGCGCTTGATGGAAAGAGGTTGTGACAATCGCTTAATAACTTTCCATGCTGTTTCAGCGCTGCGTGTGATTGGAGGTGTCTCCTGCCTGTCACTGAGAGACAGTTACCATGACGTTCCACAACAGCTGAGCTCTCCCTTGCTATATCTGCCCCCCCCAAAAGCCTTCATACTCAGCAAGGAAGCAAACCAGACATTTTTTTCTTGGTGGTGCTTATGGCTTAACACTAATAATGTGAGACATTATGCAAGAGACAGTGGGGGAGAGTAGAGAAGGAAAGCGTGAGCGAAGGAATGATAATGAGAAAAAAATGGGAAATAGGATTGAAAGGTGCACAGGCCAGGAAAAAAGTGTGGGAAAGCATCATTTAGCGCAGGAAACAGAGAAGGAAGCAGGACAACTACTCCTGCTATCAACCTAATTAACATAAACTAGCATCTTCCTGTTTTGCCTAGTAACTGATAAAGATACTAGAAAACCCATAGTTATTCGTGATACCTTATTTGACTAACAAAGGTAGATCTGCAGTTAAATGTTGACACCACATAAATTTTTTAAAGCCTTTTATTCTGGGAAGTTTGACTGATTTAAAACCTTTTCAGTTATTCAGTTTCAAATTCACACTGTTCTACATATTCACAAAAATAGCTGCCAACTAAAACCACAATTTGCTACTTTTTATCCACGGTCATAAATCAAACTGAAATGCATCCACTACTGCAGGGATTTATGGTAACTGTATAAAATATGCAGCATAAAGACCTTTCCCTAATAACCAACACTCGACAAAATGAAAGTCTAGTCTGTGGATTTACAGATCCTTATTCTTCGCAGCCAGGACTTACCTTCACAGAAAGAGTGGAGAAAGAGGAAGGCAAGGAGGAGCTTGGCGACTGCCATCCTGCCACCTAAACCCACACTCCTCGACATCACCTGCACCTGATAAAAGACAAACACAGAATACAGACAGATCATTTTGTTTACCAAAACTAGGCCTGATCCTCAATATATCAATGAAAAACAACATTTCATCCTCAATTTTACAAGCATTTTCTTGGGTTAAGCCCAATTTTCATTGTTTATTTCCAGATGAATTGAGCCAGAAGTTCTTAATGGCTTTTAATTTTTTATATGTATATATATACATACTGCTCCAATTTAAGTTACCACTTACATGTTTATAATTATTATTATTGGACTGCTTCAGGACAATGAATAGCTTGAACCCATATGGCTGTATGTAAATGGCATGTGGGTGTAATGTATTTGAATTATATGACTGGTGCTTTAGCTTTTTTTTTTCATTATACTTGTCCTATTTCAAATGGTGTCTGCAGTATGTTTTATGGTGAACCTGGTGAAGCCCACAAGCTGAAATGTGTGTGTCAAATAATACAGCTGTCCTGTACACTACAAGTATTGCTGGAGCTCTCTGGCCATATAATACCCCAACACAAGCACAGGGTATATCACAAACAATCAACTCATTTCAAAGTCCTTTAATTCACCAGTAACGATCACCGCACGTACTGTTAGAAAGACAGTTTTCGTGAGTTTCATGTGGTTGCTGGTACAGTAGGTAGCATAACAACAGCAGCGGCTGCAGTGTCTCCAGACATGCTCGCAAAACTATGGGGCGAGTTTGACTATCGTATGGACATATGCAGTGCAGGGGACACACTGAGCACTTCTGAACATTCGTTTTGTATGTTAAACTTTATGTTAAGCCAAGTATTTTGAAATGTACTTCTATGTCCATATGCCGTGCCTTGTTTCAGCAGGGCCTCACAGGTAGGCAAACTCATTTGGTGACAACTTAATTTTTGAGTGTTATCTTTCCAAATCCTCCTCCTTCCTGAAGCCCACTGTGCCATTGCTCACAGTAAAAATGGTGCAAATATAGGGCTGCTTTTCCTTCACGTATCTAATAGCAAAGAATGGCAAATGACTAAAGAGACACCAGCGTAAGAAGCATGGATATACAATTCAAATACTGCTGTGGTGCCGTTAAAGGTGTTCTGTATGCAGTGGATTCAATTCCAGCAAGGCAGCTAAAATTTACAGGTGAGTGAGAAAGAAATTTCAAGTAAAGAATAGGCTGTCATTGCTTATTGTATAAATATGTGTGTGAGTGTATTTGTATGTGTATATGTCTTTATTTTAGCTATGCATGTGTGTCCCTTTCAATAGGCACATTTGTTTTCATTTGGATTCTAGTTTCCTCTGCATTATTTTTATTTCAATTCCTGTAACAATGCAGTCTGTATGGCTGTCACTATTATTTGTTTTACCTCATCCCTTCATCCTTTCCTTCCCCCCTCTTTTATTCACATGAATTTATCTCTCTGGGACCCTGAACACCTGGCTTTCAGGGGAGTTTTGTTTTGAATCCGCCAAATACTGACATTTAGACAAGACCCCTTACTGCCACATCTGAACACACTGGGCAATTCTTCACTGCAACAAATTTCCCCATGTAGGACAGAAGTCCTTTAATGCTGTGAAAGGGGGTTTCCTATGACAACCGAACTAGATAAATGTAACCAAACAGTAACTGAAAACAAAACACATCAGTGTCATTATTTATAAAGGCTGATAAATTAAAATTTGATTGAGATGGAAGAAACACCCTTCAACCATCTTAATGTGGGAGAATTTGTCCACCAGAGGGCACTCTGCAACTTCCCTGTTGGTAACACAGGTGTAGAATAGCAGGAACACAACAACTAACTGATCCAAGCAGAGAGTGTGAACAAGAAACTCATGACCCCTCACGAAAGTATTTATAAACTCTACAGTCAAGTAAATAACTACACATAAAAATTATTAGGGAAATCCGTTTATGTTTCACATGTCCGATAGAAAAAATGGCGGTTAATAGTATATCAGAATATCACATATTTGAATCATCAAATATTGTTACTGGTCTTAATTGGTATTTGACACAATGTGTCAAACTTGTTAAATACAATACAGCTGTACTAAATATCTGTTGTGCAATATAAATCATTTTTATTTACCCTGTCCTACATATTAATGGTGGATATTTACATTGCTGTCTGAAACAGATCCCTCAGTCCATTACCTGCACACACACAAACACACACACACGCACACACACATATAATCCAGACCCTTACTCAGCCATCCTCCAAATGCTAACGGACATTTCTGAGATGACAAATGGGTGAATATGACTGACGGATACTGGTCGAGACTGACACATTAGATCTGAAAGCGTCGGGAGCAGCCATGGAAAATTAAAAAAAGTCTTACTGCATCAGCATCGCTGCTGTGACCTGGATGCAGGTGGATTCGTTATTAAACATTCTCACAAACATGCATTCCCCCAAAAGTTGCAGATGGACAATGCTGTAGCTGGAGGACGAGGGAATCTCACACATCGACCTGCCTCCTGTTTTATCTATGTGTGTAACCTGGATTGTGCCTATCACTCCAGGCTCCTATCACGGCCTGCCTGAGGCATAAGCAAAGTAACCAGCTGCTAAGTACTGCTTTGAGCAAATGACAAACTTGAAAGTTATTCATAATAACTTAACTCTAAAAATTCAGTAAAAAGTAAAAAACTGCATTATTTAAATTTGGCAACTTTTATGCACTGATCTTCTGCAGGAGCACACTGTTTCTAGTTCTCCAGTCTATGCTAAGAATGCTTCCTGTCAAAGCTGTGGCCCTTCTACTTAATTTTCATTTCTGTGAAGAGACAAAAGTTGCCGCGAGCTAAATCCGATGAGTAGGCTTGGTAATGAGCAACGACTGCGTTGGTCCAGCCAAAGAAATTTACACATAAACACACTGGAACAGTGTGATGCACCACAGCTCAGGTTGGTTCCAGAATTTTTTTTTTTACCTCAGACCCTTCAGGACATGCTATGACTCTATGATAACAGTCTGACCCTAGGGGACAAACTCGTGGCGCATAATCCTCAAAAACAACAAGGATAATCTTGGTTATGTTCCTGTTCCTGGAGCCTGCATGCTTTTTGCACTGTAAAGACTGTTGTTGAGTCCCCATGTCATAGCACGTAATGCCAATGATGAGCCTTGATATGCAAGTTGGAACTAATTATTAGAACCTTTTGGGTAGTGTGCTCCCCAGGGAGAGCAGATAACAGCTACGGGGCACCAGAGTTCCTGTTCCACACACTGGTTTTGGTTTAGGAAGCGTGATAAAGTTTTAATGATTAGCTGCACTCACAACAGTAACAACATTTATAATAATGCAGTATTTCGAAACTTTTATCTATTTTTCAAAATTCCTGTTCAGAAATTAAGATGACGGTCTGCATCAGCCACTGATTACTCCTATTTTTATACCAACATATGAGCCACAAGACAGTTAGTGAACCATCAAACGAATACACTGTAACTGACATACTGCTGTCAGCATGTGCTGAGGTACACTCAGCTGCTCCTGCACCTTGCGGGGCTCTCATCATTCATCCAGCTGTGAGAGAATTATGCAGCAGCAGATGCCAGAAGCCAGATCCGTTTTCACTTTCTCTTTCCATCGTGAATTATGGCCATTTATGATCTCACATAGTTATGACAGTATTGGCCTCATTGTTAGAAGAAGATTTGACTCTCTGTCTGATGTTCACACCTCTGCCTGCCCCTCAGCGTCTACAGTATCTGCGGTGTGATTCTTTTAGATTAATGTGGTTTTGATACATTTTGCCTTTTGGCTTCCAAACCTTGAAAATTTTATAGATTATTACAGACATATTACACATGTTTACATATGATGGACAACATGTCTGTGGTCAAAGCAATAAAGTTACTTTCGAATATACATGGACAATCTCCCTCATTAAACTGTAGGCATCAGAAATAGGATGATTTTACATGTTTTGTTTTTATCTGACAACACATAAGGACGAGAAATGAATCAAAAATAAGTCAAAACCAGCGTTTAGAACTTAAGCCCCATGTTTGTTAATTCTGTGATTTTTTTTCCCCTTTAAAACATATTACTGTGTGTAGTCACACTATGTGTATTATGTATGTTGTTGTAACACCATGTGTGTTGAATCTAACCTGTCCAGTCTGTAACATGGAAACATCATGAAGGAAAAGTCAAACACTAGCCGACTGCACAACTGAAGCATTGTGTTCCAACGAAAAATGCTGCATCCAAGCTTTGGACACGTAACAAAAAGAAGGAAAGTGAAAACTCAGTAAAAAATCATTTCAGCAATGCTTGTGTAGGTTTGCAGTTTGATTGACTGGTTTAATGCTTGTTTTGAAACACATTATATTATAAATTTAGCAAAAAGAAGCATAAATAAATGTATACTGTATTCAAGATGGCAGGGCAACATGGCCGCTTCCACAAATCAACTGTGTTTTTTTAATGGATTAATTTTAAGTTTCTGAGAACGTATCAGTTTTTCAAAGATCTAATCACATAATGTGATCTTATCACACAAGCCAATTAGTCTGAAATACAACATATTCCCAACCACTCTTGTTAGGTTGTAGTGCAGCTTGAAACATTAATGAAAATGAAATGGTAATTAGATTCGTTAAGTATTTAACTCAGCCTATTGTGTGAACATGTGCAGTTCAACATGCATACAGTATGTATCACTGCAATCACTTCACAGTAGGGGAGTGTGGGAAGGTGAAGGGTTGCAATCAAACTCGGCATAGCTCCACGGGAACACTAACCATGGCCACGTGTCTTACACACTGCAAACTTAAAACCAATTCTTTGATAGCAGACTTTGTATAAACGATGTACAAAAGCGAAACTGGAGAATATTTCTAAGCATGTTCAAGTAATATGTGTCCACAAACAAAAAAAACAACTTTGTATAATCAAAGACACAGATTTAAAGAATATATTTGTTTTTAATATTAAACAAGTTTTTAAAAACTGAACTCAAAATGTGCCAATTAAACTGCAGAGGACATGACTCAGCAGGAGGTGGTCCTCAAACTAACCTGGGTCCTTCTCCAGCACCGTCCCACTCCACTGGTAATACTGTCACCATATATCAATCCTTCACCACCAGCTCCCCAGTTTCTGTCAGAGCTACTGTTCATCTTTCTCCCATTTCTGTTTTTTCTACCTGTCTTTTCCATGTTTTTCACTTTTTAGTCATCACATTTTTCTGCTATTAGTGTTTTCTACATTTTTCTGATTTACCACGCAACTCGATTCTGAAGTGGGGTAGTCCAGAAAATGTTTGAGGACCGCTGTGCTAAGCTTTGGAAGAAATCATATCTACTAAAATATAGATCAGCAACACAACAAATACATATTTTTAAGGGCCGTGCTCTTTTTATTTGTGGGTAAGTACATCTCATCGAAACTACACTTCAAAAGGAGAACCTTGGGCTGTTCTTGAGACTTGCTTGTTGTGGTTAAAGGAGCTTATCTTTACCTGTAAATGTTGGATCACAAGTTTCTCACACTTACGCACACCACAATTTAAGTCCAATAGTCCACTTACTGTCTGTTTAATATTTAGGGAAACATTTTTATACACGTCGTGGTGGTAAAGTTTAGGATAGCGGTGATCCATGTCTGTGTAATGGTTTACAACCCCACAGTTTATCTGACAGTGATATACCTTATATAAAGTTAAGAGTAATGTCTGAACCCAGTGTGTTCTGTCCAAAGAGGCTTGCCTTCCCACATGGTGTCTCCTGGCTTACACCACTCAATATTATTGATTACATGGCAATTGTGTCTGACTTGCTTTAATCTCAAAGGCACCGTTTTCAGGGGAGAGTGTTGGACCTCAGCAGGCAGCCAAATCTGGGTTATTACAGCAAATCAATGAGTGATTTCGGCTTGCCCTTGGTGCTCATAAAAAAGCCATCACTCATTAGCACAGTGATCACAGACAGATTAGCAGACATTTGGCTTTGTCAGGGAGGAGGGAGGGGCAGCACCGCTCTGATGAGCTGAGTAATGTCTTCCTTCCCGCCCTCCTGATCTCTTCATCTCCAATATGACATGACTTTCTGAAACCCTTAGTCAGCAAACCTCACTTACATGACAAGAGTGCAGTGTAAACAGGATGCCATTTGGACTGCAGGGCATGCAGTGCTTTCTGAGTAGAAATTGTAATCAAACTGGCACAGATCCCTGATTATGAGTGAACTGATTTCGTCAAAGTTTGGAGAAAATCAAGCCAATAGCCACTGAGATACTATATCCTGGAAAACAACACATGTCCAGCAAACTACCTAACAGCATTGGTAATAATCAAAATCACTTTTTATGCTTCTGTAATGGTTAAATCCACCAGTGTGAGCAAGCATTTAAATTAAAATTATATTTTTAATGCTCAGAATTTTCAAATTTACTGTTTTATAAAATAACATTTTGAAAATTAAAAGGTGTTATTTTTTTTATTAAGATGCTAAATTACAGTTGTGTACTTTCAGTCCAGAACAGAACAAACTAGCTTTAGTGGTTAAATGTTATGCTTGATTAGTTTCATACTTCTCAGAGAAGTCCGGGTGTGCCGGCTCAAATTTGAGAATAAAAATGTGAATACTGTTTATTATTTGCTTACTGAATAAAAATGTAATTTTTTACTTTTAATCAGGTTTTTGACTGATTTTTTAAAATATTTCTGTTTTATTGTTTTTATGACAGTGACCTAAGCCCAGTCTTCTAATAACCATGTGAGTTGTCATTCATACAGGGAGTGCAGAATTATTAGGCAAATGAGTATTTTGTCCACATCATCCTCTTCATGCATGTTGTCTTACTCCAAGCTGTATAGGCTCGAAAGCCTACTACCAATTAAGCATATTAGGTGATGTGCATCTCTGTAATGAGAAGGGGTGTGGTCTAATGACATCAACACCCTATATCAGGTGTGCATAATTATTAGGCAACTTCCTTTCCTTTGGCAAAATGGGTCAAAAGAAGGACTTGACAGGCTCAGAAAAGTAAAAAATAGTGAGATATCTTGCAGAGGGATGCAGCAGTCTCAAAATTGCAAAGCTTCTGAAGCGTGATCATCGAACAATCAAGCGTTTCATTCAAAATAGTCAACAGGGTCGCAAGAAGCGTGTGGAAAAACCAAGGCGCAAAATAACTGCCCATGAACTGAGAAAAGTCAAGCGTGCAGCTGCCAAGATGCCACTTGCCACCAGTTTGGCCATATTTCAGAGCTGCAACATCACTGGAGTGCCCAAAAGCACAAGGTGTGCAATACTCAGAGACATGGCCAAGGTAAGAAAGGCTGAAAGACGACCACCACTGAACAAGACACACAAGCTGAAACGTCAAGACTGGGCCAAGAAATATCTCAAGACTGGTTTTTCTAAGGTTTTATGGACTGATGAAATGAGAGTGAGTCTTGATGGGCCAGATGGATGGGCCCGTGGCTGGATTGGTAAAGGGCAGAGAGCTCCAGTCAGACTCAGACGCCAGCAAGGTGGAGGTGGAGTACTGGTTTGGGCTGGTATCATCAAAGATGAGCTTGTGGGGCCTTTTCGGGTTGAGGATGGAGTCAAGCTCAACTCCCAGTCCTACTGCCAGTTTCTGGAAGACCCCTTCTTCAAGCAGTGGTACAGGAAGAAGTCTGCATCCTTCAAGAAAAACATGATTTTCATGCAGAACAATGCTCCATCACACGCGCCCAAGTACTCCACAGCGTGGCTGGCAAGAAAGGGTATAAAAGAAGAAAAACTAATGACATGGCCTCCTTGTTCACCTGATCTGAACCCCATTGAGAACCTGTGGTCCATCATCAAATGTGAGATTTACAAGGAGGGAAAACAGTACACCTCTCTGAACAGTGTCTGGGAGGCTGTGGTTGCTGCTGCACGCAATGTTGATGGTGAACAGATCAAAACACTGACAGAATCCATGGATGGCAGGCTTTTGAGTGTCCTTGCAAAGAAAGGTGGCTATGTTGGTTGCTGATTTGTTTTTGTTTTGTTTTTGAATGTCAGAAATGTATATTTGTGAATGTGGAGATGTGATATTGGTTTCACTGGTAAAAATAAATAATTGAAATGGGTATATATTTGTTTTTTGTTAAGTTGCCTAATAGTTATGCACAGTAATAGTCACCTGCACACACAGATATCCCCCTAAAATAGCTAAAACTAAAAACAAACTAAAAACTACTTCCAAAAACATTCAGCTTTGATATTAATGAGTTTTTTGGGTTCATTGAGAACATGGTTGTTGTTCAATAATAAAATTATTCCTCAAAAATACAACTTGCCTAATAATTCTGCACTCCCTGTATATATGCACACCAAACTCCAAATAACCACAAGCCTTAAGGAACTGGAGAAAACATAACATAAGCAGCTTCCAGTTCTCAGATGAGCCGAAGCTGGTCCCTGCTGATTGGCTTGTTGAGAAAGCAGCTGGAGTGAAACCTCCCTTCAATAAAAGATCACTAACTCCCCACTAGCAGATATGGGGGACTGTAGATCACATGCCAAGACAACACTGTTCTTCCAATGGAGATGCCTGTATCGGCTTTGATCCTGTATGGGCTGACAGTAGTGCCTTGCAAAACACGGTAGGGGAGAGGGAGCAGCTTACACAGAACCTGAGGAGATGGTAATTATCCAGAACAGCACGGGAGCACTGAATGGCGCATCATTACAGCAGCCTGTAACAAAACGCTTGAAAAGGTGCAATTGATACACCCTGTCCCGTGTTGACCAACGCCACAACGTGTGAAAAGCAAGTTACCATCAGCACTGGGTGCAACACATTCAAATGTATAATAAGGTTTTGCTGTTCCTAAATTCAGTGATCACATTACAGTTACTAATAAAACAATTATGGTCTTACTGGCGTGACCCAAGAGTCTGTCCTCAGCATGTTCAGTGTTACATGGGATAATAACAGTAACAACAGGGTTTCAAGGATGTTGGAGCAGGGGCAAGGAAAGAGTGCAAAAATAGTGTAGTGCTTAAAAGAGACATCTGGTGAAATATTTCACAACTCAGTTAATTAACAAGATGATTCAATATAAGAAAAAATTACCATCCCAGAGGGATTTTACATGGAAAAATCTAAAAAATGAAATGCCTAACCATGAAATGATTGCCAGAAATCCAAGTTTCTTACAAAATTGAGAGTTCATTGAACTATCTCGCAAATCTGTAAATAAAAAAATTAATTAAATGTTAATTTCCATATTTAACGGTTAATTTGCATCTTACTTGCTGCCATTTTTTTATTGTTCAAAAATGTATTGTTTTTCGGGGGGGGGGGATCACACTGATGATGCAGAAGTCTCCAAGACTCACAAAAAACTGCCTGCATCAAATATGATACTCAAAGAATTAAGGGGTTAACAAATATGAAATAACAGCATTACGGCCAAAAACCAATAAAAGCCCCTCAGAGGAAAGGTTCTGCAGTGAAAATCCCTACATGGGCTCAGGGATAATTTTTAAAAGTCTAGTGAACTGTTAGCAAAGACAGTGTATCACTCCAACTACAAATGCACTGAGAGTTAAAAATGGTAAATGGCCTGTATTTGTATAGCGCTTTACTAGTCCCTAAGGACCCCAAAGCGCTTTACACGTTCAGTCATCCACCCATTCACACACACCTAAAATTCTAATATGCAAAGAAGAGAAAAACATATAACATAGATCCACAAAAGCTGCTGCCTTCTGAGCTCATCTAAGATAGACTGGGATGAAGCTCTGGAAAATCCAGTGCTCTAACCAATCAAAATTCGAATACTTTGGGGAAATCACGGAGGCTGTGGGCTAAAGAGCACAGGGACAAAAATCAACACCTGTGACAGAGTAGGCATGTGTTATTGCAGTATGGTAAAGGAGCACATTTGTGGATATACAAGTCTTTTAAATGTTTAGGTGATTGAATGCTTAAGCGTGGATGATAAATGATGATGATGTATGTACGCTATGAAAGCCGAGAACGGTTCTGAAGGAATGTCTTTAATATTAATTTCCCAGAAAAAGTGAGAACAGTTGACTAGATCCATATTCGACGCAGTGAAAAACAAACACAAAATGATGCACAAAAAAAAGTATCATAATGGGCTTTTGTGTGGGGAAAAAAGATAAACATTACAGCTCGTTGTCTCATAAGACTTTCATTTAAAACACCACGGCAGAGTCAGACAGCTGTATCTCCTCCTGTCATCTCCTTTTTCCTAAGTGCACACTGACAACGCAATCTTAATGCTCTTATTTTAGGCTTTTATGTATGTGGTGTGAACATAATGATATACTAGGTGACTTTTTCCTCTCATCCATCTACTGCTAAAAAGCCAAGATCCATATACTGTCACGTCCTTGTTGTTCTCAACTCCACTTTCATTTTACTCGATCACAATGTTTTTTATCTCCACTCCTGTCAGCCATACAGTAGATACCCTAAAACAGCTCTTTTAAATTCTTTCCCTTCTTTTTATACCATAATCAGAGAAATATTTCAATATACACTAAATTTCCCTCAATTCAGGGCTAACCTGTGATTTTTCTTTCTTTCACGCTCAGATTCTGTGACGCTAAACAAATTTAACTCCCTCATAATCTGAACTGATTGCTTCCTTCCCAAATTTTCATGTCAGTCATAAAACGCCTGTATTGTCACCAGGCTCTTTCTCCACTTGGCCTTCATGCGCCGCGATGAGCTTGGTAACGCTGTCCCAGCAGAGGCCCGAGTGTATATCAGACAACATAAACACAGACAGCTGTGTCACAGGGCAGCCGATAGCCTGTAGAGACTCATTCATCTCCTTTTGTCTCTGTCTCTGTTAGGATACAGTCATGCTACTCTGCCTGCACTTGACTGTCTATTCTGTTTGAAAGATTAAAACACAACATTTAGCAGCTCCTCTCCGACACAGATGACCTTTGCATCCCAACCATTCACCTCAACGAGTCCTGCCTCCCATCTTTCCTCGCCCTCCCTGTCTCTCCTCCCCCTCCATCATCTTTCATTCTGTTCCACTCCGACTTCAGGGCAGTATTCCAGGCATAAATACCAACAACAAGGATTTGTCACAGAGCTGCCATTAAATTGCTGTTTTGTTTGTTTTACATGGCATGGTTTATTTCCAGGGGAGAACGCATTTCAATATGGTAAATGCTACTGGCTTAGATATGAATCCCCAGTGTTTTCACTACAATGAATAAAAAGCTTCAGTCTTCTCCGTAGGGAAATTTCAATTTCTAAATTCCTTCATAATGGTTTCACACTTACACAATAAAGAATCAATACAAGGATTAGTAGCAATAGACCAGAACAGTATTATTGTGGATTGTTGGGTTTACAACCAACTCTTTTAGCCATCTCCTTCACTGTGTTCACATCCGTACGGATGGCAGCACCTGTAAAACAACTGGCTGAGCTAAATCGTCTCCTCTTCCCTCTCCTCTTCTCCAGCCTGTTTTCTTCAGTTCTGCCCGACTGCCTTGGCTGATTTAATGACCACACGTAGTTGGACCAGGAGAGAGGCTGGTGCAGAAATTGGAAAAGTGGGAAACATGCAATGGCTATAATCATAGGGAATGTGGTGTAGTTATTAAAACTGAAAGTCAAAAGGCCGGAAACCTTTCATCTGTGAGCTTTGTGCTGAAAGCTGTCATATGGAGAGCGCTGTGTTTAATATACATGTGCACTGTACATAGATGACAATTTAAAAAAATCTGTTAAACTCAATTCTGACTTCTAGAAATCTATTAATTCAAAATAAACAAACATACCAATAACTAGTACCAACTCAGCCATCACTTCTTTGTCACTCAAGAGCAGGTACACAGCCTGTTCAGATGCTTTTACACCTGATAATTAACAGCAGCCCTTTCCCAATGGTTCCACTCACAATTTCCACAGATTAGCTGAGCTGCAGCAATTATGCCAACACCACAGAACAAAATGACTTGCCTCATTTTAATATCTATCACTTTTCCACACTCTTCATTATCTTCCCACTTTTTCCTCTTACGCAAGTTTACCTTTCTTAAACTTTACAGTACTACAGCTTTTTCTTGTCTTTATCCTCTGCTCTGCTTCCTGCCTGAGACCTCATACAACAGTCCAGTACAGTCACCATATCTGCAATTCATTCCTCTATCCCTCATATTGGGTTTCATTTGAGGCTGTCAGTCAAGGCGTCTGTCAGATATGGACTCTCCGTTTCACTATTTTTTTCTCCTATTTTTGAACTTAAAGAATGACAGTGACTCAGAAAGGGCAACTGTCAAATGCGTGCTTTCCCCACATAATGCATGAAACACTGAAATAGTTTCTCTTCAGTTTATCACACGCAGAATATAAAACATGAGATTCTTTGAACAGAAGGTCACGTTCTAACAATCGTTTTAAAGGCTTATGAAACAAGCAAATATAGTTTTTATGGTATATTTTAACATTATAACCAAAGTCACAATAGCATAACAATTATATTTGCACTTACAGTATTAAGCCAGAATATGGGATTACCAAGGCCAAAATGATCTTGCAGTGGATTACAATAAAAGTAGTGACACTCTTTCAGTTCTCAGAGGCACAAAAATCTTGGTGACTGTTTAATTAATTAATCCCGATTAAAATTGCAGCTGCTGGTTACAATGTTTAATCTGAATTATACTGTTTAAGGCAAAAAGATATTACTATATTAGCCTTGATCGCAAGTGATTCATTACTGCTTTGGTAAGAAGCTTGCTCACATAAATAAATACATGAAAACACATATAAAGTGGATTTCTGTCCACTTTATCAGGTTTACAGTTTGAAAGAACTTGATTGGGCTACTCTTTCCTCATAGTCACATATTTCACTTTGCTAGAGGCAAGCATATAAAGATGTCATTCAGCTTCATAACAACCTCAAGTACACAGGCGCTACTATGCAAAGCTGCAGCATCACCTATTTATGAAGCAAATCCACACACACGCATTTATATATATAAAAGTTCTAAGTAAGCGTTGCGTCGCAGCGGTGTTCAGGTGACACATGAATAAGTAAGTGGGCACCGGGGCGCTTCCCAGCAGGCACCTCTAGAGTCGCCAGGGCTACCTGAGATAACACCGTACACCTGACACCTCTGCGCAAGAATGCACCCTACCTCACATGTACGGACTCTTTAGTTACTCTGACAAAATAACGTAACAAGAAGATACAGCAGCAACAGTTGGACGGAGGCATTCCAGAAAACGACCCAACTTGAATGAAGTGCAGGTGCTGGTTAATGTCCAACATTTCTGTAAAATTTGACCACATTAAAACATTAATTGCATCACCAGGCAAGTAGTTCCAAAACTCTTCTTTGTGCGGAAATTGAAAACGCACTGCCTCACCAAATGCCGAAGTCAGAGACATATGTGAGCATAAAAAAGTCGCAAATTGCGGCACATGGTGAGTGAAGTGCTAGAGCAGATCACGCAAAACATTATTGATTATGTGGAAAGCTCTCCCCTGTTGCAGTCATCACTCCATTTCTGCTTTGTGTCCACAAACTCATAACTGTGTGATCATGTCATTATCATATTGTCCTACCTTCCTCGTCCGTGTCCGTCGCTGGCTGGGCGCCTTTAGACTCGATTGCCTGTCCTGCTGTGATGCGTTACCAAGTATCTGCTCCCCTCTCCCTCTCTCCTTTCTCCCCTCTCCCTCTCTCTCTCCGTGTCTCTCCCGTTAGCTTTACTCTATCACCACCAACGCCCCGGTGATTGCAAATTTCAAATCTCAGTGTTCAAAATTGCCACTGCAAACCCACCAAGCGCAGCATAAATCATCTCTTCTCCGAAGCTCCCATAATGTCCAGCGTTATACTCACTGCTCCATAGCCAGGGTAGCACTCCAACAGGCACCATAACTTTTAAATATTTTTTCTTTCACATTTTTTCACCTGCTTTTCGCATAAGCCCCCGAGCACAAATCCTTTCCCATATGTCACCACATGATTTGCATATTATGCTTTTATTGGGGCATTGACTGACTGCAGCTTCTTTTGCAAAAGCAAGCATACAGGAATGGCCCGGCTGCTGCGTTTAGGTCAATGGAAAAATGTAAAACAGATATTTTGAAAATCATCTGCGCGCTTCACCAAAGCAGAATGAATTTGGTGCGATTACACAGATCTGTTTATGAGCTTCTACATAAGCTCATGAGCTGATATATCGCACAGATTAAATTTGATATCAGTTAATCACAGAGCTCATTGATAAGAGGCGAATAGTCAGTGCGATACCACCACCTAGTGTACATTATAGGAATTACACGTATTACATATTATAAGAATTGTCGAAATAAGGCAACCTGTGACACCTACATGAGAAAATTATTGGGTTTCTCTCTTTAGTATTATAGAGGCTTTTTTTTTTTACCCTAAAATTATAATTCCACGAATTATAACTGTAATATCAAAGATTTGTTTTTAAATGAAAATTTTAATGCAATCTCCTTCTCTCACAGTTTTATTACATTATACTAACTTACTCTCACATTTTTAATTAGTTTGTCTGTACAACACTTTGAATGGATTTTGCTATGTAACGTAAATAGATGTCTTTGATCATTTTCTTTAACTTTCTTGGAAGATCTGCAACTGAAACTATGAGAAATATGTGATGTGTTTCAGCTTTTCTGAAATCAGCACAGCAAAGAAGGACTCATCCAGGCTGGAGAAACTGATCAGGAGGGCTAGCTCTGTGGTCGGCATGAAGCTGGACACTCTGGTGACAGTGGCAGAGAAAAGGACATTAAAGAAACTGATGGACATTATGGACAATGCTGGGCATCCTCTGCACACGGCCATTAACAACCAGAAGAGTCTGTTCAGTGACAGGTTGCTTCTCCCAAAGACAAGAACTAACAGACTTAAAAACTCCTTTGTCCCACACGCCATCAGACTGTTTAACTCCTCTCTGGAGGGGAGAGGGAGGGGAAACAGGAGGACAAAGGAGGGAACAACTAAGCTGTAGTGCCTCTTCACCTCACTGTGCAATACCTTTTGTGCAATACTTTTGTAAATAGTCAACGGTGCAATAGACTCAATACTTGAAATGTGCAATTCACTTGTATTTTTATTTTTATTCCTATTTATTCTATTTATCCCCTTCGTATATTTTATTTATATTGTCTCTGTATTTATATATATGTGTGTGTGTATAACTCTGTAACTTCTGTCGGTGCTGTGCTTTTTTGGAAATCGAATTTCCCAGAGGAACCCACCCGAGGGATTAATAAAGTTCTATCTTATCTTATCTTATCTTATCTTATCTTATCTTATCTTATCTTATCTTATCTTATCTTATCTTATCTTATCTTATCTTATCTTATCTTAAATCAGTAACACTAGCAGGTGCCTGCCAAAAAGAAGCTGAAACTTGGTTCTGCTAATATATGCCATATGAATATGGCATATATTAGCGTATATTAGCCAAGGGCAAGAATAACCCCTTTATTACCAGGCCGGTGATATATAGAACACTTGCCTCCATCAAGAGACTGCAGAATTCACTGCAACATGTGACTACACAAGGGCTATAGATCACACTGTACCTGTGCAAATATAGGACTGTATTAAACTTTTGAACTACCCCTCATTTTTTTTATATTTTGCTTCCAAGGAGCCAGATTTTCTAATACATTTTTAAAGTGGTCTTCAGCAATAGTTCTCCAGGCTTTGTGAAGTTTTTTTTACCTCACCATTTTCAGGTCAAGTGTATTTATTAAGACACTTAACACTGCCTGAGTCATTCAAGCACAAAAAGGGTACCTAATGCAATGGATGAACACAGCAAAGAACCAATTTTAAATTGTATCTTTAGGCACTTTGTTACTATCGGCCTCTCTGGAATTTCTTTTTTGTATTTTGTTTTTTTTCCCATTTCTTTAGCTGAATAGAAAATTCGACAGCCATAAAATTCCCAGATTCCCAGAGAACTATTAGCCAGAAAACTTGGCATATTTTGACATGGATTGCAGTGTAGATTTTAAAAAAAATCTGAGGAAACTTGATGGGTGGAAGACAAAATAAGAAGTGGCAGGTGAAAGAAACTGTCTACATCAAAGACTTGTAATGTGACCTCAGATCAAATGAAATGTTGATTCCACTCTCAGTGGAAGAGTGACCATCATATAGCCGTTCCTAACAAATGGAAACAGAGACAAAAGGCTCAGGTATGCCAAAATACACAAAAACTAGACTGAAAATCAGTGGCATCACTCTTATGGAGTGGACTGGAGAAGTCAGCAGAGACACACGGCCAGTGCAGTGAAAGCCTACCTGGACAGTAAACAAACAATGGAACTCCCTCAGTCATGAATTGGCCTCCTCAGTGGCGGGACATCGACATTACTGAAGCAGTGTGGGATCATCTGGACAGAGAACAGAACAAAAGGCAGCCAACATCCAAAGAAGAGCTTTGTGCGTCCTTCAGGAAGCCTGGAGGACTATTCCTGAAGACTACTTGAGAGAGTTCAGGCTGTGTTTAAAAACAAAGGTGGTCCTACCAAATTTCCCCTTTTAATCTCTTTAGAATTGAAAAGTCTTTGCCATATATGCTTTATTTTAATTTATGTTTGCCTGTGTTTTATTACACCCTCTGTACCTATTTCTGAATTTCTATCAATAGTATTTTTGGACAATAGCATCTACAATACTGCACTGTGCCGACATGACAAGACTATCATAACAGTGCCTCCGGTTGTGTGTGCAGGTGTTTTATTTTGAACTTTAGATTATTGAGGATCAAATGCCTCAGGATAGATATCAAATAAATAAAACTTTCTTATTTGTGTCCTACCAAAAGGAAACACACATGAAAACCAGTCTGGGAGTGATTTAGAGTTTGCTTGTTTGTGTTCAGGTAAATATGCTGCTGTTCTGAGGATATTTGTTTTTCTTTTACAGTTTTTACCGAATGCCTAAACACTAACTGTGAATCCTGTAGCACAATTTCTAAAACTAGTCAGACTTATAGCAAAACCACTCACTGAGTGTGCAAAACTAAAAGCACAAAAACTGCTTTGCACTCAGTTTGCAATTTTGTAACACACACTTTGCAAAACGGTAGGCACAATTCACTGCACAACACTCAATTACCAAATTTCCAACACACTCCTAGCAAAAGTATACACATGTATGGCTATCATTAACACTAATTTGCCAACTGTCTGGCACACTTTCACATGTGAAAACTTTTTTAGATAATTAGTTCACTTTGCAATCAGCCTAAGCACTATACAGTTTTTTACAGTCGCTAACAAGCGTTTGTCCAAACAGTTGTCACATTTGCAAAACTCTAAACACAATTAGCACAGGATCGGTCTGTTGTGGCCATACCATTCACACATTTCATGTCGTGTTCACCCAATATGCAGTCAGTGAACACATTTCCACAATGCTTACATTTTCTTAACAGACAAGTTATACCTCCCAACAAAACTATGGACTGTTCTTGTAGTATCTACGAATGTTAACACACAACATCCCACAATAGCAAAAACAATATTCCAAACCGTAGATACAGTATAAAAACCTCTGCCCCTGCAATGATATCAGTACAAAAACAATATCAATATCAAAAATATATCTCAGCTGTAAACAAACAAACAATTGAATAATTGACACACAGCTGATTTATGTTGGGTAAATTGGGCCAACCACACCTTCTTCCATTCTGGCTTAGACTCAGTGGGGTTCATAAGGCAAGACCTTGAGGAGTGATGTTTTTGGAAACAAAAAAAAGACAAACACTGTAATGTCTGGTCGAGGAGGAGTAAGAGCAAGGGGCCCAGAGAGAAGAGCAGGCCCAAGGAGAGGGCAAGGTATAGGTGTAAGAATGCGTGGTGGTGGCATTCCAAGGGCTGCAAGAACAGTAGTCAGTGATGAAATCCGTGCCACTATCATTGACCATGTAATCAACCATGGTCTTTCACTAAGAGAGGCTGGTGAAAGAGTGCAGCCCAATTTGAGGCGGTCAACGGTTGCCTCCATTATACGCACCTTTCAACAAACCAACAGGTAAGTATTGCATTTTACATGGATTGTTCCTATTCTCACTTGACATGTCAATATGGTCATACAGTAATGCATATGTTGAATTGTCTGTCTTTCTAAAGAATGCAACGTCTTCCACCCTCTGGGGGAAGAGGAAAGCTCCTCAGTAATGATCAGGAGCTTGCCATTGTGGAAATGGTTACTGCAAATAATGCAATAAAACTGCGTGAAATACAAACCAGAATTGTGGCGGACCATGAGATATTCGACAATATCGATAGAATCAGCCTCACAACCATTTCGCGGACATTGTCCAAACATAGAGTGCGGATGAAGCAGCTCTACACTGTTCCCTTTGAGAGGAACAGTGAGAGGGTCAAGGAGCTACGACGACAATATGTCCAGGTACAGTGTATATTCAATCCAATGTCCAGTTCTATAAGCTTTGCACTTTGCAAGTAGGTAACCTACACAATACTAGGTTACAGTACAGTATGGTATACAGTACTAACATGACTTACATAAACTTTGTTTCAGAGAGTTATGGAATTGGAGGCCAACCAGGCCCCTCATGAATTCATATACATCGATGAGGCAGGATTCAATCTGGCCAAAAGGCGTCGACATGGACGGAATGTGATTGGAAAAAGGGCCACAGTTGATGTGCCAGGACAGAGAGGGGCAACCATTACCATGTGTGCAGCAATTGCAAATGCAGGATTACTCCTTCACAAATGTCAGGTTGGACCCTATAATACAGAGCGCTTGCTTGCCTTTCTCAATGATCTCCACCAGCGCCTGGTTCCAGAGCAGGGTCAGGAGGGTGAAAACATGAGGACCTTTGTAATTACCTGGGACAATGTGGCTTTCCATCACTCGCAAGCAATAACAACATGGTTTGAAGTCCACCCAAGACTGGTGAGTCTCTTCCTTCCACCCTATTCACCTTTCCTCAACCCCATAGAGGAGTTCTTTTCTGCATGGGGGTGGAAGGTTTATGACCATCAGCCACATGACCAGATGTCCCTCCTTGAAGCCATGGATGCTGGCTCCAGGGACATCACAGTTGACGATTGCCAAGGGTGGATCCGACATACCAGGCGGTTTTATCCCAGGTGCATCGACTTGGCTGACATCAGATGTGATGTTGATGAAAACATGTGGCCTAACCCTGAAGATCGCAGAGATTAGATGCAACTTTTTTGCCTTTTTTTAGCCCCCCTCCCCCCCTTTTTATCTTGGCTTTTTGCTGTTGTTTTTTTGTTCAGAATGCTCTTGTGTGTTTCATGGATATTTTGTTCACTGTAAGCAATACTGTAGAACTTTCTCTGTCCTATCATACCGTGTTTCTACTGTACCTACTGTGGTAAACAGTAAAGAAACAAAAACTTGTTTGCTTTTTACTGGAATGCTTTTGAATGTGAACATTACTGTACATGTGGACATACAGTTACCAACCAAGACATTTCTGGTGTCAATATGGTGGATTGCATGTTTCGCATGCAAATACCTGTGAAACTGAAACATAAAAGTCTATGCAGTTTTTGTAATGTCAATAATAGCCAGTATTTTGAAACCTGGTGTACTTTGATTGACTGCATGTACCTTGTGAAGTGAAAACAAGTGTTATTCTTTGACAGACTAATTTCATTTTGAGTCAGATTTATAGTGTTTTTGTACAGTTAGTGTGTGCAGAGAAAGATGTGTTCTAATTTTGAAATGAGGAGTTAGTATATATTTAACAAAGTGTATTTTTGGGAAGGATATTATCCATTTGGCCAATTGTGTTTTGTAGGTGTGGGTCTGTGTTAAGAGTTTAGAAAAAGTATCTGAAGTATGGGTAGGCGCTTGTTAGCGACTGTAAAAAACTGTAATACAGGTAAGCTGTGTGTGCGGAGTACAATGGTGGGAGCAGAAAGAGTGAGAAGTAGAGGAGGCCGAGGAAGAGGACGTGGAGGTGAAGAAGTAGGATGAAGAGGACGACAAGGACAAGGAGGAGCAAGAGGAAGACGAGGAGGGGGCAGAGGAAGCATGTTCACTGCAGACCACGTAACCCATATAGTCATTATGGCGATTGCAAATAATCCTATACTTGGAAATAAACACTTGTGTTTGTTTTGATGTGTTTGACTAAACACCAGTACTTGAAGTTTGGATCCCTCCATGCTTATGGATCTATGACAGAAGTATGAGCTCAAACTGACATAGCCTACCTTGTGCACAGGGAAGGCAAACGCCAGATGTGTTTTGTATTCATACCATCAGTGTGCAGTTGGCGCATTGTGTGCTTAGTAGATGATGGCTTGTGTGTACTGTTTGATACGGAAACACCATTTTTACGAAGGTGTGAAGAGTTAATCTAGCTGTGTTTGCTTTTGCAAGAGAACTACAATGTTTTGATGATTGGGTGACAGGTTTTCTTATTTGTGTGAAGAGTTTTGCAAAATTAGCCAATAGTTACAAAAAATGTGCTTAAGCAATCAGAAAAAACTGTAAAATACAAGTGATACAGGCATGGAGCCTAAAAACAGAAACATACAGTTTCAACTATTTTCTAACTAGGATTCAGTGATATTTTGCTGCTCTCTAGTGACCATTTTGCAAAACTACACTTAAAGTAAATGTTCTGCTGTTTCAATTTGACTGCCACAAAAATCAAAATTATTATTTTTTATCATTATCATCATCATCATTATTATTATTATTATTGTTATTGTTATTATTATTGAACAGGCAGTCTCAACATTTGTAATATGCCTTTTTAAGCTTTCCCATCACGTTCTTGTCTAACAAATATCTGACCAAGATAACACTTATCAAGACACTGATGCTAATGAAAACACATGCTAATGCTTTCCAGTTACACTTTTATTTTATGATCAATATTGCTAACGTGGTTAACACAGGCCAAGAAAACCCGAGTCACTGCGTCAAGTATGAGCCAAGGAAGAAATAAAAATCCAATATTCTTACAAAAACAAATCCTTGCCAGAATGATAACACGCTTACCTTTAACACATTTTCAGAAACAGGAACTGTTGTAACCTGAAGGCATTTCAAGTATTAGCAGCATGTCCTTTCTATGGCAGCCATTTTTATTTGTCATACCAAGACTATCACAGTTGAACAAATAAAATTGATGATGGCTGTTAGTTTGTGTTACATTCCAAGTTAGCCATGTTAGTGGAAACGCACACTTCTAAGGTATAACCGGAATGACACCATTGTAAACAATACAAGAGGCTTAGAGTGCAGTTTAAACTGTGTGTAGCATTCTCTGAATGAACAAGTTGTAGCATATACCTAGAGCAAAACAAGACATTAAAATAAGATAAGATAAGATAAGATAAGATAAGATAAGATAAGATAAGATAAGATAACCTTTATTAGTCCCACACGTGGGAAATTTGTTTTGTCACAGCAGGAAGTGGACAGTGCAAAAGTTATGAGGCAAAAATTAGAATACAATAAGAATAAATACAGTACACAACTGTACAGAATAGAATAAAATAAAATAAATATACAATAAGATAAAAATAGAATACAAATACAAATACTATATACAACTGAGTAAAAATACAACGATGACAGAAAGGATTATTGCACTTAGTGTTATTGCACATGTATGGATGTGTGTGCTTGATCAGTTAAAGTCTTTATTATGGAGTCTGACAGCAGTGGGGAGGAAAGACCTGCGAAATCTCTCCGTCCCACACTGTGGGTGCCGCAGTCTCCCACTGAAGGAGCTGCTCAGTGCTGTCACAGTCTGCTGCATGGGGTGGGAGATGTTGTCCATCAGGGATGACAGCTTAGCCGCCGTTCTCCTGTCACTCACCACCTCCACTGGGTCCAGAGGGCATCCTAGAACAGAGCTGGCCCTTCGGATCACCCTGTTCAGTCTCTTCCTGTCCCCAGCAGAGATGCTGCCGCCCCAGCAGACCACGCCATAAAAGATAGCAGAAGCCACAACAGAGTCATAGAATTTCTTCAGGAGGGGGCCCTCCACTCCAAACGACCTGAGTCTCCGCAGCAGGTACAGCCTGCTCTGCCCTTTCCTGTAGAGGGCGTCTGAATTATGAGTCCAGTCCAGTCTATTGTTCAGATGAACACCAAGGTACCTGTAGCTGTCCACAGCCTCAATGTCCATACCTTGGATGTTCAGTGGTTGCAGTGGAGAATGCTTGTGCCTGCGGAAGTCTACCACCAGTTCCTTGGTTTTACTGGCGTTGATCTGGAGGTAGTTCAGCTGGCACCAGTCCACAAAGTCTTGGGTCAGACCTCTGTACTCCTTGTCGTCCCCATCGGTGATGAGGCCGACTATTGCAGAGTCATCAGAGAACTTCTGCAGGAAGCACTGGGTGGAATTGTGGGAGAAGTCTGCAGTGTAGATGGTGAAGAGGAACGGAGCCAGAACCGTTCCCTGTGGGGCCCCCGTACTGCAGACGACCCTGTCCGACACACAGCCCTGAGTCCTCACATACTGTGGTCGGTCGGTGAGGTAGTCCAGGATCCAGGTAGTGAGGTGATGGTCCACTCCAGAGTTCACCAGCTTGTCCTTTAGAACCGAGGGAAGAATGGTGTTGAAGGCACTGGAGAAATCAAAGAACATGATTCTCACAGTGCTTCCAGCGGTCTCCAGGTGAGCGAGGGAACGATGTAGGAGGTGAATGACGGCATCATCCGCTCCAATGCCAGGCTGGTAGGCAAACTGAAGTGGGTCCAGTGATGAGCTTATTAGGCGCCGAAGCTGAGCCAGGACCAACCGCTCCAGGGTCTTCATCAGGTGGGATGTCAGAGCCACCGGCCTGTAGCTGTTGAGGTCCTTGGGGCGTGAAGTCTTTGGCACTGGTACAACACAGGAGGTTTTCCAGAGCTGTGGGACTCTTCCCAACCTCAGGCTCAGGTTGAAGAGGTGCTCCATAAACTATGAGTATGTCCATAAAGTAAAAAGATACAGCAAAAGAGTAGTTTTAAACACAGGTGTTACTAATGACATTAACAGAGTTTAGCCACAAAGCTTTAATTAATGTGATTAATAGCAACTGTGTTTCCATGCTATGCTAATATGCGCATTAGACAAGGTGGGCGATTACTATTCTTGTAAAATTAAACAAATGTGTTGCTTACTTTAATATGTATAATGCTTTATTGGGCCACACTTGCATTGTTCTTATTTAGTTTTAGAAGCTAGATCACACCTCGATTACCACTTTATGAAACTATTACTTGGAGGTATCCATGCTGTATTTTGGTGTTTTGACAGTGGGGATAGATTCATTTACTCATGTTACACTCATTTTTATTAGAGCTACATCGGCCTTTAAATTATTAGCATTCAGCTCAAAATGAAAAGATTTAGGCTGAACCTGCAGAAACAGTTGATCGTTTTTCACATAGTTCAGGGGGAAGCACTTGTATCCTGACATCGAGCGGTTGCGCCTTTATATGTCGACAGAGAGAGGTCCTTCTGTATTTTGAAGAATGTGGTAGTTTGCTAATTACTTCCCAGCTGTCATCTGGAAGAAGCTGGTGCCAAAATGGGCAGGAGGGTGCAGACAGCTCAGTCTATCATACGCTGGTATTTCCAAGGCAGCTTCCCTTGGCAGTCATGAACACCTAGACAATTGCTGGGCTGCAGGTTAATGCGCAGCCCTGTTAGTAGGGGTTACCTAACACCTTTGGAAGGACTTACAGCAAGGCCATGCCAAGCAGCTCTGGGTTCAGTATTGCCGCTACTGTCCCATCATTCTTCTTTGCCAAAGGTGTGTTTTCTGTCTACTCCACAGAGAGGCTGATGCACATTAGAAGCACAGCTGCTCTTGTCAGCTACATACAGGATGAAAGCTTACCTTAGGATGCCATTGCAGTATCTGTGATGGAAAGATATGATACAAAGGATCAACGACAAAGAATGGATGTCGCCTCTGTGAGTTATAACATGTTTTTAGAGAGAAGGCTGAAGGGGGATTGCTCCGGGCTAGCCAGTCAGATAAAGATAAGAAAAAAAAATCGTGATGTTCTAAAGACACTTTCAGCAACTGAGAGCACAACAGAACATCATGCAGTGTAAACAGTAGAATCAAACAAGTAATATAGTTAAACTTCATATAATTTCCCATCTGATTACTTTGCAATGTTTTGCTGTTAAACTTGGCATCACCGTTGTTCGTTCCCTCAGTCAGTGGAGAGTTACCAGTTTGCCTAAAAATAATTCACTCTTAAACAGAATGAATTATTTCCACAAAAAATTAATAAAATATCATTAACCTAAAACTTAGACCTCTAGCCATGCCAAAATATGCATTTACATATTGCACAGGGATTTAGCAAAAGGAAAGCCTGAGCACTCACTAAATGTTCAAAATCCTAGGGGCCAGTCTATATTGGAGGGATGTAATTGCCAATGTACTTACCGCCTTTTACAGTTGATTGCACTTGTAATGTGATGCAGACTGTAAAGGAGTTCAGTTTTGGAAACATCTGTAACTGATGAGGTTTTAAAGCGCCTACAGGGGATGAATCACTTTTTTAAAAAAAGCATAAAGGGCAGTAACATGACTCTACTTTTGTTGTGCATCCAAAAAACAGAAGCGCCCGACACATCGCAGCCGACAGTGTAATACATTTAGGTTGTTTTTTTTTGACAGACTTAGTTGCGATAACAGATGGTAGGCTGAGTTCTCATGAATAACAAGGAGCATGGTAGACCTTGGCTTGTTTCTTAGAATCGTATTAAAATTAAATTACAGAGAGCAGAATGGCATGAAAAGAGAGAGCATAATTTGCTCAGAAGAAGCACACGCTGGATAGCTGTCTGTGTTTGATACTCAACCCACTTCTCCTTCTCCGTTACTTAATTACAGTTGTGCAGGGATCCCACACCTAATGGAGTTTCACTGTCACTGGCGAGTTTGAATTAGAAACGTTCTTTGGTAATAACTTTAATTGGACATTTTTCCAAACACAGTGCTGGTCATATTTTAATTTTGTTCTTTTATCTCTGTCAGTATGTATTCTTTTTTTTCTTTTTTCTTTTACCATTGTAATAGGATTGTATAGGACTGGAGTGTATGGCTTTGTTATGCAATCGAAATTACCATGTGTGAGGAAATCTGGGGAAACACAGAGTCACAGACTGAAGATGATAGTGCCAGTGCTGACCTTTACCAAAGATTTGCAATATTAAGATTTGCAATATTAAGACGCGATTAAGATTCACGTTGTTCAGTTAACTGTTTAAATTCTCGATTAAACAGGAAAAAAACTTTGAAAGCACGACAGCTGATTCTGCCTAATTTGGGTGTGAGGCAAGGTATTGTTATTAACATCATATTACTATAATATTAACTTTTTAATTTTTAATTTTGTATTGTGTGTCTCAGTGTCCTATGGGAGTATCTGTACTGATCCACCCTGAGTTGTTGCTTGTGAGTGTTTCATATTTTTAGAATTAAAAACTGGAAAAGCACTTTAATGTAACAATCTCACCTTTACTGGACCCAGTAAGCAGATACAGACAGTAATGTTGGTGTTCAGGTGTTTTTATTTACAAGGTGCAAAAGTGAAGTGAGCGGGCAGAGGGCCGTTACCACGTCGGGGGTCAGGGAGGGTCTGTGGACAGGTAAAAACAATGTTACGCCTGGCAAACATAGAAATAAATGGGTATGGTGTCTGTAGTGACTGAATTAGAAATCCTTGCTTGTTGTTGAAAGAGTAAAGGAAGTGAGGGACTAAGTCTCCGGGCAGGCTGGGTTCTGGAGCTAGGATAACGAGTGCAGTGGAGAGTTTGTGGGCAGATGCCAGTCCAGGAGTAAACAGGAGGGTTCTTGTAGTGGGTGAGCAGGTTGTGGGTCAGGGATTCTAAACAGGAGACGAGAAGCAGAAGGGAGTACAAAGGAGATGAAGAACAGAGCCACCATGGTAGATAGTACAGATCTCCTGAATAAATCTTGCAGGTGCAGAGAACAGGAAGGCCCCGAAGGTTACTTCATCCGAAGGAAAACCCTCCTGGAGAGGAAATGGGGGGGAAAAAAACCCATCCAGACTACCTGATCCTGACACTTGAGAATATATTTTAATAATCCTACACAAACTTTCTGACTGATTAGACCTTTTTAAGTCATTGTTTGCTTTTAAAAGCCTCCCTCTTTGGGATGTGACTCCCTTGAGTGACAGGTGTATCCATGTAAGCAGCTGCAGCAGACAGATTTCTGCTAAGCTTTAGCTCCGTGGGGTGTCCGAGTATCTTTAATAAAATTACCTGACTATTACTATGGCTTGCTGTGTGGTACACAACATCTGTTGAGTCTGCTCTTAGCTAATAACTTATTACATCCCCATTTTATCTAAATATAGATACTTCTGGAAAACCATAAAGCTAAAGAGGAGGTTATAAAATGTAACCAATACAACTAATGGAACTAATAGCTGATATCAGAATTGATACAGTTACAACTTACAACAGAGACTTTGAGGTTTGGCCCCAAATATAGCACTTTTTACAATAAGCCATATATTAAATGTCTTTTTACAACAGTGAAACTTACACCCACACTTCAGTGTGAGCCAGGGAGCAAACCACTAACCATTTAAATGGTAGGTGAATGACTCTGCCTCCACAGTTCATAGAGCGACAGACGCAGACAAACCTCCACACCCTCGCGCTTTGGAACAGAAACGTTCTTAACAGTATGCAACATGGCATGCGTCACATGTATGGATGAGGTAACATTTTTTAAAAAAAACATCTAATACTGTTTATTTAAATTTAGAGTCTTAACTGTGCTTAGCATTTTATAGAAGTCTTAGACATTCTAGGGCTAAACCTCAGCCCTTGACAGAAGTCCATGAGGAAGTCTAGTATCTACGTCTGTAACAGCAGGCGGAAGAGAGGAGATTACAGCTTATAAATTCCTGACTAGTATCTAATTTAGTGAGATCTTTGTATCTTACAGCATCTTACAGCATATGCTTTGAATACTGATCATACTCAATAAAAGCTAATGCAACAGTGGCAGACGCAGATCAGCTTTATTTATAAATTCAGTTTTTGGGCATAAACCAGTGATTATACATGTCATTAGTGACCAAAATTGAATTGGAAACATTTTAGTAATGAAGTACATGTAACTTCTAGGAGACACAATCAAACCATTTCGTTCAAACACTCCAGAGAAGAGAGCTAATCAAGTGAATTAAGTGAAAACATCTGTGTGCATGGGGTCTGCTGTGTAGGGACTTCAAAGGGATAAGATAAAGAGGTGGCTATTTCAAAAGCTGTACTTATATAGCTTAGACAGAAAAGGATTAGACAGAAACGAATCTGCCCTTTGAGGGAGCTTTAAAAGATCAAAGTAATCAAGATCCAGCTATATAAGCCATTATCCCCTAATATATATACAAAGATCTGCTGTAAATAAAAAAATGAATTTTATCCATAAAACTATATAATGCTGATGCACAAGATTAAAAGTGTATGTAATTTGTATGTAATCTAGTAGCCAAGTTAGTTGAAATAGCCAGTCAGAAGCATCCAGTAAATACCAAATAGCTAATGAACTATACATAAATAATTTCCAGTATTTTACATTCACTGTTTTTAAAAAGCAACATGTAAAACAGATTGTTGTTGTAAGTGGTATGTTTACAATAACAAACCGATGTATAAATATACATTATATATGGGTATACGTTATACCCTGATTAGCTATTAAATTGTGACCACCTGCCTAAGGTTGTGTTGGTCCATCGTCTGCTGCCAGACTCATCAAGGCATGGACTTCATTAGACCGCTGAAACTGTGCTGTGATATCTGGCTCCAAGATGTTAGCAACAGATCCCTGAAGTCCTGTAAGCTGTGAGGTGTAGTGACCTATCAGACTTGTTTCCCCAGCACATCCCAGAGATGCTCGACTGAATTGAGATCTGGGAAATTTGGAGACCGAGTCAACACCTCAGACTCACTTATGTGCTCCTCAATCCATCCTGAGCATTTTTACTTCATGGCAGTGCGCATTATCCTGCTGAAAGAGGCCACAGCCATCATGGATTAGAATTTCTATGAAAGGGTGTACACGCTGCGCAACAATGCTTAGGTTGGTGGTACGTGTCACAGTAACAGTCACATGGATGGCAGGAGCCAAGGTTTCATCAAACGTGGTTCATCAGACCAGGCCACCTTCTTCCGCTGCTCAGTGGTCCAGTTCTGATGCTCACGTGCCCATTGTTGACGCTGTTGGTGGTGTACAGCTGGTCTGGTCTGTGGCTATGAAGCCCCATATGCAACAAACTATGATGGACTGTGTATTCTGACACCTTTCTATCAGAACCAGCACTAATGAGCTACAGTAGCTTGTCTGTTGTCTGTTGACCACACGGGTCAGTCTAGTGGGAACACCCCACAAGGACCTTAGTTTTGGAAATACTCAGACCCAGTTGTCTAGCCATCACAATTTGGCCCTTGTTAAAGTTGCTCAAATCCTTATGTTTGCCCATTTTTCCTGCTTCTAACACATAAAATATCCTTAAACTATTCATCTGGCTTACCATAATTAGAAGATACTCACTCTTCGCTTCACCCCTCAGGCCTCTTCTGTGTCCCATACAATCCTCCTATTTGGGGATGATTCTGTATCTCTACAGGTGGTTGAACTACAGAACCATCTCCAAATAGGAGGCTGTGTACTCAGTACAAACCCAAGATAAATCAATAGATTTGCTTTACTCAACAAGAAAGTACATCTCAGAGTTTAATCGAAGTATTTTATCTTGCACTCATTTTAAGAAAGAATTGAAAAGCCACTTTAAAATTCCACCAATTTTCTGCTTTCAGTGGTTGAGAGATTAATCACTGACAAGATTCTTATTCCAAGAAACTATTGGCTTATCTGTGGAGCTAAGGAATCTGATCCAATTATGAGCAGAGACAATAAAATACTTCACAGTCACGCTCTGTATGTCTGCATCCCAGTATGCATGCTGTGTATAAATGTAACTTGTAAATATCATTGCAAAAAAAAAGACATATAGGCATTTTTTCATGCATGCTGCAAGAACATGCAGACAAACGAAACGACAGTGTAAAAGTTTGGCATTTCAGCTCTCTATCACTTTTTCCTTTTTCCCTCATAAACCAACGATTTATCCACCCGAAAGTAAATCCCTCTCCGCTGTAGCTGTCTGAGAACTTGCATTACAATAAGACAAATGGATGACACTGTGACAGAGTGATCAATAAAACCACTGTAGGCCTCGACCAGACAAAAAGAGCTCATTCCTATTCTTGTCGCAGTTTAATATTTCATCGCTGTGTGCCATTTTCAAAGGCAGAACTAATTTCTGACATTAATTACTAATTTCACTGATGGCATTAGCACTGATAAGTGTGATGATGATCAGATTAGTCAAGCTGTATTATGCTCAAAGACCCACAGCAACACTGTAAGAGTGCTAAAATAGAGGACAGTGACATGACAGGCATTTCACTAAATTCTCCTGTTTATGCATTATCACCAGACGAAACTCAGCAGACAGTAAAACCTTCAGCTAAAGATATTTTCGTATATTTAATTGCATTTGCTCTGAGCAATGAAGTCTCACTAAAGTAACACAGCAGAAACAAATCAGCCCTGTTTCACTCACGGATTATTGTAAATTCTTTTATAAGTGATATTTGGGTTAATGCTAACCTTAAGTCTTGTATATTAAGCTGGTTGGAAAATTTGGAATTAATGCAATGGGAAAAGCAGATTACTGGCAAAAGTGCTCATAAAACACCTGCGTTTCCAGACTTGCAGATCACTGAAACTAATCTTCAGGAAACTTTGACCTAGAATCGATCACATGTCAAGCCCTTCTGTAGCTTTTCCTTGTTTTTGCTCCTGCTAATCAATAAACTTTGCTCATGAGCCCAGAGAGAAATCTAACCGTGACCTGCTGCATCGCAATTCATGAAAGTTTCATTTTAGTTTTGACAGCTGACATTTGAATCCCAGCACCGTCTCGCCGACTGAAGATGTTTGTCATCTTCAATTAAATCTCTTTCAACGGGCTGTCCAAGCTTCAGATGCAGTAGATGAAGGGTATATTTAATTTGAACAGGTCTTTGCTTTCATGCTCATTTACAACTGTCATGTGGCCTCGAGTTCTCTGTTTTTTGTTAAAAATAAATTTGTCCTGGTATAACGTGTGTTTGATCCGGTGTCTCTAAAAAGAACTGCACAGCATACTACCAGAAATACAGTCATGGCAAAAACAAAGTACTGTTACTGTAGGATCTGGGGCAGGCCGGGGCTTCTTCCTCTAAATTCCTCCTTTCTCTCTCTCTCTCTCTGTCTCTGCCTTTCTCTCTTTTTCTGTTTTCTCTTAGGTGGGGAGGTGGGTGGATTATCTGTGCTTCTGCCCGTGGGCGGTTGTCTTTTCCCGGGATTACTCTCACACACCTGCAACTCATCAGTGCTGTGTATTTAGGACTGGCTGTGGCAATGATTCCCTGCCAGATCATTGTCTTTATTATGATGGTAAATTGGTCAAGTCATTGGTCAACTTGTAAGACTTTTGCAACTTCTGATCAGCAACCTTTCGGTCTCGTCTGCTTTCTCGTTATCTTCCTGGAGTTCCCTCCTCACTGTTTGAGAAACTTTCCTATCTGGAGTCCCTCCTGGAGTCTTAGGCCCACAGCAATACTTGTACAGCAACATCACTCGGGTTTTTGAATCTCTTCGGAAACAAGGACTTACCTCAGTTGCCTGCTCACCCTCTACTGACTTCCTCCCTTCATCTCCAAGCCTCAGCCTGCCCACCAGGTACCCCTCTCACAGCTCAGCATTCATCTTTGACAGGTAAGGACCCTAAGCGTAAATCCAGTGAGCTATTGCCGCCCTCTGCTCCCAACTGGCGTTTGTTAAACTACTGGTCCCCCTCTTCACAGACCCTGAACACCACTATCAGCCATCGCCTGATAAACCCCCGGTCTGTTATTCACCCTGATAAACCTTTTAAACTGTACGTCAGTTGTCCAAGTCTGCTTATAGGGTCCATTCTTTGTAAAATTAGATGAACAACAACATACAAAATACGACATACAACGCGGTGTCATTATTTATTTACCAAAAAATAAAATGCAGAAGCAGTGTGTGACAAACTAAGGACTAAGGATCCTTACTGCTTTCATAGGAATGGAGAGAGTAAATAGCAGCCAGGTACTGATAATCCAATCGACTTAATTAACCCTCATCCTCCCAAAAGCCACAGCACTCCATGCTGCATTAACTCACCTGAAGGGCATGGTAGCTATGTGCGGATGCTCTTCGTGGATTACTGCTCAGCTTTTAACACCATCCTTCCACACAAACTGGTGGCCAAGCTACAAGACCTGGGGCTTCCATACAGCACCTGCATGTGGATCAATAGCTTCCTCTCGGGCCGTAGACAGAGAGTCAGAGTTGGCCATCACACATCCTCAACCCTGAGTCTCAGCACTGGCTCACCCCAGGGCTGTGTGCTCAGTCCACTGCTCTACTCTCTCTACACACACGACTGCACTCCTCGCCACCACAGCAACATCTTTGTGAAATTTGCAGATGACACCACAGTGGTGGGGCTCATTTCCAAGGGAGACGAGTCTACGTACAGAGACGAGGTGGAGCAGCTGACGTCATGGTGTAAGGCCAATAACCTCCTCCTCAACACTTCAAAAACCAAAGAACTCATAATAGACTTCAGAAGGAAAAAGGCAGAGATCCAACCACTATTCATAAATGGGGACTGTGTAGAAAGGGTGGCAAGCTTCCGCTTCCTGGGAGTCAATATAGAGGAGAACCTTTCCTGGAGTGTGAACACCTCCGAGCTGCTGAAAAAGGCCCAACAGAGACTGTACTTCCTGAGAATTCTCAGGAGGAATAACATCACACAGAGACTGCTGGTGTCCTTCTACAGAGCCACCATTGAGAGTGTTCTAACTTACTGCATATGCATCTGGTACACTAGCTGCACAGGGGCTCAGAGGAAAGCACTCCAAGGGATCATTAACACCGCCCAAAAGATCACTGGCTGCCCTCTCCCCACACTGGAAGTTCTACACAACGCCCACTGTTTTAAAAAGGCCCAAAACATCATAAAAGACACCTCACATCCTGGCCACTCCCTGTTCGAACTGTTGCCCTCAGGCAGACGGTACAGGGCAATCAGAGCAAGGACTAATAGACTCAAACACAGCTGTTATCCAACTGCAATAACACATCTGAATACTACAAAAAAATGTCCATCACGCCACTCTTGTGTTAATCTATGCACGGTCTGAAGCATGTGTGTGGGAATGTATGTGAATGTTTTACTGTTATATCTTATTAGTATTTTAAGTATTCTATCTATTTTATTTATTGAATTTTATTGTTTTATTTATATTTTGATATTGCTAGGGATGATGCAATGATCGGGGACCATTCTTAATTTCGTTGTTCTCATGACAATGACAATAAAGTTTCTGATTCTGATTCTGAAAATATTTGACATTCATAAACCAAACTTGGTGCCTGGGAACCCCAAGAATAATTTACTTGTAATGATAACAAATAATAAAAGCAAAATGTATTTTAATTCATGCCATGTAAAGAAAAAACAATACAGTTTTTTAAATTATCATTTTTGCAATGGTACAATTAATTTGAATACTTTATAAAACAAAAATCGATACTTTTCTTTAATAAAACATTCAGCTTTATCTCAAGTACATTATGCATTATTACCGAAAAGCTTTTTTTTTTAAGACAATCCTTTGAGTCTGGTATCACTTATAGTTTTCATCAGTTTCAAGTAAACATTATTCGTGTTGTTTTTGAATGAAATGAATTCAGTCATTTAGGTCATTTAGGTCTAATATCTTGGATCTGACCTCTAAAGAAAGTTATGACAGTCTGCTAATTTGGAGCATTTAGGTGTGAGTTAACACCAACGTGAAAAGGAGCTGTCATCACAGTTGTTGTTGCCCATTGGTCTGGGAAGGATTGTCAAGCCATTTCCAAACAAGTTGAAGTCCATCATTCTACACTGAGAAATATTACTGACAAGACAGCTGCCACTCTTCCTAGGAGTAGACGTCTCAGATCAATGCTCATAGTTACTGTAGTTCATTATAGTAGAATGAGATGAAGACTGAATAAGTACATCTTATTTGAAAGAGCTGTCAGGAGAAAGCCTCTCCTCTCTAAAAAGAACATGGCAGCACAGCTCAGGCTTGCAAACTTGAACAAACCACAAGGCTTCTGGAACAATGTTCTTTTGACAGACCAAAGTATGTTATGTTTGGCAAAGCGCACAGCAAATGAAAACCAAACACAGCAAGTCAACACAAACACCTCATATTAAGACCTATTAAGGACTCGGTTTTTACCCTGATATGCAAAACCTTAGAGCCTGCAGAGGCTGCACTTTCTTTTTACCGTGACAGTATAAAGCAATAGTCAGAAACTGTACTTTTGGCCTAAATAAGCTGTTAATATCTTCATGTGATGTAAAGTTGGACTTAACCTTTACAGATATTTTTATTTGTAGTATTTTATTTTATTCTTCTGCTTTTTTGTCTGTTTGCACATTCAGGTTTTACTGTATGTGAAAAGTTCAGTTTTAGCTTGATTTTGATTGGTTAAATTATTATTATTGTTATTATTATTACTGGTCATGAAGAAACGCAGTTCCACTGGATAGTCTTTTGAATCCTACGTAATATTTACCTAAGGTATTCCACTTACGGTAAGTAATTAAAATGGAGCCTAGTATGAAAACGATAATAACATTTCCTCTCCTTGGTGTAGTTTTCTGTCATCTTTATTCAGACAAGTTCAGTGGTTAAGTTTGATTAATTTAATGGAGGGATTCACATCTGTGACCCCTTAATACTGTAAAAACAAATGTCTACGATTAAGTCTATGTTGCAGAGAAGTTCGTCTCAGAAGAAATTTGCCCTCACTGAATGTTTTCGTCCTCAGTAGTTGCTGGAACCTGGTGAGGTAAACAGGATTGCATTTAACATGCAACAATAAAGATATTCTTTTCCCCCTTATTTTGTAAATTGTACTTTAGTGATCATTTCAGGACCAGCTTGGGATCTGGTTGTGAAGCAAAACAAAAAGGGCAAAGTGGGACATCCCTTGTGTTCAGTTCAATCCACTGCAAAAAAGAGTTATATTAACAGATATACTGTACATACAAATCTATAAGTTCAATAAGTAGAGACTGGCAGAATTTAACATGATTTGCTGAGATATTGATTTGTTGATGAGTTTCTGATGACCCATCACGGCAGAACAAAATCCCAGTGGTGAAAGGATTTAGGACTGGACAGGCTGGAATCTAGCCACTGATGGTGGTGAAGATGAAGCTTGTGACTATGGTGAGGTGGAGATGGGGACAGGTGGGTTGCATGAAGGACAGTCTGAAAGTGAGAATGACAGAGAGCACAGATTTAAACCACACAGAGTGGAGTCTGACTGGCTCAAAGAATCCAGGCAAGAAGATGATTGGACTAGAGTAATGATGTCAGTAATGAGACTGACAGCGTGGGAAAGTGGTAGTGATGTAATGAACAAACTAGTGGCGGAACAAAGAGGAAAGCAGGCAGATGAGTGATTATAGATTTTCCTCATTGAACTTACACATATGCTTCATTTGCTGAAATTCATAGCTGTTATAAGCAGAGAATGAACATGTATGGAAGTCTTGAACTCGAAAACCTTTGCTTCTCTTGCTCAGAGTATTCCATTTTCTAGTTTTCATTATCTGAAACAATCATTCTTCTATTGTGGAATGCTACTTTGTAATTGATAGAGGATGCTAACCAAGCCGTGAAATATGCGTCTTCACTTTGGGGAGTAGCTGAATTGTCTTTCACAGTTGGCTGTTCTGCTCAACAACTCATTCAGATTTCGGGGAACTAATAATAGAACTCCAAGAATAAAACATAAAACTGGATGTTTTTCCTCACAGAGTCTTCAGCTTTACTTTCCTTGAAAAGACATGCTTTCAAATGCACATCTTATTTAGCCCTGTAGTACACAATGCTGGAAAAACAGCATCAGACTTCAGACGTCCATATTTAGATCAGAATGTGTAAATGCTGCCCACGTAATAAAATGACTCTGTGTGCAAATGAACCAGACTTTTTTTTTTAAAACAATAAAAGTGTAATGAGAAGTGAGGTTCAATAAAGTGAAGAACTCGGGGAATTGATTCAACCAATCTCTGTGTGGCGTGATGAGTCACTCTGTCTCAGAGAATATGCACCCATACCCATGGAAGCGATTAGGAGCACTTTGTAATGATGCCTTCAACTTTGATTTATTGAAGTACAACCTGTTTTGGAGTGCGCTATATGTCTAACCTTGAAGGGTAACCAGAACCTCAGGGAATGTGACTCACAGTCTACATTCCAGAAAAGTGGAAGGGGGAAAACTTGGAGATGGGTCACAAAAACACATAAATGAAAGTGTGAATTGTGTTTAAAGAAAATGAAAAAGCAAAGTTGAAACAAAAAGGAAAGCGGTGTATTTTTACACAACTCGAATGTTTGCTTTTTGGCAACAAAAAGCCACCATGGCATCAACCAGACAGAACAAACTTCTTTTTTTCTCTATCCAATAATTTTTATGTCACCCTGTGTTGATGCTTGGAAAGTCTGTAAAGCCTGTCTGGCCCGAGTGAATCAGCTAAATCACAAGTCCTGTGATGCTGCGAGATAAAAACAATGTTGATAGCTTGTAATAAACATGCCAGGTTCTCTAAAAGCTGAAAACTCTGATGGCTGGCAGAAAGCTTTGAAGTTGGAGCTCACCTACCAACCTACCACCATCTCGCTTCTCCTCTTGTTTTGTTCTTATTAGGGAACTGGCAAAGACTCCAGGCACATCACCTAGAATTCAAATGTATGAAAAAAAGGGAATACATCAAAACCTCTGCTGTGCATCTGCGTGTATAAAAGCGTGCACCCATAGCCTACATTTATTTATCTTAGCTACACATAGCTAAAGGGATGCCTTGTTAACCAAGCAAGATGCAGACTTTCTATTTCGTCCCAGGTTGCAGAGCTTGTGACCCAGAAAGAAATCTGTGGTCTGGGGCTTTCTCTTCAGTGGTCTCTCCCTCACGGCCTATAACACGCATTCAAATGCACACAGCGGCACGTTTCAGACTGGCAGGTAATGCAGGAAGGCCAGCTTTAGAGGGCATAAAATATTCATGTGTGTCTATAAAAGGCTGGCAAGGTTTCCTGGCTCACAGGTATTGCTGCTGTCTGTGCTTCTTCATCACTGCCTGACTGCTTAGACCCTGAGGTGCTAGATTTGTCATAGGGTATGATTGGACAGTATGTGGAAGGCCCAACAGAGAGAAAGTCCCTCCGCCCCTCCCAAAGTGGTCTTCTTTTGTTCCAGGATTGCAATATCATGTGTCAGTAATATCAGGTAAGCCTGATACCGGTGTTGATGGATTAGTTCTACTAGAGTTGTAAAGGGTCTGGTCATGAACACCTGCCCAGATTGTGCCAGCGGAGGGTCGCCCTGCTTTGTGTCGCTTTTACAGCCAGTGGGTCATTGTAGTCTGTGAAGAGATGTTGGTTCAAGGTCTCTTTAGTGCAGAGCAGACAAGAAGAAACATGGAGGAGTGTTGGACATGAGCACTCGAGCCTTTCTTTTCCTCCCATGAGTGTCTGTGTGGTGTTCCAGAAACTTCTAGTCATCTGAATCTCCAAAGTCAAACGCAGAGGATGAGAGAGAGGGAGAGGAAGAGAGAGAGAGAGAGAGAGAGAGAAGAGAGAGCGAGACCCACACCACACAAGCTCGCTGACGCTCTGAGTATCTCCCTTTTACTTTGCAGCCTCCCATCACTTCCCTCTCTGTGCTGACCCACACCTGTACCTTCTCCCAAATCGGCTGATATCTTCTGGCCCCGAACTCCAATCTTAAATTAAGAAACTGATGGAGTGGAAGAGGAAGAGTTTCACTCGATAGAAGAGCAGCTGTCAGCAACAGAGTTGCTTTAAAGAAAATCGCCCGAGGGGGACAGAAACAGACGGGGACGAGCGGAGACAGGCGAAGGAGCGAAAAAGAGAGGAAGACTGCTTCAGGTGACCGAGTTGCAATGGAAGTGCACGGCATGCGCGATTAGGGAGCGCTGGGCTTTTGTTAAGGTGGATTACAAAAGTGAAAAAGCCTCCAGAACTGACCGGGACCGCCTTTTTTCTGCTTGAGTTGACGGATTGTCTCCGAATCATGAACGTGTCGCCTCCAGACCGCAGGAAAAACATGCGAGAATTGGCTCTGGAGATTGGCATCAGAGTTCTGCTTTTCGGAGTTTTCGTGTAAGTAAAGGCTCCAGCAGCTGAGTTATCTGAGAAACACCGAAAACATTCAAATTAATAACAAAAATAATAATAATGAAAAACTGCCTGGCAACTACGCGCGTCTTGGCGATGACATTCATTTTCGTCACTGATGTTATACATATGCCTTTCCATTATTTCGACACAGAAGTGTTGTGTTCAGGTTTATGTGCCGCGGTGTGGTGCTGAACGAACAGGTCCCCGTGCTTGTGTGTGTGTGTGTGTGTGTGTGTGTGGCGGTAGCTGCGGTTCAGCAGCGTGGACAGACCGCTGTCAAACCAGCAGCAGACCGACGCTGTGGTTAACAGGTTGCAAAAAACAAAACAAAAAAAACCAACTTAAATCTCCACCAGAATAGACTTTCTGTTATGAGCGCGCTCTGTACTGACTCTTATGAAAGAACTAGTATTTAGTTTCTTTGGATCACAGCCGGTTAGAGAGCTGCAGCGACAGCTCATCTGACCGTTTCACCAGACACGACACAGTAATCTAACTAAGCACACAATGATGAAATGATACTTTGCCCCCCTTTTTTTCTGTGAAGCTTCTTCCTCGCAAGCAAAAACTAACATAAATAGGTTATAATTGTTTGTCTATCTTGGAGCTATTAAGCTCCAGGTGCATCATGATTTTATCATTTACCATTTTGCTTATTTTTATGCTCGATATCATCTCAGTTGAGCTACAAGTCCCGATATCTACAATGCATCCCCTTGCTGCATCTTTTCCATTTATGGGAAAATAAAAGAAGAAGGAAAAAAAAGAAGAAGACGCTCCTCTCATTTTGGAGTGTGTAGACACAGTGCGTGCATTCCGTGTGTGTCATTAATATCTATCTCTTGGCTAAGTGGTCCAACTCTGTGTGTGCTCTCACAGCAGACGGATTATCCGGCCAACAAGAGCCTGATGGTGTGTCCTGATTGTGTTTGACATGGATAAACTCAGATAGAGAGATGAAAAAAAAGCATAAAGTATCTTGGATATACCCTTTGTATATTTGAATGTGATACTAGGCTCTAGGATTTGCTTCTGTGAATCTGTGCCACATTGAAAGAAAAATGCAGTTTCACACAATACAATCTTCTTCATCATCATCATCATCATCATCATCATCACGAGGCAAGTGTTGTATTGTAGCACAGAAGCCCCAGCCACAAAGCACTTGATCACCTTAATGAAGTGAGTTTTACTCCCCATATTCCCTCTACACTGCACAGAGCTTTAATCTGCTTCTGATAACACTCAGTCTCCCCCATCAGTACACTTGATCTACCCCTAATAGGATATTAAGAGCAGGATGGTTACCGAGCATCACGTTCTTCTATGAGACAGTGCACACACACAGACATGCACTGCATGTTGTTCAGCTTTGGGAAGGTTGTTACTTTCCTGCTGGGCTACATTTGATACCGATACCTTGGATTAAATAGGATTAACTAGTGACAAAGCTGGTGAACCAAGAAGCCATAGAAGCCAGATTCCTTTGTTTGCTGTTCATTTTGATTTGATGGATACAGAGTGCCAAATTTTAAGAGCAAGTTTCAATCGTGTATTCAGAGAAGGGAGAATTTGATCTTCTGCGTTTCTTTGGGGCTCAAAGTTATTGTTGTATCGAACAAGTTTTATTTCAGCAGACCAGATAGAGTCGCCCTCTGGCCTCGAAGGGCAGTGGATCCTGTTCGTATCTAACCTCAAAGACTGTGGTGAAGGCAGGATAATTGGGGTCAACTAGTTTCTGTTGTTTTCTCCGCTGAAGGTGTAGAGGACAGGTTTTGGCTGCCGCTATCCGTGCCTGCTGTGCGGTGTAGGCTTGGTGTAGGTGTAATGCACTGTATTTTTATCTTGGGAAGAAAACGACAGTCTCATCTGTGCATGTTTGCCAGGGAGAGTTACCAGTCGTCTTAAATTTAGTTTCACAACTTGGTGTTTTCTTCCTCTGCAGCTCACTCTTGAATTTGACAAACTGGAAGGAAAATGAAGAAAAGATTTTTGCTCATTTTGCTGTTCATATTCTTTCATAATTGTGAACATGTACCGAGGGGAAATGAATGAATTCATCCTGAAGTAGGTCTAACGAGCAGATATGAATGCATCAGAGGTGTCTTTCCCATATGCAAGTTTGGTAATTCGGTTTGTCTTTGATTCTGATTAAATAATGCTGACTGTGGCAAGGAAGTTATCCTCTCTGCTTGACTGCCCACCCACACAAACAGTGGACTCCTAAGAGGCTTGAAATCTCTGCATTATTCACATCCAAATTTTTCCAAAGACAGCCTGCCTTTAAGGGAACGTTACTTTCTATTTGCCCTTGCTTGCCAAGCTGCTGTCTGTTCCAAGCCTCGGGAGATGCAGTGACCTTAGTGAGAGGCTGAAAGTGTGACTTTGGGTTGGCCCTGTGCTATGAAACCACTAATGCCATGCAGTCATCATAGGTTAGCACCCCAGGAGTCACGCATGTCTTATTCTAAAGGGATATGATCTCTGACATTAGGCAAAGTATAAAACAAGAGAAACACAAATAAACACAAAGATAAAGTCCTTTAAAAAAAAAAAAAATCTCTAGTTAAATGCTCAGCAAAGAAGGAGAGGATAATGAGATTGGTCTTATTTCCCTTTCCTTGTAATCCAGAGCGCAACAAGCAAGAGCTTAGACAAATACCAAGGACTCATTTCTTCCTTGAGTGGTTGTGTGACAGAGCTCGTGTCCTCAATCAAGCAATACAAGCTTGAATTTTGTCAGTGTGTTTGTCCCGAAGCTCATAGTCGGACAATTGAATAAGCACGTCCCATAAATACCCGAACACTGCTTGCAAGCAGAACAGGCGACAAAAGCAAGAAAGACAGAGACAAAAAGAAAGAGACAGAAGAGGAAGATAAGATGGAGGACACACAGTTAGGGAGATCTAGATTGTTGAGAGATTTTCAAGATTAAGACCTGAGGCTCAGAAAATAGATAGGCACCATAACAACCGTGAGAACCCGTATCAAAGCAATCTAAAAGCCTCTTGATTGCCCAGAGAAGATGGCTGCTATTTTACAGGCTGTCATACACAGCAAAACAGAGTAGATCTGTTTGTGCCAGAAGCAACAATTTGGAACCAGGCAGAAATTACTTATTTATTGAAGAAAATTATGGTGATAAAAAAGGATTATTCTTAATTGCATGCATTGGTAATGAGGCATACTAATGTGTGATCTGAAGCTGGCATCAGCCATTAGATCATTTTTTGATATGCAGTGTCATGAAAAACTATTTGCCCCCTTCCTGATTTATTTTTTTAGTATTTTTCATTAGTATTTTTTGCACATCTGTCACACGTACATGTTTGAGAGCAAAAGGTTTTTAATATTCGACAAAGATAATCCGGGGAAATACAAAATGCACTTTTTAAATATTTCTTAAATGAAAGAAACTGTCTACACCCCCCTATTCATATGTGGAAAAAGTAACCGCCACCTCGTGTTAAATCATGAAATAACTGCGTAACCACAATTTTTGGAAAGCTGAGTCACTCACAGGCCTGATTACTGCCAGGCACGTTGAATCAAGAAGTCCTTAAACAGAATCTGTCTGATGTAGGCTAAAAGATACCAAAACGCAACCATGATCTAAGAAACTCTGGAGGAGATGAGAAACAAAAACTTTGACAACAGTCACTCTGGAAAGGGTCACGAAGCCAGTATTTAAGGCTCTGGGACTCTAACCATGGTGTGAGCCATTATCCACACATGCAGAAAACTTGGAGCAGCAGTGAATCTTCCCAGGAGTGGCAAGCCTACCAAAATTACTCAACAACTCATCCAGGAGGTCACAAAAGAACCCAGAACAGCATTTAAAGAACTGCAGGCCTAACTTGCCTCAGTCAAGGTCAGAGGTCTTGTTTTACATTTGCCAATAAAAGTCCTTGATGATCACCAAGACTTTTGGGAAAATGCTCTCTGTACTGACGAGACAAAAGTTGAACTTTCTGGAAGGTTTTTGTAATATAGCATTTGATGGTCTGATGATCTGGGCAATTTTGCTGCTTCAGGACCTGGAAGACTTACCATAGTTCTAAAAATTTGCTCTCTATCAGAAAATCCTGAAGAAGAATATCTGACCATCAATTCATCCCCTGAAGCTCAAGCACACTTGGTTTATTAAACAGATTTAAATCTGAGATCCTTTTTTTTTTTTTTTTTTTTTGCCTGTCCCATTTGGTTCTTTAGCCATCAGAATTGTTGTCTGAAGACCAACAAGGATACCCAATGGATTTACTTTGCCAAATGGATCTTCGTGGCATTGCCGTATTGGTCCATTTGGTCGATCTTTGTTTTTATTATTTATTATATTTTATTTTCAGATGTTACAGATGGGACAGACATGAGTGAGGGATAGGAAAGGGAGAAAGAAAGAGGAAGGAAAGGAAAAACAGAAGGGGAGAGGGACAGTGAGAAAGGGGGGGAGAAAAAAAAATAAGAATCTCCTGGATCACCTGTTGAGAGAAGAATAGAAAACAAGCAAAAAAACAAAAAAAAAACAAAGCAACATACTAAACACAACACCATCGCATTAATCTAGCTAAGTGTAAACAGCAGTAAATACTAAATATTCAATGTTGTTGTGCAGTACGCAGGACAGATGTGCTTCAAAGTAGCAGCCAAGAAAGGTATAATTTAAGTCTACGAGCAGTGAACACCCGTGTGCATACCTGTGTGGATCAGCGCGCTTGTATTCCAAAGGTTTCTCCATGTAACGATCTGCTAGGGAGTGTGGGGGGGCCACAGCCCCGTCCTCCAGGGTGTGAAGCAGGTATGGAGGAGATCAAAACTCCAGACATCCAGAGGCCCCCAGAACACAAGAGACCATGGAAGACCAACAGAGGGGCAGCCGCGCCACTGTCCCAGCAAGAGCTGAGGAGAGTCCCAGATGAGGGCTCACTCAGCTGCCGCGGAGCAGAAGCCAGGGGGAGTTGCAGTGACGCGCCCGTGAGCTCCGCCGGCAGCCAGCTGTGCCTGAGTGACCGAGCCCCAGGCCGAGAGGCCGGGGGCACCCCACCTCCGAAGTCGCCCGAGCGAGCCCCAGGTTCCAGGCCCCGATAAGCGGCCGCCAAGGAGTGAGCCGGTGTGTACCTGGACGCCCACCCCCAGACACAAAGAACCACCAACGCACCGACACCTGAGGGAGTCCGCCACCGGCAGGGGAAGTGGTGGAGGGGTGGAGATAGGCCTCCAAACCTTGGAGGGCCTGAGGTGTCCCCAGAGAGGTGGTGTCTGATACCCAACCTGACATATAGACACAGACATACAGGCACACACAGACACAAACATCCATTCCCACCCTCATGCTCTCATATGCACTCACTCCACACTCAACCAACGTGGAGACAGACATAAAGAGACGCTGTACACACGATCACACTCCCCAAGCGTACTCTACAAACCGGGTCTAGGTACCCTTGCCCCTGGAGGGGGGAACTGCACACAGACCCAGGTGGTGTTACCCTTTTCCCTGCGGTGGGGAGAGGCAGACCGCCCCGACTCCGTAGCAGCAGGGAGGCCCCACACTCCAGACCGCAGTCGGACGGCCAACTCCTCCTAGCCCCCCCGCTCCAGCAGGCCGCAGAGAATGGGGGTGGGAGAAGACTCCAAACCTCCCTCCACCCGCTCATTGTAGTGTTGATGCATGTGTGTTCTAAGGTGCAATTAAAACCCAGGAGGGCATGGAGCTACCTGCCAAGGAGCAGCAGGTAAGCGCATAGTCCCTCCTGATAGCCCTCAATGTCTACGTGTATTTAAAATTGAGAGGTGGGCAACGACGCCAGGGGTGAGGTGTACACCCTGATGGTAATATGGACTCCGTGATTGTGCCCACCCCCAGGCCCCTGCAGGCCTAACTTGCCTCAGTCAAGGTCAGAGGTCTTGTTTTACATTTGCCAATAAAAGTCCTTGATGATCACCAAGACTTTTGGGAAAATGCTCTCTGTACTGACGAGACAAAAGTTGAACTTTCTGGAAGGTTTTTGTAATATAGCATTTGATGGTCTGATGATCTGGGCAATTTTGCTGCTTCAGGACCTGGAAGACTTACCATAGTTCTAAAAATTTGCTCTCTATCAGAAAATCCTGAAGAAGAATATCTGACCATCAATTCATCCCCTGAAGCTCAAGCACACTTGGTTTATTAAACAGATTTAAATCTGAGATCCTTAAACAGGCCCCTTGTGTTCAAAAAACCTCCAATATAACAGAACTAAAACACCTCTGCAAAGAAAGTGGGCCAAAGTGACGTGAAAATTAGTCATAGCCTGTTATCACAACCAGCTGATAGATTTAGGAGGCAGTTTCTTTTTCACACAGGGCCAGAGAGGTTTGGATTACTTGTTTCCCTTAATAAATAAAATCATAATTTAAAAACTGCATTTTGTATTTACTCGGGTTATCTTTGTCTAATATTAACATGAGTTTGATGCTCTGAAACATGAAAGTGTGACAAATATGCATAAAACTAAGAACTCAGGAAGGGGGTAAAATGCATTTTCACAGCACTGTAGTTGCTGTCAAATGAGGTTAGATGCAAGTGTATTGAAATAACACAATTCATCCCTCAAAACAGTGACTGCACATCATTCCCCATCTCAGAGGAAAGTTTAGGCAGTAGCGAGATACAGCCCAGAGCGTTAGCCAGTCTCAGAGATGATGGGGAGGAGCAGAGTCTTGAAAGAAACTTGGACTTTTTGAGAATAAACAGATTGTTTAGTCAACACGTCTGTTGGATTAAAGGTACTTTCAGCTGCTCAATATTTTCCCGAGGGTGGATCTGCATGTTTGATTTGGCAGAGATTTTTCACCATTTTACACCAGATGCCCTTCCTGACGCTATCCTCCCGTTTATCTGGGCCTGTGATCCCCTGAGGCTGGGTTTATTTCTCCTGCCGGTTATAAACTAGGGATCTTTCACGTGTAGAAGTGAACGTGTTATCGGATTAATGGTTAAAAAGAGAGACAGAAAAAAAAGAGCGATGCAGAGTTTAAACTAAGCTGTAATCCTGATATAATTAGTCCTGGTTGATTACCATGACTGCAGTTTAATGATACAACAATAATTCCTTAAACATCAAACACAAGTGGAAATACAGGTGACTCTGTTTTTAGTGCAATTAGCTCACTTTGGTTTTATAAAGATGTCTGATCTGATCTGGATCTGATCTCACGCAGCACATAGTACAAAGAGCCGTTGTGCACAGCGAATCACAGCGCCGATGATGACCCTGTAGAGGAGGATTCAGCCAGTCACCTACAGCTCTTCATCTAACCACTCCTCTAACTGTGCCTGCGCCGTCTCGTTCCATTAAAAATTTAATGGACCGCTAAAAAAAAAGAAAAAAAAGATTGTTGATAAGCAGTCATAGTCAGCACTTACTTCAGTGCAAAACACATTGCAGTTTTTAAATCTTTCATAATTAATCCCTCATGTTTTGCCAGTCCAACGCTTTTAATGTGAGGCAGCATATTCTCTTTACATTAGCAGTAGCTTAATAGTCTTACTTGGCAGTCTCCTGGTCCTCGTTTGAAGAGAAATAACAATAGACGGCGAGGCTGTTATCAGTGGTGTGGAGAATTTTTCTTTGTTTTTAATTACATGCATGCATAGTTTTCTTGTGCAAGAATACCCTCTGTGCTTGGAAAATCTAAATTCTGCACGGGTCTTTTCGTTGCATCCAACAAACATTACATTACATCAAGAGTGATTATAGAATGTAAATGAAAAGGAGCTGGAAAAAAAAGCTATAATCAAAATGGGGGTCTGAGATCATGAAAGCATTAATGTAATAAAAGATTATAACTTTAAAGTGGTGTGGACACTAAAATATTCTTGGCCTTTCTCCCGAACTCCACTCACAGAAACGGTAGAAATAGTGTAATTATTTTAATATAAGATGTCAGTAAAGAGATTTTTACCCAGAGGGCCACAGGTGTGAGTGCCAAAGCCATAATATAAAGTGCTGAATTTTAATCCTTGTAATCAGAAAGAGCCGACCCCCAAAATAGACACAGTAAGTCTGCAGCTTTGCAGCCTTCAGCTCTTCGTTTTATTCATCTGTCTATATGGTTTAGTCCAAACGCTTTTTCCCCACGGGCAAAATTTCTAAGAAAACAAGATCACTCCTGCACAGTACACAGTGGGTAATGGCAAAGAGAGGGAGTAAATTCTGCAGTCCACTAAGTCCAGTGTGGAGCATTTAGACTCAGATACAGTGTTCAGAATTTGGATGACTGAACTAGAAATACAGACAAGCAAGAATTGGGGTAGCAAACGTTGACTGGTGAGAAAGAGGACTCCAGAGGGATGCTGCTGTTGTACTATTTGCCTGTATACATATTTATTATGTTCGGCTGTGGACAAACATGACTTCTCAACACTGACACATCGCCGTCTTCAGTCATCTGCCATTTGTGTAAATTTCATAATACCCGTCTTCATAATTATAATATATTCTCCTCGCCTTAATTTTTCCTGCTACCACATTTGAAGCACTGAGTCACGGGTCATCCAACCTGTGACCCTCATTATCTTTGAGATGAAGAAAGAATTGAGATTGCATGTTTGACTACTGACTGTAACAAGGCACTGAAATACTTCCTGACTCGATAACACAAACAGACCGAGTCAGCAAGCGGTGACTGAAACAGTGTGACCTCAGTAGTGTTCCCTTTGTACATCTTTGTCTGAAGAGCCCAGGGAGAGCACCCAATGTTGTGCTTGATTGTATAAGCTATATTCGACACAGTAACTTAATCCCTAAATGTGTAGGTTTAATAAAGTGGCAGTTTATTCAACAGTTTCGAATTAAACCAAAAAACTATATGAGTGAAAATACAAAAGAGACAACGTCAGACTATGTGAGGTAATTTTAAAAAGAAATCACATTTTGGATGTGATTGTGATTAGTGACCATGGTGAATTGGGAATCTGAGTGGTGTGAGAAGATTTGAGAAAAGATTAGCAGAAGGAAAGCTCTATTAGCAAACGAGGCAGATGCTGCAGCAAAAATATCCATGAATCCAGCGAGAGCAGAGGCAGCTGACTCTCACACCAAGACCAGGGAATCCCTGACAGCTCAGTCTGTCACCGCTCTAAGCTACTCTGGCATTTCATTCTCCACAATCGTTTGATCAGCTCATTATGTCTTGCTGTCCCTGCTGTCATTTTTCCAAACCCGTATCTTTATCCCTCCATGGGTAGCAGATTGCTCAGTTACTCTCTGTGTGTCCTTTACACCAGTCTGCCTTAAAGGGGTACTGCAAGTCGCTTTGTGAAGATTGCCTTGTGGGTCAACTTACCTGTTAGAGGAAATTTACTGTAAGAAAAAAAGTCAAACAGTACTATGCAACAGTCTTGAGCTGCCCTTCATGTCTTTATTTTCTGGTAGGAAAATTAATCAGAACACATGCAAACATACACAGAGATACAGTATAAAAGGAAAAAACTGGGTTTGTACAGTTCTTATGAGCTTGAAGATGAATATTTAGTTTGACCACATATGAACTCTCTTAGGTGGCCTTGTTTCTCTGTCAAGCTGATTCAACACTACTTCAGTAAAGTTGAGGTCCGGGCTCTGGGGAGACCAAATCCATGACTGATAGTGTTCATGATGGTTTTTCAATTCAGTTCAATTCAATTTTATTTATTATGCGCCAAATCACAACAACAGTTGCCTCAGCTCGCTTTATATTGTAAGGTAGACCCTACAATAATACATACAAATAAAAACCCAACAATCATATGACCCCCTATGAGCAAACACTTTGGTGACAGTGGGAAGGAAAAACTCCCTTTTAACAGGAAGAAACCTGAACCAGGCTCAGGGAGGGGCAGCCATCTGTGGCAACCGGTTGGGGAGAGAGAAGGAAGACAGGATAAAAGTCATGCTGTGGAAGAGAGACAGAGATTAATAACAAGTATTTTTCAGGTGTTTTTCTGTCCAGGTTTGCCTTTACTGCATTGGCAGTGTGTTTGGAATCACTGTAGTGCCGCAAAATGAAGATGTTCTGAATCTGATGCTTTTCAGATGGTACTGCACGGTGGATCAAAATCTGATGCTACTTCTTGTGTTCATAATTCCATCAAGATCCACTGGCACCATGACCATGACACAGCCTCCAGTGTTTTACTGGATTCATCACTCCATAAGACCTGTTTTAACTGATTAACATTCCAGTTCTTCTGTAATTAGAAATACTTTAGCATTTTCTCCCTATAGCCTAAACCAATGGCTAAAATTGGTTCTTTGCTAAGTTGTCTGTTTTGTGCTTCATCCCTTGAGTTAGGTGCCTTTTTTATGCTCGTAACAGTGTTAAAAGAGGATTAACAAACAATAAAATATTGCCTGGACTTCAGGTACAAGGACTGAAAATGAATAAAAAAAACAATATTTTATGAATGTCAAACTCTCATCTTTGACACGTTTCATGGATTCAGCTAAATAAACTGGAAAAATTATGTGATGTGACAGTGGCTTTTATTAGACGAGGCAGCTAACACATTCATGTTCACTTGGATGCATAGGTCAGTGTTAAGTGGCCAAAAAACCAACAAAAAACCCATCAAAACAAAATAAAGAAAGAGAAAAAAACTATTGCCTGAAAATAGTCAAGTACACGGAATTAAAAGGAGCAAAATACCCGCCAAAGTCCAAAGAAAACCTTTTGAAAACCTTCAGAAAGCCTGGAGAACTATTCCTCTTTCAGTGCACTTTAAAGAATTACAAACAAATATGGCTTCTTGGAAAGAAAACATTAAGAAATGAGGGGTGGCTCAAGACTTTTGCACATTACTGTAGGAGAAGCAGAAAAACCCTTATTCTAGTTAACAATAAATCAGATTACAGATTTTTGAGTTATTTTTTGTCGTGAATTTACGACATCTGAAAACAGTTCCAACTTTTACATCCACTCTGAGTTCAATGTTGTTGTCATGCGCCTTAATAATTTATCATATAACACAGAGTTGCACTTTTCCTCCCAAATCTAATTCCCAGCCTTCCCACTGCTCGTATTACAAAGTGAAAATAATAAACTTAACCAGTTTCCATCATTGTACTGGGGGGGTCTTAAAAGTCAAAGAAGAATCTTGTAAAAACTACAGTAACAGCAGGGATTGTGCTTTACATGTGGCGTTTTCAGCTGGAAAAACAAAACAAATACTGGAATGTAACCACTGTTCAGAATTATGAGCTTTTATATTTTCTTATTCTTAGGGAAAAGCTCTTACTGCAACATGGTATTGTGTTCTGGTATTGCAATTTCACCATTGTAAAATATGAATGTCAATCTCAGTTCTAGCCGTAAACAAATCTTAATGTTAAAACTGTTCCTTTTGTAAAATAAAGCGGCTCAGCAATCAGGTTGAAGCTCAGAGGATGCAAATGATGGAGCTGTAATGATGTTATGAAGATAAACTGCATCACATTATTTGTTCATTTTGTGCTTCCATTCTGTTCATCTGAACATGTTCTCTAAAACTTTAAAGTTTCCCCATTATTTTAGAAGTATTTGAACCATGACTGGTGCTCGGTAGATGTAGGCTGTGATGAGGGGCAGTGCTGTGGCGCTCTGAGGTGTGGAAGTGCGGAAGTGACAGCTTCTGTCAGAGTGGAGAGGAAGGTCCCCTGTGAAGGAAATTGCCTTCCCGGGTTTCCTCCGTGGCGTGAGCGATAAGCAGAGTTCTGTCCTTTCCTTATAAGATTCCTAATTATTTAAAGTAACACTCAGGTATGCCATTCAGCTGGGTTAGTTACGACGTCGGGAGCAGCTTGGGAGAACAAGGAAACACAGACTGCTTCAGGTTGTCTTCCCAAATCGACTCAAAGGTTTATTTGATACACAGCAGTTTATATAGATGAAAAAAGGTTCGTGTGTCAGCTTTCCCAGTTCAAACCGGTACAGACCAAATAAGGAAACGTCTTCCTGCCTTCTGAGCAAAGTATCCCTTGTGTAGTTTATCAGTTCAGCTACAATTTATGATCATCCCAGCAAAATACACTCCTAGACATAGAATACAGAGTTCTTTCATCAGTGAATTCTGAAACAAACCACCTAGCCTTTAACGAGCCTTTTCCAGGAGATAAAGAAAAAGGGAGGATGGGAGTAAGGAAGTGGTCTCATCTCTGTGGTGTTTTCGACCTTGAGGTACCAGCTTGTGAGTCTCACATTAATTCTTGGGTCACAGAGAAAGAGAAAAACAACTAGTAGATTGGCCTTATTGAGTAACAGTTTTCCTGTATAAAACAATATCCTGTAAATGCTTACCGTGGTATCAAAATATCTAACAGTTCCCCTCTTTTATTATTTTTTAAAAATAATAACTCAAATAGAAAGGAAAAATCACAAATGTAATAACATAATATAAAAAGCAAATCATAAAATGTAATAGTTCACAACCTAATGTTCAATATACACATCAGGAACATCATTGATGACATCTGACACATAATCTGGGTCAATTTGTGCCAATTGCAAATACATTGAAGTGGCTGTACTAGTGGCTATACGGGTTATCATTGAACGTACACAGGGTACCACACAACAGACAATAATCATCAAAAACATGCTGCAACGGTTACAAAGGCTACAATTAGTTCCTTCCATCTTCCAAACGTGTCCTGTAGCCACTTATGTAGCCACTGACCGTGACCTGCATTGGCAATTAGTTCTATCTGCAATGCTTCAAGATTATTCATAGCTTGTGTGAATGAACCGTTAGGGGCGGTATTATTGGGAATGAAAGTACAGCATACATCAACGGTTACTAGACCACAGGTACCGGTCCAATTAACAGGTAAAGCTAATCTAAGGGTATTATTGCACAACCAATAAGCACGTGGGATTGGTCTAGTTAGGCGCGTGACCATGTGTGATTTAACTAACTCCCCCCAGTCAGTGTCATTTAATACACCGTCTGGGGGAACAATGATCGATTCTCTGCTCGAACTTGAACTGTGTGTGTGTTCCTCCAGATATGATACAACTTCAGCCACAGAGACAGCTAGCCATGTCTCATTACAGCGTGCACCTGGGGAGTCAGAGAAGAATGTATAGTTATCCTTTGTATAATCTATGTGTGTGTCTGGGCCAGTTAACTTTAGTCTGCGCAGACATATCATACTAGTATTAAAATGGAGAGGGATCTGTCCTAAGGGCAGTGAGGGTTTTAACCTATTCTTAGGGCGTTTCATTGGGGCGCAGGTCCCTGCGGTGTCATTAGATAACTTCAATAATTCGCCTAATGGAGTCTCAGGGTTAGTTGGTGTGTGTGTGTGTCTAAGTAGGCAGTCGAGAGGGCTCAGAGTCAACTGTAAAGTGTCTTTAAAGAGAGCATTATCTCCACCGATTTTCTCTAGTCCCTCAGTGAGGGGGAAACCGGATATGGGGTATCCTACTATTACCTGTTCTGGATTAGCCTTTGAACAGACATAACAGTTACTGTTTCCTAAATCACGAGCGGCTGTTCTGGCATTTTCATACCAGGCGTTAGCTCCTGTTCTAGAGGGCGCATAAGATGGTTTATTAGTGGCGTCTATGTTGCTATTTACTGATTTTAGGGAGCGTGAGGAGTGCATTAAGTAGGTGTCTTGCAAAATGGAGCATGAGGTATAGTCAGCAAAATATGACCTGCAGAAATGTGAACATGGTTGCAGTTTACAATACAAAATAGCAAAGAGAAATCTTAACGTTAATGCGATAGATATAATAAATAACCTAAATATATGAGAAAGTATATAAGAAAAACAGTTCTTCAGTTGTCTCCTGGCCTGGTCCCAGGTTCGAGAGACATTGAATAAGCGTCGTATGATGACAATGGGCATTTCATTTTCTCCATTATCAGGATGAAATGAGTCTGGCTTTATCAGGTTAGACATCATGTGGTACTTTTGGCTGTCTGTTCCTGCTGGATGTTTGAGTACCTTGTTGTTGTTCTTTCAGACGTTGTGTGTTAATCAGTGATTGCGTGTGTGTGTACATTGGATCCTGGCGCTGGCTCGCCGGAGATGTCATCTACCCGTGTGTGTTTATTTGCTCTGGATCCGGGCGCTGGCTCGCCGGAGATGTCGTCTGCTTGATCCGACGCCTGAGATGGTCCGATTGGGCTGGTCTTAACCCTGCTGGCATGAATCCACTGAGGTTGTCCGTCTGTGAGGATGCTGGTTCTTCGTCACTGCCAGTAAAGCCTGGGGGCTGGAAAACGCGGCCTCCCAGAGTGTCCTTGGTTTTAGTGGCTTCTCCAACATGCGTCTCCTTGTCTCCACTGGTGGAACTGTGGAGGGGAAAAGCTGAGAGAGACAAACTTTCTGATAGTTATTATTCAGTTTTTCTACCAGGTTGTGAACATCAGTGGACAATGCAATATACATCACCTTCTACTAGCGGTGCCCCTCTGGAAGCTGACCATGGTGTTGGAAATAGTCTTATTTCAAATGGAAATAATTTGGTTACTGCAGATGGAGTCATTCTAATCTCACACAGGACTTGAGTAAGTAATTTGACCCAGGTCATTAAAGTTTTAGCACATTTTTTAATTACTTCTCATGTGAATGAAGATCCTCTATCACTGTTAATCTGGTGAGGTATTCCGAATCTGGGTATTATTTCATTGCTCAACTTTTGACAGACTACTTCTGCAGTTTCTTTTGAGGTTGGATAAGCTTCTACTCATTTACTAAATTGATCCACTATTACCAGTAAGTACTTGATACTTCCTTGCGCTGGCATATGTATAAAATCAATTTGTAATGTATGAAATGGAAAATCTGGTTGTGGTAAATGCTGATGTTTTGCTTTTGAGCTACCTACATTAGTTCGCGCACATGTTAGACAGGTTGCTAATATGCTTTTTACTGCATGTTATGTTTTCTCAATTACAAATCTTGATTTTATTGCCCCTATTACCCCTCTTTGTCCGACATGACTCACACAGTGAAAATGTCGGACAAGGACTGGCATCAGGGAATATGGGAGGGCAATCAAACCCTTAAGATTTTGTATAAGCCATCTCTGTCATCTAAGGTACAATCATTATTCTCCCAATAGGTGTAATCACATGCAGAGGCTTGCTCTTGTATGAATTTTAAATCAACATTTGTTTCTAAATAGTCTGGGAGTGTAACAAGTGGCAGCTGTAGGGGCACAGATAATACTTCCTGCGGCGGTGGGAGCTGTGATGCAGCTGCAGCCTTGGCTGTCACGTCTGCTAAGGCATTACCTGTTGCTTCGTCTGTGTCAGCTGTACTGTGTCCTTTCGTTTTTACAACTGCAACGGCCGATGGCAGCTGTATAGCCTGAAAAAGTCTTTTAACAAAATCAGAATTTAGCAATTTATTTTCCATCAGCAGATCTAAATCCTCTCTGTCTCCACAATGTGCCAAAGTCATGCACAACGCCAAACGCATAGCGGCTGTCTGTGTAAATTGTCACACGCTTATCCAAATGTAGCTCACAGGCGCGTATTAAAGCCATGAGCTCTGCTTTTTGTGCTGAGTGAAATGGTAATGAGTGAGCCTCTAGTATGATGTCAGGCACTGTTACCACTGAATAGCCACAAAGAAATGAGTTGTCACTCGGCCTTGAACAGGACCCGTCCACATAAACCGTGGCTGAGTCTGGGATATGTGTTTGCTCTAAATCTGGACGTGGTGCTGTGGATTCCTGTATACGTGTCATGCAGTCATGAACATCAAGCCTGTCTGAGCCATCCTGTCGGTCAGAAGAACACAGAATAGTATCAATAAATGTCATGGCGAATCAGGTGTGCTGCTCGCTTTTATAGTGAGATTTGCATATGTTGTTTAGTTATGTTTGCTACAATGGTCGTGACCTTGTGATTGGTGTGTAGAATAGTGTCATGTGAGAGTGTGAGCTTCTCGCAGTCCCTTATCATGATAGAGCAAGCTGCTACTGCCCTCAGGCAGGCCGGCATTCCTGAACAATTCAGGCAGCACCTTTGAGTGGCGGAGGTCAGCACTCCCTTTAATGCATTGAAAGAGACAGTCATTTCTGTGGATCACAGTATTCGAGGAGGCTTGTCTTTTTTACAACAGTCACGCAGAATGTGGTCATGAAAAGAACAGTCTGGTATCCACTGTCTGCAATAGTTCACCATGCCTAAGAAGGACAACATGTCCTTCTGTGTAGTGGGACGAGGGACGGAGGTCACAGCTTTGACCCTGTCTGCAGTCATGGAACGTTTTCCGTGAGACAGTGTGAATCCCAAATATTGAACAGAAGTCTGACAGTACTGCATTTTCTTTGCTGATGCTTTGTGGCCAGTCTTTTGGAGGTGCTGGAGAAGCATGTGTGTAGCAGTTTGACACAGTTTTTTCACTTTCAGCACAGAGGAGGAGGTCATCCACATGTGGATCAGGGTGCAGCCCTGGAGGAGTGAAGCACCATTGAGAAAGCAGCAGAGCTGTCTATCATGCCTTGGGGCAAACGAGTCCAAGTGTACTGCTTATTTCTATGTGTGAATGCAAATAACGGCTGTGTGTCACAGGTACTGAGAAAAAGGAGTGGAGCATAAATCCACCACGGTAAAATGTGTATGCAATGCATGTCAATATGCTGTGAACATCTGAAACGAGAGGTGGCAGAGGAATGTTGACTGCATTAATTTGCCTCAAGTCTTGTATGAAACGCCATACGCCAGGTTTGTTAGGCTTTGGCACAGGATTGACAGGAGTGTGGGCTTTATTACTCCTGTAGTCAATAAATCTCCTATCATGACATCTAGGACTGCGGCTTTTTCCGTGGAAATGGGATGTTGCTTGACATATACTGCTTGTTGTGTTTTAATAGGTGTACGTGATAAAGTGTACAGTCAATAAATCCTATATCATTCTCACTTTTTGACCACAATGTCATATTCTGGTATTCAGCTGGCAATGTAACTGCAGAAATAGTACAGTGGATAGGGTAGGTTAGATCTATGTGACGACATGGTGTAGTTATGTCATAAACTATGTCTGAGTTATGTGACAAAATCACTGTTTGACCTTCACTTGTGTGAGCAGTTATCATGTTGTTGAACAGTGTGAGAGAAACAAAAGTGTGGCTCCCAGTCATGGGATTACCTGTTAGTGGCGTCTGTACACGTTTTTTTTTTGGCACAGTGTGTGACATAGAGTACCGGACAAAAAGGATGTTGAGTTCATTCTCTGCTGAGGGTCCAGCTGACACAGAGGATGTTCCTTCTCCATCATGTCGGTACATAGGGCAGAGAAAACATAAGCTGTTATCAGTGTCAGCAAACATTTCACCCTTTATGTTAAATGAAATACACAAATTCATTTTTGCTCTGGGTGTCTGCGGCTGCTGGAAAACTGAGCTGAATTTGCACCTCTAGCTTGTCCAACAGTGCATAAAGCGTTTTATGAATACTAGGATAGATTCATCAGGCTTCTGTTTACACATAGTTACTGCATTTAAGTCACTTTTGTCTCTGGACATTGTTAGCAGGAATTTCTTTAGATTCTTAAAGAAATCGGCGACTTTGTCATTATTTACCCTCCTTTTGTCCATAGCGGTAACATTTGATGCATCACGTCGCGGCATTCTATCATATATTTTCTACAGGACTTTTTAAGCAGACTACTTTTCTTATCACAAATGATATTCAACATTTCTACTGACCTGTTTTCTGGCGATAATCGTTCGGGATAAGGCTCCGAAAAGAAATTAGAATGCATTGAACTTCTTAAGTTGTAAACAAAATCAGTCACATAAGCACTCCCGCATGTTCTGGATACGTGATCATGGACGTCTTCACCGATTCGCGGACGTAGGTTACACGTAACCGGAAATGGGAGTTATACTGAGCCGTTATTTGAGACTTTATTTTGTATTTTATTAATTTTTGGTTTTACAGGTACTTTAGATTTTTTTATCGGACCTGTCTGTGGTCTTTGAATAATTCTGACTCATGTTCAGTGATTTCCAGAGGGGTTTACACGCTAGGAGGATTTAGGTTAGTATTTTCGCTGCGGCACAGCTGAGGTCACTTTAAATTTATTGCTAGCAATTTTTGTTTGGGTGAGCAACTCTCACTTAGCGAGCAACTTCTCGCTTAACGAGCAACTTCTCGTAAAACAACAGGCAACTTCCTGTGTCTTTCTGCTTTTAATTTACTGCTTTTAACCCTTGTATGGTAATCGGGTCTGTGAGACCCGTTCAACTTCTCCCTGTGTCACTCTTTGGTGAGCAACTTCTCACTTAACGAGAAGTATTTAAGACAACAGGCAACTTCCTGTGTCACTCTTTGGTGAGCAACTTCTCACTTAACGAGAAGTATTTAAGACAACAGGCAACTTCCTGTGTCACTCTTTGGTGAGCAACTTCTCACTTAACGAGAAGTATTTAAGACAACAGGCAACTTCCTGTGTCACTCTTTCTGAGTGAGCAACTTAAACAAAATTAAAATATTCAAGACAACAGGCAACTTCCTGTGTCCACCAACACCACACAAGGGTTAATTTACTTTATTCGGGGACTGAGGAAGTCAGTCAGTGTATCTCTCTGGATCACTAAGTGAAACTTCGTCAGCATATCCCGTTTCTTTATTCGGGGACTGAGGAAGTCAGTCAGTGTATCTCTCTGGATCACTAAGTGAAACTTCGTCAGCATATCCCGTTTTTTTATGGATCGATCACTGAGAGAGGTATAATAGGTCTTTATATAAATATGAAAGACGCATATTTACCTTCTGTCAGTCATCCCACTTCTGACACCAAGATTGAAGGAAATTGCCTTCCCGGGTTTCCTCCGTGGCGTGAGCGATAAGCAGAGTTCTGTCCTTTCCTTATAAGATTCCTAATTATTTAAAGTAACACTCAGGTATGCCATTCAGCTGGGTTAGTTACGACGTCGGGAGCAGCTTGGGAGAACAAGGAAACACAGACTGCTTCAGGTTGTCTTCCCAAATCGACTCAAAGGTTTATTTGATACACAGCAGTTTATATAGATGAAAAAAGGTTCGTGTGTCAGCTTTCCCAGTTCAAACCGGTACAGACCAAATAAGGAAACGTCTTCCTGCCTTCTGAGCAAAGTATCCCTTGTGTAGTTTATCAGTTCAGCTACAATTTATGATCATCCCAGCAAAATACACTCCTAGACATAGAATACAGAGTTCTTTCATCAGTGAATTCTGAAACAAACCACCTAGCCTTTAACGAGCCTTTTCCAGGAGATAAAGAAAAAGGGAGGATGGGAGTAAGGAAGTGGTCTCATCTCTGTGGTGTTTTCGACCTTGAGGTACCAGCTTGTGAGTCTCACATTAATTCTTGGGTCACAGAGAAAGAGAAAAACAACTAGTAGATTGGCCTTATTGAGTAACAGTTTTCCTGTATAAAACAATATCCTGTAAATGCTTACCGTGGTATCAAAATATCTAACACCCTGCACTGAGTTACACTTCCTCCCATCACGACGTTTCTATTCTTATACCTCCCCCTGTCACTTCATCGTTTTATTGCCCCTTTCTTAGGTGATTTTTTTTCAGCCTCCTCTGTATTACTGTCATTTTCAGCATCATACTCTTATCTATATACAAAGACAGATGAGGGGCTGAGAAGATGAAAGAGCCTCCCGCCAACACACACACTAGCACATTTGGCAGTCTCCTGGCCCAAATCTTAAAATATATAACAAGCATGCTCCTCTCCTTCTGGAGAAGCCTTCATCACGTCTGTGTGTGTGTGTGTGTGTGTCCCACTTTTTCCTTGATGAGTATTCTGTGATTTCCTTTAGAGAATACTGCAGAGTAACTGCTCACTTTTTGCCACTGTAAGGTGAATTTGTGGACAGTGTGCGTGTCATAGTTGAAGGGAAGAAACTTACATGTATATTTTGAAATCTGTCATAACTTTAAAGTAGAATGATAAACTCTATCATTCACCCATTTTCTTCCACGTATGCAATTTAGGATCACGGGCAGGCTGAAGCCCAGCTACCGTAGCACAGGAGGTGGGGTACACCCTGGACAGGTCAGCAGTCTGTCACACTAATTTAGGTTCTTTTGACTGTGGTAAGTACCTGGAGTGATCCCACGCAGACATGGGGAGAACATGCAAACTCCACACAGAAAGGCCAGATCATGGATTTGAACCGAGAACCTTTTTGCTAAGTGTTAAAGAAAAAGAAAGCCAAGTAATAATGAATGAATAAGTAACAGCTCACTAGATCAGAAATACAAATAAACAAAGTCTTTTCTTTTAATCTTTTCATTCTTTCTTTATTCTTCAACACTGTGGTGAACACAAAAGAAAAACAAATATTTGTATAATAAGGTTTAATGGTGGCACAAACTGTAGCATTACAATCTAATGAACTGGATTATGCAATAATATTCTGCACACTTGAGATACATAAAGCTACTTTTCCAGTTGAGTTTCTGTTTTCAGACAGTCCCTCTTATTATTATATCGCAGAATTACAGGATACACACAGATACTGGTTTATAATTCTGTTGTAAAGGTGATAGGACTAATCGATAATGACTGGATCGAGACAGCTACGCTAAAAATCACATGCAGTTTATCATCCAGCTGTCAACAGACTCAAGCTCAGTCTAACTTAACCTTTTAATGTGTAAATGCTGCACACCAAGGTGCTTCAGTTCAATTAATTATGCTGATTAGACCTTGTCACAAGACTTTGAGGTTAAAGACAGCTTGATTGAATTGTCCTTGACTCTAATTAGTGAGACTGAATGTGTATGAAGTTCTGACCTCTGTGTTTCCAGTATATTCAGTAGCTAAATTAAGGTGGCATTTTCATATACATACAGTAGTTCAACCATCATGAAGTGTAGGAACTGAATATTGTTGCCAAACCTAAGAACTTAGCCTTTTTAACTCTTCTGATATTCTGTTTGTCAAAACAGGACCTACAATTACAGGTACTAGTAATCAAAGATGTTTTAATGATTAATGCCAGTGAACCAGGATGCAGAAAGCCAGGGTTCTTTTACCCTAACACACCTACATGTATCTGTAATACACATCAATGCAACCTAAGATCAAAATAATTTAATATAATTATTTAGAATGAAAGTACATCTGAAATGACATCCAAACAAAAGACAGCAGTTAAAGGCCAGAGTAAGCCCACCAGTGGCTCCAATTATTTTGGCTGATTAGAGTGTAGAGTGCTTCTCCAGACTTGGTGTGTGTGTGCAGTCATGCTTGATCAGCATCTCTCTCACTCCCTGTTTGCTTCGCTGTCTTTAATATCCTTATTAATGCACAATATGAAATGTCCTGTGGGTTTGGTTTTTTTTTGCCATTTGAAGTGTTTATATTTTGGGGTTTAGCTTCCTTTTGTTTTGTATTTCTGGTAATTCAGGTAAGTAATTTAGTAATTTTATTTAGAATTTATTAGTGCTGTCAGGGTTAATGCATTAACGTGCTAAAACGTGCTAATACACATTAGCGTGTTAACGCAGATCAATCCGTGTAAGGGGTTAGTCGGTGTTAACGCGTCATCGCGACTGATGTGATGAACATTTAACCCATCTGGAGCGCAGACTGACTCAAAATCCCTGAAATGTCTCTGTCAACGCATTTCGGGCAGTTTGTCCAAAGTTTGTCCATTCTGTGCTCCAGATGGGTTGATTGTGTTAAAATATTTAATCGTGTTAAACATTATGACAGCGTTAACGTGTGTAACCCCTTACCCTTACACGGATTGATCTGCGTTAGCGCGTTAATGCGGATTAGCCCGTTTTAACACATTAACGCTGACAGCACTAGAATGTATGTTTTTAGGTTTTTGTGTTCTTGTGGGTTATTAATATTTGATTCCTTGTGTTAACTTTTTTCTTGCCTCCTCTTTGTAATGTGATTCTCCATTCAGTTACAGTTTCAGCTGTGTCTTGTTCCCACTTCTCTTGATTATATTGCTCAAGGTGTGTCATGGGCTTTGTTTCAATCCTGGATGGTTGGATAGGATTCATATTGATTTCCACTCAATTGTTGTAAGCAAGGAAATCCAACCCTTACTTTCACATTTTTGTTTAAAAATAGCATCGTCAATGGCCAGTATAAAAGGCATTTCGGTCAATAACACTGTGTTCGCCCTAGCTTCTCCTTATCAGAGTTTCATTGACAAGAGGAAAGAAAACCTTTCACTAGGATTAATGATTAACTCCTGAATGCGAGTAGGAACCCACAGCTATTGTTTGGAAATTAAAAAAAAATGAAGTGACTCCATTTTCTTGTACGTGGCCATTGATTCTAAATAAAAGATGGATGGAGCTATTTCAACAGCTCCTGATTTGAAGCCTCAAGCTTAGCATCTCGTTGTTTTGAAAGTGGACATGATGACAGATGGATGGTCTGACTACAGCTGGGCTCCTCAAACTCATACAACAGGAACTTGAATTTGCCCCTCCCAAGCATGTCATCCTTCTTGACACTAATCGGGACCATAATTACAAAATCATGTTGTATTCACTAAGTCCTGGGACAAATGTTTATTAAATTAACAAATAAATAATCCATAGATTTTTATATTGTCAGACTTCTTTTTGCAACAAGTGGAGTCACAATCCCGCTCGCCACTAGAACGAAAGCATTTTTCTTCATTGGTTTCACTTTTCAGATCTGCACATGATATATTATTCAGGGTCTCCACAATAACAATCTTCAAGAAAATGAAAAACAAAGTCATTTTTCTGAAATGGAAAGAAAATCACATTGAAGATAAGATTCACAACAGAAAACAACAACAAAAATACCCACGAAATACTATTAAACAAATCTGAGAAAGCAAAGTAAAAGTATTACAGTGTGATAACACTGAATATATAGACTTCACAGATAGGAGATGTATCATTATTATCCTTCAGATCCATAAAAATGCGGCATCCCTCTGTGTGTGTGTATCCATGTTTGTACAAGCAGTGGACCTCATCTCCCGATGCTTTCACACTGAGTGGTATTTGCAAGGGTTTTGTACACTCACTCTTCCTTTGAATGAGCAAAAAAGCTGCACTCTCCTTCATGTTGCTGTCAACTTTAACATTTACTACAATAACCAATAAGCATGACAACAGGGATAAATGTCAGCTGTGTGTTCCAATCCCACATCTGTGTCCAATCTGTGTGAGCGATTTCTGTCGAATTCTTTCCACCTCCCTCCCTTTTCCCTTGTCTTTTTCTCTAATGCTCCAAGCATGGTTACCTTTATGCTTAACTTAATAAGCTCTGCACACACACACACACACACACACACACACACACACACACACACACACACACACACACACACACACACACACACACACACACACACCTAACAAATTGTCTGAACTAAGCACAAAACTTATTAACTTCTGAGGTGATTGCCAATGGCAGCTATTCAGCCTGCTAAATTCATGATGTGTCTGTATAGATTCAAAGAAGAATGCAGTGAAACCTTTTATATTAAAACATTTCAAGGTTGGCTGATAAATACACTCACGTAATTCCTATGTACATTCACCCATCAGTGGCTGTGGTTTAACCAAAGGTCACAGGATAATTATATAGAACTGTAGTGAGAGTTGCTTGGATAAAAATCTATTAGATGTACATTAGATATGAATTTTATTAGATTAGATTCTTTTTCTTTTTAGGGCCAAATTAAGGGCTAGGGTTTTTTTCATTAATGTAACAAAGTTACAAAGACTCCCTGGCAGCCATCGGTCTTTTTCTTCTTCTTTGGGTTGTTCCCTTTAGTGGTTGCCACAGTGGATCATCTGCCTCCATCTAACCCCGTCCTCTTTTGTCACACCAACCCTTTACAGGTCCTTCTTCACTACATCCACGAATCTCCTCTGTGCTCTTCCTCTTTTTCTCCACAGTTGCAGCTCTATATTCATATCATTTTTTCCACAATATTCCCACTATCCCTCCTCTGCACATGTCCAAACCATCTCAGCTTTGCCACCCTATCTTTATCTCTAAAACGCTCGACCTGAGCTGTCCCTCTCATGTACTCATTTTTCACTCTTCCTGCTGTCCTTCTGTCCCACATTAAGTTTAAAAGGTTATTTTCATGTCAGCTACTTAAGTCTTTCTGAAACATCAAAGATAAGCATTAAGTAATGTTGGCTAGAATTACACTTCTTTCTAGAGCAGCGATTTTGAATAATCTCCAGTAGCAAGTGGCTTAAAAAGAAGAACATTTTGTCAACATAGTGGAAATATGTTATTTCTAAACATATTCTTTGAAGTTTAAAGAATAAAACTTATGGTTACTACGTTAAGGCCAGCAGTACCCCACTGTTTATTGAAAAATACTTACTCAGCCACATATGTATATAGTTACACTTTACATGTTACACTTAAAGGAGCTTCTCAGCCGTGGAAAACTCTACCATGAAGCTCCTGGTGCACGGTTTTTGTGCTGATGTCGATGCCAGAGGATGTTTTGAGTGCTGCACTTTTCACTCTATAATTTTATGTGGTCTGCCAATTTTTTGACTGAGTTGCTGTCGCTCCTAAACTCTTAATCTTTGCAATAATACCACACTAATAATAATGTAGAATATCTTGGAAGGAAGTAATTTCAGAAAGTGAAATTACTGATGTGTTGCAACAGTGGGGCTCCGGCTATCACAGCACCCCAATCAAATTCAGTGAGCTCTTTAGAACGACCCATTTTTTGACACACGTCTGTAAAGGCAGTTTGATTCTGCCTGTGACAGTGGAAGTGAAAACACCTGAACTCAAAGGTGTGGCCGACGTTTTTATTCATAGTAGTGCATGTTAATCATTATGCACTGCTGTGTATACCACCTCCATTTCCACAAATCAAATCTTTTGTATTTAACAGAGCCTGGAACCAGAGCCTGTTTAAAGGGAGAATATCTTTAACTCATCATTAAAGATATTGGTATGAACAAAAAGACTGTATAACATTGATGGTCACACACCTTTTTGCTTCTTGATGCTTTGCCTGTTAAGCATTGTGGCTGTTAGTAGGGATATTCCTGGGTGACTAATTTCTTCAAAGACTAAACAAAGGGGAAAAAAATAAACTAACCAACTAGTCTAAAATTTAGAAAGATGCTGCTATCAACTTAAACTGGAGAACTGTTTACTGGAAAATGTCAAAAACTCTCTAAATAAAGGCATTTGAAACAATTAATTGCATTCTTCAATAATGATTCATGCTGCTTAACCTGCCGTTGTACGATATAAATACAGCCCTACTTCGAGCCCCTCCTGGTAGATTGAACACCTCACCCTATCACTAACAGAGCGTGAGCTCATCCTTTCGCCTTTTAAAGAACTAACAGTTACAGTGTTAACAAACAGAAAAGGTGTAAATTTACAGATTTATGGTATTTCTCAACATTGATGCGCCATCTGGTGGCCGGTGGATGCATAGCATTTAGAACACAACAATTTAACTGCACTGGGCATCAATTAAAAAGTAAAATGGTTAGTTTAAACATCTAGTGTGTTTGGTACCGACTAGTGTTCTTTGTTAAATAATTGCTTTCTAAAAGCTTCGAGAGTTCCCCTTTAAATGACTTGAATGATCTGAGATGATGAGCAAACAGCTGGTAGCTTCAATGTTGACACAGGATAAGGTCACCCAGTCTTGTCTCCTTGATCTTTCAAATACTGCGAAAATCAAACCTTTACTGTCATTCAACCATCTTTTAGTACACACTTTGATTTTCTCCCACTTTGATCATTACAATTCACTCTTCCCGTGCATCTCTCAGTCCTCCAAAGCTTGTCACCAATTGGTGCGTAGCACAGCGGCAAGGCTGCTAACAAAATCTAGCTGGCGGTCACATATTATATCTATCCTTGCATCCTTTCACTGACTTCCGTTGAAATTTAGAATCCAATTTTAAAAATATATTGGACAGGCCCCTGCTTACATAGCAGAGCTTTTGGGAATTTTATCATTTCCTTGAAGAACAATAGCCTGTTACATATCGTAGTAGTAGTACATGGATATTTCTGTTGTTTGTCTAACAGTCGTAGTAGTTACACCTGCATTACATATTGTATGTGTAACCTGGACGTGTGTCCCTCTATCTATAAAGAGATGATCTATACTGCTCGCCCAAGTGCAATGTCTACAATATCCGAATCTAGGTTTGGGAAGGAGATTGGCGGTAGCAACTCTGTAAGAGCAATGAGACTTCCAACCCACATAACACGCACGACCACAGGTTTATGAAACAAAGTTTGCTTTATATATTTCCTTTTGGATCAGTTCCCTTTGCTCATCCTCAATGTAGGGATACCTTCAAATGCAGTAACCATCTCAAATGCATCACAAAAATAATTGAAACAATCAAAATAGATGTAAGACAAGAAACACAATATTTCAACACCCCAAAGAAAAGGAAAAAGAAAAGAAAATAGCACGTGAGTGTCCAGTTCCTTATGGTGTCAGTTTATTCAGTTACCCACTGTCCTGGGTTAAGAACTGAAAACGACCTGAATCTCAGGCGGAGAAAAAGTAGCAAAGAAAATGATAAGGTATCTCTCAGGTGGGCTTCCTTTTGTTTTTTTCCCTACCGCCCTCCTGGTACGGCAGGCATCAACGTGTAGCGTCCTGACACAGAGAAGGCCTCCACAGCAGCAACAGTGTCTTAGACCCACGATACCAGCTCCTCACTTGGCACCCATGGAACTGTACCTCAAAAAAAAACCAGTCAGAATAGTTCAAAAAGTTCAAAGAAATACTCCGGCTCCTTTCAGGTAGGTACCCGTCTGTGGTTCACCGCTAACGACAGCTCTCTCACAAATGTTAATTAAACCTCTTTCCTCTCTTTCAACTGGAAAAAACCGTGCTCCGCGGCAGCATGGAGTTTTTCCTTGCCGTCCTTTTTCCTCTACACCACACCTTCACGCGCACGGAGCTGCAGATGGTGCCTTCAGGGCAAGCCCGGAAATTAAACTATCAGACAAGGACTACGATGCATTCAAAGAACCCTGTACTTCTGATTGCTGTAAATCTTACCAGGGTTACATTCTCCCCCTCTAGACTGCATGAGTCCCAGCATGCATACCTGCCCCTACCGGTACAGACACATGTGAAATAGCAGCCCCTAAAGCCTGAAAGAATGAACTAATGGCCAAGGTTAAAGGCTCCCCCAGCTCATCGTAGGTGAGTTTCCGAGGCGGACGTCTCTCCCTAGTAGAACGCCGGACACTTGCGTTCTCGGACTCTTGACTCTCAGATACTACATTGTCAGTGTCTGCAACTACAGGGTCTGTGGTGATGAGATCTGTGTTCTCTTCATCAGGTGAGATTTGTGTCACATCAGGTTCAGGAATATCAATGACAATATGGTCCGGAGTCCTACAGTGTGAAGTAGGATGTGTAACTGAACCACTATTCTCAGAGCTAACATAAGGAGTTCCTGGTTGAAGCTCGTGAGTAGGTCTTTCAGGTAAGTGTGCGGAACTTTGGGGCACAAAAGAAGGGGTGTCTGGGTTTAATACCCTGGAAACTGGCTGAGGCTCATTGAAGCCTCCTTCCCTCTGCAGGAAAGGACCCTTCGTGATGATTTCTGGCATCCATGTATTAGGATACAGTTCATCTTCATCACTGTACGACTCGTCCTCCTGACAATCAGTGTCCCCTTGCACGCCTTTTGTTGTTTTGCCCCTCAGTCTCATTTTTCTCGATGCGTCAGTGGAAGAACTTTGCTCTCTGATCTCAGTTACAGGTAGGAACCCGCACGGCAAAAGAAGGTCTCTATGCAACGTACGGTGTGGCCCCTCCCCTGTCTCAGGTTTGACTACATAAACAGGACTGTCGCTAATCCGTCTGACAACAACATGGATTTTCTGTTCCCACCGATCTGCCAGTTTGTGTTTCCCCCTGATATTCACGTTTCTCACTAAGACCCTATCCCCTTCTAAGAGTTCAGCTGCCCTGACCTCCCTGTCAAACCTAGCCTTGTTCTTCTCTCCCATCTTCTTGGCATTTTTAGCAGCTAATGAGTAGCTCTCCTGTAGGCGTTGACGAAGGCCCTTGACATACTCTGAGTGGGTCTTGTGACTTGCCATATCAGGTTGGATTCCCAGGACAAGATCAATTGGCAGTCTGGGCTGCCTACCAAACATTAGTTCGTAAGGCGAATAGCCTGTTGTACTGTTTCTCGTGCAATTGTATGCGTGGACCAGAGGTTTGACAAAATCTCTCCAATGATATTTGTCTCTTTCTTCCAGGGTCCCTAGCATACCAAGGAGGGTCCGGTTAAATCGTTCCACTGGGTTTCCCCGGGGATGGTACGGGGTGGTACGAACTTTGTCTGCTCCAATCAGTGTGCAGAGTTCTCTGATCGTCTTAGACTCAAAGTCCCTGCCCTGGTCGCTGAGCAGACGACTGGGGAACCCGTAGTGAACAATAAAGTTCTCCCATAAAGCCTTCGCAACAGTTCTGGCTTTCTGATCCCTAGTCGGCACCGCCACAGCAAATTTTGTAAAGTGGTCGGTGATGACTAAAATGTTTCTCGTGTCTCTATCATCCGGCTCAAGGGATAGATAATCCATACAAAGAAGTTCAAGTGGATAAGTAGCAGAAATGTTTTCCAAAGGCGCGGCCCTCTGAGGCACAGCCTTCCGCCTGAAACAGCGTTCGCACTTTTTGCACTTCTCCTCGATGTCTCTGGCCATTCTCGGCCAGTAGAACCTGGCACGAGCAAGCTGAAGTGCACGCTCAGAACCGAGATGGCCAACATCATCATGCACTCCTTGCAGTGCCCTCTCTCTGAACTGTTCGGGTAAGACCAACTGATACACCAGTTCGCCTCGCTCAGACCACTTCCTGTACAGGACACCATCCCTGAGTTCAAGTTTTTTCCACTCCCTAAAAAGAAGTTTGACATCGGGATGTTCAAGGTTTGTCTCTCTGAAACTGGGTTTTACAGCTCTCCTCACAAAGGTGATGACACGTGAGAGAGACGGATCATTATTTTGAGCATTACACCAGTCAGAGTTAGCCATGGATGGTAAAGTGTCCTCATCGAAAACATCAGGCACTACAGAAGGGTCGACAACAAGAGACTCCGCAATGACAGGCTGCTCTGAATGAGGGTGACGTTCATCTTTAACCATCACAAGATGACGTTGACATAATGCAGAGAACACCTCATGATCCATGTCATCTCCTGCTTCCATGAACCGTTTTTTCATGTCCTCTATTCTCTCTCTTTCTTTAGTGAAAGCTTCATCCTCAAGAGGCGGACCTTGAGGCCGCCGGGATAACCCATCTGCATCGCGGTTGGCCTGCCCTGCTCTGTACTTGATGGTAAACTGGTAAGTAGAAAGAGCGGCTAACCAGCGATGACCAGCAGCATCTAACTTCGCAGATGTCAAGACGTATGTGAGGGGGTTGTTGTCGGTAAGCACAGTGAAACTTGACCCATAAAGGAAATCACTGAACTTTTCACAAACGGCCCACTTTAAGGCCAAGAATTCGAGTTTGTGCGTAGGGTAGTTTCTCTCGCTCTTGGAAAGACCTCGACTGGCATACGCGACAACTCTGAGCTTCCCCTCCTGCTCTTGATAGAGCGCTGCCCCCAATCCATCGCGACAAGCGTCAGTATGTACAACATATGGTAGTTGTGGATTCGCAAAAGCAAGGATGGGCGCAGACGTCAGTTTCTTGATCAGGGTTCTGAATGCACTCTCACACTCCGAAGTCCACTCCTCACCGAGCGGTGCATTAGGGCTCACAAGAGTCGTGAAGCGTTCCCTCTTGTACACTTTGCCCCTTTTCTTTGGTGGATAGTAGCCTGCTGTCAGGCTATTAAGAGGTTTGGCTATCTGGGAATATCCTTCGACAAACCGCCGATAATACCCAGCGAAGCCTAAGAAACATTTAAGCTCTTTCCTATTTGAAGGACGAGGCCAGTCTCTCAAGGCGGATATCTTGTCAGGGTCAGTATGAACTCCTCGTGCATCCACGACATGACCAAGATACTTTACTGACGTCTTAAAGAAGTGACATTTCTCCGGAGAAAGCTTTAGACCGAAATCTTTAAGACGGTTCAGCACCTTCATGAGTCGTGCTTCATGTTCTTCCAATGTGTCTGAAAAGACAATCAAGTCGTCCAGAAACACCAATACCTCATTGAGATGCAAGTCACCGACACACCTTTCCATAAGGCGCTGAAAAGTGCTTGGTGCGTTCGTGACACCCTGAGGCATGCGATTGAATTCAAAGAAGCCGAAGGGACACGTGAAAGCGGTTTTAGGCTTGTCTTCTTCGGCCATCTCAACCTGGTAATAACCAGATTTAAGGTCCATGACGGAGAACCATTTAGCACCGCTAAGGGCAGCAAAGGTCTCCTCAATGTTCGGAAGAGCGTATGCATCTCTGATGGTTCGAGCGTTTAGCTTCCTGTAGTCGATGCATAACCTGATAGAACCATTCTTTTTCCGGACCAAGACCACTGGGGATGCAAAAGGGCTCTGTGACTCTTTAATGATTCCTGCATCAAGCAGTTCTTTAAGATGCTCCTTGACTGCCTCCCTGTCACTGGGATGAATAGGCCTTGGCCTCTCCTTAAAAGGAGTCTCGTCATGTAGCCTGATGTGATGTTTCACTGCAGTGGTGTGACCATATGACAGGTCATCCACAGCAAAGACTTCTGGAATAGATCTAAGCTTGGTGGTGATACGATCTTTCCATTGTTCAGATATTGGTGAATCATCAAGATTGAACTCGAGGTTGTCACTGTCAGGCTTATTGTGATGAGAGTCACCTTTCACTGGTCCAAGTGATGTGACCTGCTGAGCTGCACATATTTGAGCAATGATGCATTTTGGCTGCAGCGTAACATCATGGTCACTAAGATTGCGCAGGACGACCGGGACCTTGCAGCTAGACTTAAATGGAATGTCCATCAGAGCAGCTTCAAGGAACACGCCACCTGGCAACCTGTGATGTTCATTGGGTTCAAGCACAAATGTGGTCTGACTGTTCCTTTTCAACCTGACATCACCTGTGATGCAGCACTTTTGTTTTGCAGGGATGGTGATGGGGTTTCCACCATGTAACCTGACAGGATGAGCATGGTTGTTGAGGTCATGGATCTGGGCAATATGCTGGAAGATCACTGCAAAATCTCTAGAGAAGAGTTTGCAAACAACCTCTGGACCATCCTGTTCAAGTACTTGTTCATAAAGTCGTAATAACACATTGGTACCAATCAACAGGGGGGTCCTGTTGTTGAACTGACACTCTGGCACCACAAGTGCTAACACGACTAGCTCCTCTTTCCTGCCAGGAACAGACAGCGGGAAAGTGACACGCGCTTCTATGTAACCAAGATAGGGGACCTGCTGTCCACCTGCTCCTTCGATTTCAAGAAGGGCATGAATTGGATGTATAGGTAAGTGAGACAGATGGTTCTTATGGAAACACTCGGACACTGTTGTAACTTGTGAGCCGGTGTCCATTATGGACTCACACTGTACACCCTCAAGAAAGACAGAAGCCGCACAACGAGGACCTACAAGCCCTGCAGGTATAGATCGCTCTGTGCAACGGTAGGTTTCAGTCATTGTGTGGGTTATGACTTTCTTCTGTGTTCCAGCACCATCAACTGATCTGTTGGGACAGGGGTTATCATCAACTGCAGCTCCTGGACGTCCCACAACAGGAGCTGCTACTAGTTTAAAGTGAATGGGGAAGCAGCCTGCTGAGCTAAAAACTTATCCTGCCTCTCCCGGAGTTCTGCATTTTTCTTGCGAACCAGTGCGGGGTTGGGTTCATTGGAGCAGTGAGCAGCAATGTGGTTGTCTTCCCCACACTTAAAACAAAACCACGGCCTCGGCATTCCAGGCACCTTAAGGCCCCTCTTCATGTTACTACTACTGATTGCAAAGCAGTCGGTCTTTTCAGTACTCTCTCTCTGATTTTGTGCTAGTTTTTCAACTTGCTTTGTCAGTTCAGCTATCTTGTTCTCAATATCAGAGGTTTCATCTCGCTTTGCTTTTACCACTAGGGGAGGATTACTATCATGAGTGAGGCTCGGTGGCTTTTTGTTTAGCTTTTCCAACTGTTTAGTTAGCTCATTTACTTTCTTTTCAAGCTTTGATGTCTCATTCGGCTTTGAGTTAGGCAGTGGGACAGGCTCACAGTCATAAGAGGGCATATCAAAAACATGGTGGGCATACATGTTAGCTTTCGAAGCACCTAAATGCTTTTTCATCCTATCTAGCTTTGTGGAACGGCGGTCTTCCTCAGTCCTCAGCATGAGGAGGAATTCAGGAAATGTTGGTGGATTTCCCTTTTTGCACTCTAACTGTAAGCCGATGATGATGCTCTGATCCCAACAGCCCCTACAAAACTGTCTGAGCAAATGATCATTGGAATTTCCAGCTGAGGCTCCCCCTCTAGAAATTGCTCTTGTGAGGAGGCTATGGAGCCTGTTCAAGTATGTTGATGGCTTCTCTCCACTATCTTGGTTAGAGCCGAGAAATGCCGCAAACAACTCCTCTCCATCCTCCACAACACCAAAAGCAGAATCAAGTTGAGTGATGTAGACACTTGGTGGTGAAGAGATGCCAAGAGGCTTCACAACATCAGCTGCTGGACTCAGCAAGCTCTCAAGAATCCTTCTCACCTTGTGAGCATCATTCAAGGAAGGATCGTTAAGGAGAAGATCAACTTGGGTGTGCCATGTTTCGTAGTCCACCTCACCGTTTGGCCTTGGCATCCGCCCAGAGAAGGTGCGCAACCTTATTTGTGGGGATGGTGAAGTGGTGGACTCACTTCGGATGACATGCTCCACAATCACTCTCTGGATCTGGGGGGGGTTAAAAACATCCTCACTGATGTGGACTGGGCTCGTTGGTAAACTAGCAGATGCACTATAAACATGTGTGGGCTCTGCAGGCTCATTTTGATCATTATTAGGTATGTTAGCATTTTGAGCTGCATAGGGCTGTGTAGCATTACTGTGTACGTCATGTGATGTGCCCTGGTTCCCATGCAGTTCCTCCTGAAGCACATTCAAGAAACCTTTCCTGCCACTGCCTGCGACAGACTTTAGTTCGTCCAGGTATCTGCAAGCTATCTCCCTCCCCACCACTTCCTGACAAACATCTCTAATGGTCCTCGCAAACCACATCACAGCTGGGTCCTTTGGACTTGGTACGGTACCCAAAGTAATGGGGTCGATTCTAGAGATAGACCTGTCAGATGCATACTGGACCAGGGCTCTACCCTCTGGTTGTCCTGATTCGTCAGGGATCCTCACTAATTTAGAAATATCTCCATTAACTTTGAACACAGCAGTTATTTCCTCGTCTGTGTATTCTGGTCCTATACCTGTTACATACAGGGAGTTTTGACCATTAACCTCAAAACGGTTGCAAATATCCATACCTGACTCGGTGGAACAAATGTCAAAAATCTCAAACGTGCGTAGTGTGGGGTGGAAGATCAGAAAGCTACTATTAACCAATCTCCTGGCTGGCTCGCCACTTTTTATGTAACCTGGACGTGTGTCCCTCTATCTATAAAGAGATGATCTATACTGCTCGCCCAAGTGCAATGTCTACAATATCCGAATCTAGGTTTGGGAAGGAGATTGGCGGTAGCAACTCTGTAAGAGCAATGAGACTTCCAACCCACATAACACGCACGACCACAGGTTTATGAAACAAAGTTTGCTTTATATATTTCCTTTTGGATCAGTTCCCTTTGCTCATCCTCAATGTAGGGATACCTTCAAATGCAGTAACCATCTCAAATGCATCACAAAAATAATTGAAACAATCAAAATAGATGTAAGACAAGAAACACAATATTTCAACACCCCAAAGAAAAGGAAAAAGAAAAGAAAATAGCACGTGAGTGTCCAGTTCCTTATGGTGTCAGTTTATTCAGTTACCCACTGTCCTGGGTTAAGAACTGAAAACGACCTGAATCTCAGGCGGAGAAAAAGTAGCAAAGAAAATGATAAGGTATCTCTCAGGTGGGCTTCCTTTTGTTTTTTTCCCTACCGCCCTCCTGGTACGGCAGGCATCAACGTGTAGCGTCCTGACACAGAGAAGGCCTCCACAGCAGCAACAGTGTCTTAGACCCACGATACCAGCTCCTCACTTGGCACCCATGGAACTGTACCTCAAAAAAAAACCAGTCAGAATAGTTCAAAAAGTTCAAAGAAATACTCCGGCTCCTTTCAGGTAGGTACCCGTCTGTGGTTCACCGCTAACGACAGCTCTCTCACAAATGTTAATTAAACCTCTTTCCTCTCTTTCAACTGGAAAAAACCGTGCTCCGCGGCAGCATGGAGTTTTTCCTTGCCGTCCTTTTTCCTCTACACCACACCTTCACGCGCACGGAGCTGCAGATGGTGCCTTCAGGGCAAGCCCGGAAATTAAACTATCAGACAAGGACTACGATGCATTCAAAGAACCCTGTACTTCTGATTGCTGTAAATCTTACCAGGGTTACATATGGATTAAATCAATTGGATTACAGATGTGTAGTTAGGTTTAAAGGAGTTATTATTATTATTATTATTATTATTATTATTATTATTATTATTATTATTATTATATATCCCAATGTGTTAAACTTTTTTTTAAAATTTTATAGGCTGATGCCTGTTGCTTCATTCCTGTGTTATAGTGAAGCCATCATTGAAATGTGTGGAATTAAAAGCCGTTGACAAGCTGCGTGCGTCAGAAATTCAGGCGACAGCATTTTATTGTAGAACAGCTCCTTGTTGCTACTGTTTTATGTGGGAGCACTGAGTGTGGCAATTTTCTCTGCACAATGGAGAGAGAGAGAGCTCAACTAATATGATGAGTTAACACCAGTGGGGTGTTAAAGTTGATGCATTTACTCAGCATGCTCAGTGAATATAAGCTTTGGACCTGTTGAGCCTGTGCAAAGCTTTCTGGCAAATCTTCAGTACATGGCAGCCTCGCTCTTCTCCTTCCTATTGTGGGTTGGTACTCTTATCTCACCATGTGCCCCCACCCCACCATGCTTCCTTCGTGTCCCTTTGGTGATGTCCTGCCAGCTTCATATGGCTGCATTTCCTAATACCTGCCTCAGATGTGAGGCTCTGACCTTTCCAAAAGTGTCTGTGGGGCTTTTATCGTGAACAGACACCTTCAGTGTTACTAAGCCAGCCCTCAGCTTTTCAATGCACCCTCTTGATTTAGCCAGCTTCAATGGGTAATTAAAAAAAAAGGACCTAGTTTTCCACTGTATCCCCCACCAGGGTTTTGTGTGACAAGTGAAGGATTTTCTGTTTCTTTAGCCAACTTCAGACGGGATTCCTCCAGGGAAGGCAGCGCTAGCTCAGTGTCACTCAGCATCTATTTTGCTCCCCTCCTCTCTTCCCTGCCTGTGACAGGACTGATGCTATGCATTCTCGACACGTCTGGCCAAAGCCCTGACTGTAACCAGTAGCACAGACACAGAAAGAGAGGGCATGTGACACTTATTGTCCACACCAAATTCAGACTTGCAAAATAAAGAAGCCACTTGGAATTTTTTAGTATGTCTTGGAAATTCAGGTGACAGTGTTAATGCCAGTCATGGAGTTGGCTCTATAGGAACTTCTGATGGCTATATTAATATTATTAAGGGTGATTTTCCCCATAGCAGGTGTACAACCTTTGTTGTATGATTTAGTCATGTGTATCCAATCCAAACTCAAGCTGTGACTGTTTTGCTGGAAAAGGTTAAAGAACTTTTTCGCTCAGAGGCACAACATTGCCTCAGCTCAAGACTTTCCCAAGCTTCAATTCTGTCTCCAAACTCCAGCCTTTAAACCCCCTGCCATAGCCGGTCACACAGCCTCGCCTCCAAGCTTAATGCCTTCTGTTTCCACTTGTTTCCCTGCTGTCTGGTCTCTTTGCAGCCTAAAAAAATAAATATGCAGCCTCAAATATCATTATATCCAACAGAATTTTGCCAGGTAGATCGCTGCTAGCCTGATTTAAACTTCTCTTTTGAAAGAGTGCAATTATCTTCCAGCCTTCGGTCAGTGAGCAACAGTCACACACACACACACACACACACACACACACACACACACACACACACACACACACACACACACACACACAAACGTACACATACAAGCACGTGTTAAGTATCAAGACAGGATTGCTGTGCTGTGGTCTGCAGGCCCTGGTAATAAATGAAATAAAATTTGCATAATTAAATCAAGAATGTATCCTCAGTTTGTCGTTCAGCTTCGCTCTTTCTCCACTGTGAACCAGCGCTAATCCAATTCCATCATCAGCAGCGCTATATGAAATTACAGATACCCGGTTGTCTTATTTGAATCCAGCTGTGCCAGAGGAGTTAGATTTGATTTTGCTGGAATAGCAGAGACAGGATTTTTTTTCTCTCCTATGTGGAATAAAAATTTGTAACTTAAGCAAAAACCCGTACTCGTGTTTTCCCTTTCAGCAGTGTTGAGTGTGTGTAAGTTGTGGATTTGTGATAAATCCAGGCTCACCCACTGTGACTCTCAGCCATCAATCATTACAAATTCTACTTTTGCAGGTTAAAACATCGCCACAGCACATTTCACAGATCTGCATACCATTCATCTCATTCAGCTCTCAGCTTACTCATTCACTCTATTTCTAACAGGGGGGGAAAGTGTTTTTGACCCACTTTAAGAAGTCATTAGATACACTTCTATGCCTGAGTTGAACCGAACCAAAGAATTTAATAAAGTCTTCCAATTACCAAAAAGCTGTAAGCAAAAAGTTTGTTTTTTTGCAACCATATTCTTAACATTTCTAAATCTAGTCTGTGCATTATTGCTCAGTTATTCCTTTTAAACTGTGCTGTAGTCAGCTGAGACAATATAGAGATCTATCGGAGCAGCATGCTTGAAGGAAGTCATTCCAAAACAGCCCACGTGTGTGCCAGCAAACCACTGGGACATAACTCAGCCAGAGATCAGAAAGCCAGCAGACTCTTCTCTTCTATTCTCTCCCATCATAGCACTTATTATTCCTCCCTTGCATAGCCCTTTCTCTCTTCTATCAGTACACATTTTTATTGATAAAACACAATGAAGCCCCCGCTCTTCACGTTCACTGCTGACCATTGAGATTCATTGAACTGCCCTGATTCTCAATTTGCATTTGATATTGTGCAGCGAAAATGAATAGGAGTTTACCAGAAGTCAATCAAATTCACTAAATAGTGAAGGGTGGGGTCTGACATAACCTCTGATCCTAATAGCTTGTAAATCTCAGAAGTTCATTTTTGAATAGCTGCCTCCTCTATGTTTAAATGACTGGAGTAATAAGTAGTGTGTGGGGGGGGGGGGGGGGGGGGGGGGGGGGGGGTGCATGTGGTGGCATCAGACCGAGAGGAAGGGCAGTAATGATTGCCTACCTCTGGTGGGAAAAGTAATTTCGAATCCTGTCCCAAATGTGGCAGATGGTCAGCCCCGCACTCTCCTACCTCAGTCCCTTCACTACACACACAACTAGCTCTTAGTTGCTTAGCTGATTGCCAAATGTGCACCTCCTGAGAGTGCAGATGCAATCAAATGTGAATGACCTGACAAAATGCCTGCATCTTTATGAATGTGTCCCCGGATTGCATCACATATTGCATTGTAGCTGAGAACAACTTCAGTGCAAAGCACAGCAAAATGAGGACAGCAGCTTAACCCCACTTAGGAAGGAAGGAACTTGCTTGGGAGTTAACTCTAAAACACCAGACGAGACACTTGTACTGTGCTTTGAACTCTGTGTCATGGAGATTGTAAGGCTCCCTGATATTTTCCTTTCCCCTTGAGAGATGAAGGTCACACACTCTGTCTGCCACAGAAAGTGAGCTGTGTAGTGTAAGTGTTGCTCTGCTGCCTCCAGCACCTGTAGACAGTCACCTGTGTGACTGTAGTCTAATAAGGGCTCTGGGCAGTTTAGTCAAGCTACAGTAAGCAAACCCCTGCTTGCAAAAATAATGAAATCAGGACTGATGAAAATTCTCAGCTTCTGTTGGATGTATCTGTGATAAGTTAGTATACAAACACAGTCTCTCTCTCTCTCTCTCTCTCTCTCTCTCTCACACACACACACACACACACACACACACACACACACACACACACACACACACACACATAGACGTTTAGCTGGAAGATTACTTTCAAACTTGCAACTCAACTTCCAGAAAAGCTGGAGCTTTGTATAAAATTAATTAGAAAAATGTAATAACTTACAGAATATTTAAACCCTGTCTTACATTAAAGGATCCAAGGACACATATCGAATGTTGAAACAGACGTTTTTGTTATTTTTTATCCGATGCCAGCAATCTGACAACCAAGGAGACCAAACACTGTAGTTGAGAAAATGTTTCTTTTCATGAGCTCTAGATTGCAGTCAGACCTGTTGAGTAAGACTTGTCTTTCATAATTCTTAAGCACAGACTTTCAGATACTATTTATCTGCTGGAGATAGTGTTTTAGGCCTGCCACGTCTTCTTTTGTCTTTCACACGTCCAGTTTCCTCAAATTTTTTAAGGAGACACTGCACACCATGCAGAGATATGCCAAAGTTTCCACTCATAGCTCTTTGGGAATTAACTTGGGTGCAAAAATGCATTGCTATACCTGTCAGAATGGGTTGTCTTTGGCATTTTTCATACATTCAACTAAGTTAAAAGTTAAAATTTTCAAAATTTGTTTTGCTGTCTTTATATTATTCTCAATTAAATGTTGGGTTAAATTAATTTGCAAATCACTGTGATTTTATTTACATTTCACACTGTGTCTCTTCTTTTAGAAATGACAATGGAAACTTGCCTGAAGTTTATCCAACTAAGCCATTTGGCTCTTCTGTGTGCCTTATTGCTTCACTGCATAACTAATTAAGGAACAATTCCATTACTTTTTTTTCTCTAAATCACTTTCTGTCACAGTGGCGCAGCAGAAGAATGTATTCCCGAGGCCACGATTCTGCCCACAGTGCATTGTAAATCAAGCGCTTTCGAATAAGACGCTCATATTGTTCTTTCTGCTGTTGTATGCTAAATCTCCCAATTGTTTCAGCACGATAGAGGAAGAGCAGATGTTGGGAAATAATTTTGCTTCATTTCTTTAGCTGTGGCTGCGCTCATCAGATTTGGGATATGCATCAAGGAGAGATGGATAGGAGCCGGTGGTGATAAATTGGCCCAAATGCAGAGCTTTAACGATGAAGAATGGGCACGAGGCAAATTTCATCGCAAAAAGAAAAAATAATGTAGACATTAGTAGCATATCTTGTCTCCACTCAGCCTAAATGGCCCTATACAATTGCACAATTTGCAGAAAAATCAGACTAACCGCCTCCATTAAATCTTTCTTAAAGGTTTGTTGCCAACAATAGTTACCTTTACATATTCACCTTGAGGTCTGTTGTTGGCTTAATCTATTATGCTTTGGCCCCTGTAGAGACGTTTATCACTTTGCTCAATACTGCTCCTACAGAGGGTAAACAGAAGCTGATAAAACAAAATGAAGTACTCCCCAGGCAGCCAGCAGGCGGTGCTGAGTTCAGGGCATTTGCTGTGCCTCCTCTTTATGGGCACTTAGCTGTCTATTCTTGCCAGAGATTATGTCGGTGGGCTCAGCGGAGCCTTGATGAGTCTGCTTTTATAGAAAACTTTTTGTGGTGCATTTCCTGATGTGGTGGCCTTTTTTGTCACTGCTCCTCTGCTGCTTTTTTCTCTGTGTCTCCTCCTATAGCTTCAGGTCCTGTGGTCATTTGCAGTGCCTGTTTGATCTTCTTGCAGTGATCAGAATAAAGATGAGCATTTAACAAGAAATAAATAAATAAAAAGGCCATAATTCAGACCTTTCAGACATTTTGACCATCTGAATGTGCCAATTCTATCTTTGACGCAGCCCACCACCCCTCTCCACAGTTCTTTCACAACTTTATGAATCAGTTTGCCTGCAGATATTTTCCTGGATGACATACTGAGGACTTTTTTTTTCTCCGCATTGTCTCTTGATGCGATCAGCATGGCCCTTCCTTTATCAAACACAGAAAAGACCTTCCATCACCACCTTGTAAATGTGTTCGCTGCAGTCTGTAAATTACAATAAAGGTGAAATTAATTTCCAGGTACTTCTATCCTCAGAAAGAAGAATGAATTCTGTGTTTGACTTTTGGAGCCTAGAGCCTTAAAGTGCACATAAACTACATTGGAATTTCACATTTAAATAAAGTTTATCACTTGGGGAAACAAAGAAAAAGATGAGGCAAAAAATTCAATCTGAATTTCAGGCCAAAGGAAATCCGGTGTGGGCAGCATTGATTTGTTAGAAGAGATTTGATACAAATTCTCCAAAAGAAAGAGGAATATTACATGTCCAAAAGGCATTTGATTTCGAGCTTATGAAAGCAATCATTTCCACTGAAGAGAGAGGAAAAAATGCAATGAAAATACAATGCCATAATAAAACTGAGTCGGCCATTGTCCGTTGTTTCAGAATACGGATGCAACTCAGTCAAGTTATTACTGGGGACCGAGTGGCAAAACTTCACAAGCATCCATATTGTTTTTATTCACCATCGCCTTCTTCTATTCTTCATCATCTGTCTTCTTCTGTCTATGATAGTCCTAAAGCATATGGTTAAAAGTTCTGCAATTTGACACACTGATTAGTGATAGTGGAAAACATAAGAATGGAAATCAGACCAAGTTTCATGTCTGAGCACTCTAGCACCATCAACAGGTTCAATATTGAGATTCCTTTAGGCCTCAGTCCTCGGCCACCTCTGGTTGCAAGGAACACATTTTTTATTCCCCAGCTGGTTGGAGAGTGGTATGGAACCAAAATCACCAGGTGAAGTTGGTTGCAAAGTGGGTGGAGCACCAAAAAACTCCTTGTCATTGATTTGGTCACTAGCGGTGACGTGTAGTTTGCATGGAAGACAACAGCTTCTCTGCAAAGTGTATCATAAACTGGAACAGGAGATTGCTCACCTTCAAAGTAAAATATGTGTCTTAGTGTTGCAACCAACATGTTTCAAAAGGTTTTACTTTGAAGGTAAACAATTTTTGTTTACAGTTTGCATTTTATGTGTTCATGGGTTAGCACAGTAAGCAGTTAGCCAATATTTGCAGACAGAGTGTACACCAATGTCTGTTACCTGTTACAGCAAACCAAAGCAGCTAAACAGAAAGCAAGTATTCTGGGCTTCTTCCTGAGATCTTTCCCAAAAAGTGTGTCATGTGACTAGCAGGGTTGGAGCAATAATAACAAAAACTAACTGAAACAAAAGAAGATTTTTTATGAGCCTTAATGCATTAACTATTTTTTGTCTTGGTTTAAAATACCCCGTTTCTCTTTGCATTAACTAAAAACAATCTTTAGGTTTTTTGTTTTTTTTGCCCATCCAAGACAGGTAGTATTAAGCAGTCCAGCTAAAAGTTGATGCCTACGTTTTTCTTAAGTTCTATCTGCCTGTCTGTGACTAATTCGAAGAAGGAGACTCGCACACATTTATGTGCAAGAGTAATTAGACTGGCTAACAAAACACTGGAAAGAGAAGCTTGCACTATCTCACACAGAGGAAATGTGACTTCATTCTCTGCTAAGAACACCATTACTCCAGTACATTACGTCATATAACAAATTATTACTTGCTGGTATAATAATGCTTAAAATCTCATTATGGGATCTTTGAAGTTACACAATGAAAATGAGAGTTACAAAACCTGCAGAGAGAGAGATGCAACTACAGTACTGAGCTTGTTCCAGCTTATTTTCATCCCTTAAAAACATACATACATATGCGTCTGCTTTCTTTAAATTCATAACACATATGTAATTTAAAATCATAAAATAAAACATGACTCTAAATTGTTCATATTAAGATATGTTACAAATCTCAAACCACTCTTAGTCTTCACATCCATACAAACCTAATGAATGCATTTGGCAGGAACATGCAAAGTTAGTATAAGGTTAATATTATTATTATTATTATATGTGGAACAGCAAACTTTAATGGACCCATATAAAGAAGTGATTACACACCAGAGCAAGTCTGTGCATGCTGTGCATTCTAACATGACCCATGAAAGAAAATATGTGTCGCTATCTTCAGGGAGCGTGTGCCTAAAACTCATTAAGAATGTAATGACTGGATGCAAGATAAGCTTTACAGAGCGACAGGTAGATCATTGCAGTATTTAATGATCCAAGAGCGCCGCGTGCGCTCCTAATGGAGGTTCAGTTCGTATATTTGTGTCTGTATCTAAGGTGAGTTGGGGGGGGGGGGGGGGGGGGGGGGGTTCTTCACTTGACTGTGTGTCTATACTGCTCTGCTTTTAATCCCCGGGGAGTAAAATTATATTTCCAGTCACCGATACCTGAACAACAGAGTTAAAGAGAATACAAGCTGGGAAAATTGAGTAATTTATGAAGCATATTGCGTGTCATTAGCACAGCATAATATATTGTGAACCACATACCGTGAATGTAATGCCGCTGAAGTGAATCATGCACACGGGCCCAGCAAGGTGTAAAATGAGCAAGTACTGATTAGGCTGCTCCTTTGCAAAAACATCAGGAGACATTATTATGAGCCGACCAGCAAATAGACTTGGCCCAGTGTGTAACGTGCTGCATGTGTCCTTGAGAGATTAAAATTCTGTAATTGTTTTCCCTGTGAAAATAAGAAAATTTGTTGTTTATCCTTCTTATGTAGCCAATGTTTACCGAAGACACATGAGCCCAATGGCCTTTTGAACTTTCCACAGTTAAATTCTCGCCGAAGAGCTGAACGAGATCCACAATATTCTCCAATTTCTGCCGCTGGACAATGAGCATGTCTATTGGAGTAGATAAATGCTTTGCTGAAGGGCCCACATTGTGGAGGAGAACATTATTCACTTGGTATTTCTTCCTATGCTGCATCAGTTCATCTGGAGGTTGGCCTGTTAAATCCAAGAACTGCTACAAGTTTAATCATATTAAACTTTTTGTTGAGGGGGTGGAGGGTTAAAATCTATTCAGCTTAATTAAAACATCTGCTGCTTTTGCCGATTTAAAGTCATTAATTGAATGGATGGATTTATTGAAGTCCTTGTTTAAAAAACACTTTTAATTGAGGTCTCTTGGAGCTCACTTGCAGAACCGAGGAGCTTGAAGCGTGTTGCAGTGCATTGACAAAAAGACCTTGTTGAAATGACAGAGAACAAGGTCGCGCCTGACAGATCACTGGGTGGCCCAAGAAGACTGGAGGAAGTAGGGGCATGCTAATTTGCTCCCACTCAACAAGTGTGTGTTGGAGAGGCAAAGCATGAAATGGACACGGTGGACCAGCGTGCCCGTTACACTCTTTGCCGTGGGACCACAAAGTAGTTGATCTTGGGTAAAGACGTCCTGCTCACATGGACTCAGTTGTGGTTACTTTTGCAGAAGAACGACAGGGTCTTCTTTTTCTGGAAGTACTTTGCACATATTAAAAAGTCATGCAATCTCTCAAATTGTACTTTTTTATTACTTGTGCATAAAGTGTTAGTTACTGATCAATGTGCATTTATTCCCTGCCACAGATTTACAGAGTTTCTGGAGCCCTTTGAGAGAGTGATTCAACCAGAGGAGCTTTGGCTCTACAAGAATCCTCTAGTTGAGTCAGACCACATTCCCAAGAGGGTCATGTTCGTAAGTACTGCCTGTTTAACTATGCATTCCTCTTATGTCAGACTTGGCACTAAGCACTTGGTAATTTTTGCGTTGTTTCCATGTTTAACAATTTCTGCATCATTTCTGCACATGGTTGTATTTTTACTGATGAGCTGAGGCCTGAATCCTGGTAACAAATACGAAAACAGCTTTAAAGAACTGTGGTGCTTAGCGCAGCAATGTAAATATCTGTTTTGGACAGCCGTAGGTGGTCCTCTGTTAAGATGAATTTCTAGCCGATGCAGCATGGATGGAAAGTAATTTTTCTCTGCCTCTTGCTGGAAGCACTGAACAGATAACCTGCCGTTTTTATCCAGCATCGATTGGAGGGTCTGCCAATTTTGACCTCAGTTAACAGCAACAATCACTGGCTTCAGTACACTTAACCAACAATGCTCAAATCCCTGAGTGAGTCATTGTTTTCTACCTCTAATGATACCACTTGAAAGAGTGATTATAGTAAAATAGGACAACACAAAACAGCTTTAAGCCCTTTATATAAAATAAATAAATGCATAAATTTATGTATGAGTGTATAAATGTGAATTATGTGTCCCTCAAAGTGTTTGAATTTGAAGTTGCAGTGAAATGAAATATAAAACAAGACCTGTTGAACCTTAAAACCTGAACAATCTGCACTCTCAGGAAATGAGATGTCAAGCAGACCTGCTTTTTAAAGGTGATATTTCACGACTCAGTCCCCAAAACTGAGTTTTAACAGTGATTGCATTCTACCATGCAACATCATACAGTAAATGGTTTCCAAAGATTGATCAAACTATCTTTTAGAGCTTTAACAGTCAGATATCTCGTGGCAAGAGAGCAGGACCACTACTATGTTATAACAGGCTTTGCATGCTGTTACACTGTCCTGTGGCAGAAATGGTATTTAAGCTACAGATATTTACAATTATCTCTTTGATATTTCTTAATATTGCAATCAAGAAATTACTTATTTTAGCATAACATTCTCAGATCGGTTACATGTGTATGTAATCGTTCACAGCAGGACAAGCTTATCTACATTATTCCTTGTTAGAAGACCTTTTAGAAGGTTCTGACTGTTTAATCAAACCATCTCAGCAGGCAAACCTTTGGATGCCTATTGCTCATGTAGCGTACCTGTTGAAATGTCAGCGTTTGAGTGACTGGTGCTCCACTCCATCCTGTGCTGCTTGACACACATCAGTCAACAATCAAATTATTATGTGCAGAAACAGCTGCGTAGTAGGTGGTAAGTTCTAACTGTCTGTCAATTCGAGACAACTGTCAGCTTACGCAATGCAAAACCCAACACCTTTACCCCAAGTGCCTGAATACAGCCCATTAAACATCAACAACTGATCCACTTGAGCTTATCTTGGCAGCTCTTCTTGATGTTTAGAAGCTTTTGTGACAGAAAAGTTAGTGCTTAACATAAAATGGCTAAAGCAGAAGCAGATTTTCTCAAATGGAAAATAAATAAAAGCCGAGCTTTAAATTGCTCATCAGTGAAACATTTGATGGGTAATTTGTGATAAGCACTTGAAAATGCATTAGTCATAGAACGCGCCAGTCGAGCAGAAAAAACACTCACATTCACATAAGCAAGCGATTACAGTTCAACAGCTGAGCTGAATGTCCAGCCAAACACCATTCACGAACAAGATTATTTAAAGCTCATCATCACTCTTTTGGTTTGTGTTTAATTTATAGATTATCACAACTTCAGTGTGCAAAGATCTTCACTCATGACACGACTGTAAATTACCCCACACTCCCACCACCCTACAGTCGTCTAGGAAACTATGCACAACTCAAGTTATTCAGTGTCACTGTTCTAACAACAGCTCTGAAGGTGTGGAGAATTTATCTAATAATTAAAAGCTGCCCATGAAGTGGAAAAAAAGCTTTACAAATCAGTAAAATACAAAAATTGCAACTGTTTCCATTTTTGCACTGTTTATGCAAATACCGGTAGTTGATTATGCATGATTTCCAGATGAAGCCTTGAAGAAGTTAATATGAGTATAAAGTATTCTAAAACATTATCTACAGTAATAATCTCTCTATGAAGTGAAATGAAATTTGCTCCAAATACTAGGCAGTGATATTAATTGTTTTATGAATTAGTTGCTATCCTGCATGAGCCCTAAGGAGATGGGCAAATCTCAAAAGTACATGTAAATGTAAAGAAATATAAACATTGCAGTTTACAAATGTATTGCAAATACGATAAAATGCTGTTATATAAGGAGTTAAAGAACAAGATATGTGTCTGTTAAGTATTAAATAGGCTTACTGTTAATTGATTAAAAGGTATGCTTAGTAAATGTAAAAGAAACAGTTAACAAAATCTTTATATTCTAAAATGACGTATGGAAAAGCCTCCAGCTGTGCACTTTGGACATTTCAGTCTTGATCTTTTTGAATGTCATACGTGAGAGGTAGATCTGGCTGGGAACCCAAAAACATTGCATGCCCATGATGTACTATACTGCCAAAATTATTTGCTTGTTTGCCTTGAGTGACATCCAATTCTTAATCCATAGGGTTTAATACAGGTTTTAGAGATCACCCTGGGTCAACACACCTGAATCAAATCATTAGTTCATTACCAGGCCTCTGGAGAACTTCAAGACATGTTGAGGAGGTAATTTAGCCATATAGATCTGCTGTGTTGGATTAAGGATGCATCTAAAACCTGCAGAACACCTGACCTCGGGGCCTGGAGTTCCCCCGCCCCTGGTTTAATACGATGTTAGCCCATCCTTTGCAGCTATAACAGCTTAAGCTCTTCTGGGTAGGCTTTCAACGAGGTTTAGGAGTGTGTTTATGGGAACTTCCAGAAGACCATGTTGGACAATAAGACCTGGCTCGCAGGCACCTCAGAAGTATTCTGAGGTCTGGACTGTGTGCAGGCCAGTCAAGTTCTTCCACACCAGCTCAACCATGTCTTTTTAGACTTTGTCTTTATGTCTTTTCAGGCTATGTCTTTATAGGCTTTGTGTATGTAGGAACAGGAAGGGGCCATGAATGCTTTTGGCACTATAGTGTAGCAACTTTTCAATCACAAGGTTTCCGCGCTTTGCCTGATTTATTGTGTGTTTCACTCTAAATATGCCAAAATGTACAAAATAAAGATGCTGTAAGAAAATTTTATATGTCTCCATTTGCATTTGCAACGATAATATATTTCATGTATGTTAAAGTTATAAGTTACTTTGTCCAGAGTACACTTTGTCTTTTATTGTACATTAAGTTTTGCATTATGTTGTTCAGCTTTAGTAGGACGTGTGCACTTTGCACCAAACCGACTGCCGTGTTACAAGGTTAAAAAAACCCACAGTGACTTGTTTAAATTGAAATTCAGAGAGCAACTCTCGCTTCACTTATGAGTGTGAATGAAAGTGTGATTACACGTTTGAGCTATTTCGAGGGGATAGTGAGGTGCAAAATGAGATCATAATTGGCAGCGATACACAAACATACTCAGGATGTACACAGCTGAACTAATGAACAGGACTCACAGGGAAAGGAATATGTGTGCGTTATAATAATGGGACTAAAACACTACCTTTGTTTTTTGCTACCTCTGTTGCTTAAGGAAAAGAAAATATGCAGAATTTGTCCAGAGAGTAATTAATAGATTCTCGGGCATGAATAATTACCTAGGTGCTGAGAGGGCCCCAATCTCATATCAAACTAAGGGCATAATTCTCTCAGCTCAGGCACGAAGAACCACTGAACAATAAAGAAGCTTGTTTTGCCCCTCAGTTTGCCTTGTTAAAATTAACTCTGAATAATAGATGGGCTCGGGTCATTCCCAGAGGCACAAATCATTTCACAATTAACCTGCAAAAAAGAAAAAGAAAAAAAAAGACCTAATAGAGTGCTGTAGTACATCTCTAATGTCACAGTAATAACCATATATTTGTCACTGTCTTTATTTCCTTACAGGCAATTTCATTCCTTACTCCACTGGCAGTGATATTTGTGGTGAAGATAATTCAGAGGACGGACAAGACAGAGATAAAAGAGGCTTGTTTAGGTTCGTGGAGTTATTTGTTTGAAATGTCACAAATTTGTTGCTGATTATTGTCAGTGTAATCTAGCCCATTAGAAGTCTTCAACTGACATTTATATTGCATGTAGTGTAATACTGTGTGGTTTGGATTTCTTGTAAAATAACTATTAAAAAATGTCTGTTTCTTTAATCCGTTTGATCTTTCCACAGTTCGACCTGGTTTTACTTAACGGTGCAGATCTTTGTGTTTGCTGGTACTGCACAAATTGATCTTAATCACAGCAACCACGAGTATTTACCAATTGAAATTTTATGCTGTTTGTTCTATCAGGCAACATCTGAGCGTTTCCTCCGCACTGATATGCCATTTTCCACTGGGTCCAGAGGCCTGCAGAGGCTTTGGCACATCAGACAGCATTAAGAAAGTTTAACACAAATCCAATTAAAGATTCTCCCAAAGATGAATGGGGGGAGCGAGCGTAGCTCAGTGCATCGGTCCCGAGATTACAGTGTTGTGTAGAACTAAACAGGCCCATTACTGCCTGCAGAGAGGCACTCCTAGAAGCTGAACGAGAAAGCAGCATCACGCCGAAGAACAAAGACTAAAAGGAAGCCCATTATTTTGACAAGTTTCTACATGATCACATTACTGAAAGTAGCTTTGAACCAATTCTTCCGCAAGACTGAATGAGAAAGAAAAGGAAAGCAGCTGTTCAACTGGGTCTGTGGTTAAAAAGTAGCTTTACCTACAGACCAATTTATTTTTCATGCCAAACTAAAATCACCGAAAAGTAGCTGTCCTCATATTCTTGCTAATTTATGGGGTTTCAAGCAGTCCCTGAGGGTCCTCTAACTCTGAATCTATAAATCAAATTTTCAGACAGATTTAATTGAACTTTCATAATTTGTGGGTTTTGAGTTAGATTTCCCGAGTACCAATGGAAATTAGTTTTTCTAATGTACTGGGTTTTAATGTTTGATACAGTGCAATCTACTAACACACTGCCTCTTTGCCTCATTTTCTTTGGAGTGAAAAGGATTGTTTTTCTTTTTAGAGTTGTCTAATAATCCTTTATCATTCCCAAAGTCATGCTGCTTAATTACGTGATTATCTCAGTGAGGATACAACGATGCCATCTTGGAAGTTTGATTATATTATATACGACTCTCGGAGAACGGCAGATGATCCTGTAATGATTTCTTTATGTGTGTTTTTGGTGACAAAGAATGAATAATATTGCTCAGCATCTGAGTGTGAGATCCCATACCACACATATAGTGACGTTCTTATTTACTTATGTTTTTTACTGTGTGTATGGGGATCAATCTTCCAGCAGAGTACAAGAATGCATTTGTGTTTATGCTCATGTGTCAAAGCATCAGCATCTAGTTATGAAAGTACTATATAAAAAACGAGGCTCTATGTTTGAACACCTGTGCTGTTAAAAAGAGAGAAGATTTAGAGGGTAGCAATATATTAAGGATATGACAATCGATTTAAACAATCGGTGATTTCATCAAATCCCACAAATCACCTTGTTTTTCTGTAAGAGCTGAAAGAGAGGGTCTTTGCTAATGTAACGGCCGCAGTCCTATCTTTATTCATGAGGCTACTAATTTCCTGAAACTGTGCCTTAGAGTAATCATTGGGGCAAACTCTAGGGTATATGCATATGAATGCGACCAGATTTGGTTTGCAGAGGCATAGCCCCAATCCAAATGTAAGTAGACCTATTTGGCATAGGGACTGGTGCCGGATGAATACTATATTAGGGGGATGAATATATTAGGATCCCTCATGGTGGGCTAAAAAATGGCTAATCATGCAAGCTCCTCTCGGACCCTTCAAGCTTAATTAGTGGATGTGAGGTGAATTTTGGCCGAACTGGAAGGACAGAGTTGCAGGGTGGGAATATACATGCGTGCCATATGGCAGTCCACCGCACTAGATGCACATTATATTTATAGCAACCACTTTCATCAGCAGAAATCTGCTTATTGTGTAGCAGGAGTTAAATGGGCATTAAGCGCAAAACACAAACTGTCAAACTGTGTCAGCGTTACGTTTGGCTATAGGTCAGCAAAAAAATCATTAGTGCAATAATGACCGTCAGCAAGCACCAAAAAGGATTTCCTAACATGTTAGGGAGTTGGAGTGGAGCAATAGTTTTATCCTGACAGAGATCTGACAAAGGATGAGGGAAACGCGCTGCAATTTAACGTCCCTGCCGAGACGGTATGTGCCTCATTCTGGGATTTCATTTGATCTGCACTGGTTTGCCCAAATTATCCAGCTGTGAAATAATACTGAATCTGTGCTCCTGTCAGCCACTCAGGAAGATAATTCATGTGTGTTTTGGTGGTAGGGTGAATGGACTCATTTCCACTGCGGACTACTGGGATGAACCTATGAGGTCAGGGTACTAATGATGAGTCCCGGTGGTTTTCTTTACAGCTAATTAAATGAACATACATTTGCAGTATAACACCTACCTGTCAACCTATTGGAGTTTTCCTGTTCCCCATCATGGATGTTTAATAAAGCAGGAATTGCTTCACAGTCAGACTAGGCTCTAAAAGGATGCGCTTATGTCAGTTTTTCTGTGAGGATTCTTTCTTCACTTTTATCACATTTTCAAATCTAACAAGTAACACATCAATCTCACCCTTTGTATTTAGTACTAATACTGTTACTAAACTTAGACATTATATTCAAATGATCTATTTTTTACTGCTTACCTAAGTTTTGTTGGTGTGCAATAGGGCTTACCCTTGCCCATGTTTTCCAGCTTTTCTAAGTCTTTGTCGAAGCTTTTCTCAGCCAACTTCTCACCTGCTAGATGTCCATCTATAGAATAGACATGCTCAAAAGCAAGGCACGTGTCTCATTGTATTGGTGGAAGAGCAGTGGCTCTATTTAAGGCTATCTCGCAAACTCATTGCCGACCCAGTTGATAGCCACGGCTTCAGTTTGAGGTCCTCATTCTTATTCTAACACCCGGCTGCATAAATCTGAATGTTGCTGCTTCATGAAGCTGTCATGACCACTTCATCTGCAAAAGAGACAAAGATGTAATCCTGAGATGATCGAACAAGACACCCTATGCCCCGAGCCTTGACTGAACCTAAAATTTTATCACTACTGTGAGATGAGAAAGCTTATTGCTGGATTTGATCTGACAGACATCTGTTGTATTTGGTCCACGGCAATTTACCCACACTCCTAAAACAAAAGCGAGATGGGGCATTTATGGTAGCTCAAAGCACCACGAGTCTCACAGGGTAGCTAAGCATACATTTGTCAGTCCTACTCGCTACTGTTGCTGCTCACACACGACCCTAACAACCATGTGTCCACCTGCAAGGGAAATTCCCATCGATGTTTTATTGCTATATTATATCAGAGGAGAAGTAAACCTGCCCGAATCTTTGTCACACTGACAGAATGAATGATTTACTGCAGCGTGATGGTTTCAATTAGTCCTACAGATGCTGAAAAATGTCAGTCTTAGTACCCCAACACTGTAAAATGTTCAGTTATGTGTCTCTCTTCCTCCAGCTGTATCCCTGGCTCTTGCTCTAAACGGAGTCTTCACAAATACTATCAAGTTGATTGTTGGCAGGTACGTTAAACAAGCCCATGTTTTTTTAAAGGCAGTGTCAGTAATGCTAAATGTTAGGCTCTTGGCCCTTGCCACATGAGATCCCTTTTTCACTCTTGACAAGTAAAATGAAATTCTTCCCGTCGATGGTATTGTTTGATTTTCAGACCGAGGCCAGACTACTTACAGCGTTGTTTCCCAGATGGGCAAATGAATGCAAAGATGCTTTGCACTGGGGAGCCGGCGGTAGTCTCCGAGGGGCGCAAGAGCTTCCCCAGCAGTCATTCCTCCTGTGAGTATCACAAGGCGATTGACATAAATCACCACCAGAAGTTGCAACACAATGCCAGAAGATATCAGACACTCATTAAAACGGCATGGTGCTCTGAGCAACATTTCACCAAGTAGAAACCAAATCTATGACTGACTGGCTGCTGTATGTATGAGGTGTATCTTGTTGCTCTCTCTCTTTCATGGTAATTACAACATGTAGCAATCAGTTTCATTCAATTTGCGCACCCTAAGTAAGAGTTGAATGCACACCCACCGTTTGATCTGACATCCTGCTGTGCTCAGCTGTGCATTCCGGCTTAGGACACACAAAATCTTATCCTCCAAGCTGTTTTCACTTCAGCAGTATGTTAAATAATTCAAATGTTTTCCTGTTGTCCAGCAGACGAATGTTAAGCGGTATCCATGGAACATTTGCTGGAGGCCACACAGATGCTGAATAAACTCTTGGCATAGCGTGGTGCATCTGGGATGTAAAGGCTTTAATCAAGAAGATACATCTTTGCAAAGATCTATTAATGGTCTTGCCAGCACTGAACAAAAATGTGACGGCATGGCTTTGGTGTTTTGGGTTTTTATTTTTTTTTACGGTGTTTTGTTCCGGTGTTTCTCCTCATTTAAAAGTGCCTAAAGATGGAATTTAAAACGGGTTCTTTGCTAAGTTGTCTGTTATGTGACACAGCACTGGTTCCTCCCTTGAGTTAGGTGCCTTTTTCATGTTTGAATGAGTCATACGTCAGTGTTAAGTGGCAGGAGCCTGGAGAACTATTACTCAAGATATTAAAAATTGCAAGAAAGTCTGGCTGCTTGGAAGAAACAAGGGGTGGCTCAAGACTTTTGCACATCACAATATCTGTTTTGCGAAATTAAAGAAAGCATCTTTGTGTGCTTTGCTACCGCTGTGACATGCATGAAATGTATTTTGTTTTGCTTGCTTCTGCATTTTCATTACATTTCTACTCTACATCCTCATTCAGAGTTGACAAGGTAATTACGCAGTAATCATTTGTACTGCAGGAATGTGCAAATAAGCAAATTGTTGCATCCTACCGAAACAGTTATTTGTCACAGTAGTGAAAAGAGCTGAAAATGCATGATGCATCTTAAACACCTCTTCTTCTTTTTTTTTTAAAGATTCTAATGAAACCAAATGAGAATTATTCGAATTATTATTGAGGTATATTGGGCATATGTACAAGAAACGCTCTGCTTCTGAAATGCTTGGGAAATTTGTTTAATTGTCATCCTGCTGTCAGTGTGAATGTTTACAGCAGGCTCCTAATCAAACATGAGATCACTGGGCTTTTGTGTGTTACATGCCAAGACCATGTGAATTCAATGATGTAATTTCACAGCCCAGATTTATTTGAAATACATATTTATAGTAATAATGCTAAAGTCTAATGCTTACAACCTCTCAAACACCTGCTTTAAAGAAAGGCTTTGAAGTGTTGGCTTTGTCCCATTAGACATGGCAAAGAGGGACGATGCTCTGTAATTCACCGCAGCACTGAGCATGGATTACATTCATCTATGCGACAGCTCTAATAGCCTTATGTTGTTGCACAGTGAGTAAGAAAGTGATTGAGAGAACAGTGCGACTGGGGACATAGGGAGCGCCCATACACTAGCACATCTAGAGAGCAGAAGAAATCCAATTTCCCGTCTCTGTCCCTTTTCACCAGACATTGCTTGTTGGACCACGAATAAGTTACAGAGCTTTTACTCAGACAAATGTGGCGTGGGACAGAAGAATAGGGCCAAAGAGAAGACGAGAGTGAATGGAGCCTTGTTTAAAATGGCATCTGGATGTCTCACAAAATCAGCTCTGGCTTGTGTGAAGACATACACTCAGACTATAGGGGAAAAATAAACAGTTTTGCACTCACAGACTCAGAAATGAGGTCACAGATATGCAGCTTGTGTCATTAAAGGATGCACGGTAAAATGCAAACGAAATCCATCAAGAATAGCCAGAACAAAGATATACATATATATCAGATTCCACTGTTTGTCGACAGCTATTTTTTAAACACTCAGACTATTATTATTGCATTTGAAAGTTGTTAAAGCTGCTCACGTTGCCCCTGATTAGATTTATTTTTCTTCGCCTCATAGCAAAGTAAAAGAATAACATAAATTGGAGGAGACAGGTTCCAGAAAAAAGAAAAACAAACAGATAAATAGCAACTCCCCTGAATTCGCTGCACCAATATCCACAGCGATAAAGCAACCGGGCCCTAAAGCATTAGCTCTAATTGTCTACTTCATATTCATATTCATCTCACCACTCTCCCCATGTGAATATTAAGCCATTAGATATGATCAATTAATAAACACTTTTGAAACCCATCTGCCATCTTACCATCTACAGTCTCTCCGATTCCTAAATGAATCCTGAGAGATGGAGCTAATCACATCTCCAGCTCCTGCTTCTTTCACTTATGCACAACTATCTATATTAAATTAGCCTTAGCTTGCCATGTCCATCATATTAGTTGAATGTCTAGGGAGAATTAGGCTGCTGCAGCAGCGTGTCCTCTTATTTCTGCTATAACGCAGTCAGACACAGTTCAGTGCAGAGTGAAGGAGCAATTATACAGCGCTAATAAGGAGGTTCTGTTGAGCTTTTGTATGTTAATGGATGAAACAGTCTCCATGCTCAAGTGGTTAATTAATATGCATTACTTCTGTGAGAGTCAGGGTTGTGTCCCACTTGTTCCTGCTGGGGTCAAAAGTCAAAACAGCAAGAAGAGAGTGAGGAAGGCTGGGAGATTGGAAGCATAATAATATGAGTTTGGAGTGTGGTGTTGATGGAAATTCATATTATAAAGTAACACATAAATAAGTAATGAGTTAAGTGTTTAAAGCTAGAATGTAGATAAGTTTGGTGTAATGGCTCAGCCGCAGCCACTGAGATCTTTCAGACTGAACTTCAGCATTGCTCTGAGCTCATACTAATATTAGCACATTTGCTGTGTTAATTCTAACAAAGATAAAAATCTTTGTGAAAGTTAGACTTGCAGATTGGCAGTGATCTTGGTTACATCCCAGGGCAGTTACTTTTACCTAATAATAATCAACAGGTAGAATGCCATACGTTCAGTGTCAGGAGTCACAGGGATGTAAAAATTGACATAAATCTGGTAAAAGAAGCAACTGCCAGAAAATAAGGTTTAAAATGATCTCCTCCCTCAGGTTATACATATAAATGCATGTGGAAAGTCAAGATAATATTAAGTCTTACTCCCAAGTGCAGACATACTGTAATCAATGTCTCTGGCTCATCCTACCAAATACAGTGGAGAAATGGCAAGCTAATAGATACAGAGAGCCAAGAAGCCGAGATTGCTGGCTGAGCTTGACTCCGTGTCCTGCCAGAACTACAACTGAGTTTAATGTCAGCTTTTTTATACAGACCAAAGTCCTGAACATTTTAACTTAATAGATAGATAGACTTGAATAAAAACGTAAAGTAATTACCTGCGGGAAAAATGTCTATCAAATCACATGGCAACCTGTCCCGCTGTTGAAATGCTTCAGTCAAAATCCAAAGTAGGTACAGGAGCGTTTCTTGTATAAGAAATAATTGTGCAAATCTTTTGAGAGCCTAAAGAAAAACTCCTAGTTAGCAAATTCTATCTCATTATTTCAATTTATCATGCAGCTCTGCTATTGCCTTTTCTGCTGCACCACATCTCTAAAAAGATGCAGCTACAATTAAAAATCAAAAAGCAAATTTAAAAAATAAATGCCTGTAGGCTCAAACCTATAGGTGGTTGCTGGGGCGACGGAGGGGCTGAACAGCAGGCAGCGATACAGAGCAGCACATGTTAGTGAAAGAAATGGGAAATGTTGGTGTCTAAACAAATTCGAGGTCTTAGTTTGGTGTATGAGGCGAGGAGAGTAAGGCATGTGTATGACGCAGTCCAGCTTGAGCAGTCTGCCTGAACTAGCTTGCAGACTGTGCAAGCTAGCTCCATTTATGTGGCTGAGCGGTTCCTTTGGATGCACCAGTGGATGCAGTTTCTAACACGTTTACCAAAAAGAAAAACCTTCTTGCATCATTTCCATCTTTAAAAAAAGTGCAATGTTGGTCCTTCTTCACTTGAAACTTCTGCACAAACCTTGTGTTTGTTTGAAGATGAAAAAAGGCAATCACCCTGTACTCATTACTCTCATTAGGCATCTCTGTTTAGTCTCAGGGGAATAACTTTTTCAAAGCTTTTGAAATGAATGAGACAGATTCATTAACATGATGTTTCCCCCCCATCCTTGGCCTCTTCCCTCTGTCCTCTTAGGGACTCCTGCCACTTCTGAACAAGACAATAACATCCCAGTCATTATTAAATTAAGTATAACCCAGCTTGGTCATATATGCAAATTTTACATCTACAAAATGTATTTGCGCACTTCTTTACACGTAGCCCGGGCAGAGCACATACTTATTGTATTATTCATGCCGAAAAAGCATTTCTATTAGAGCAATCCTCAAGATGTTGACTTACTGTGTCTACAAACATAAACTTTGTGTGTACTATGGCAATAAAAAAGACGATTTTGGCTCAGCTTTGCAGCAGGTTAGATTTAATTTATTCACATTTGTTGTTTCTGTCAATGAATTCTAAAAATAAAGGTTAGACAATATTGTTTCTATCTACAGTTCCCCTATTTTCTGTCTGGAGTATTTCAACATTGTCTTCAGTTGCTCAGATTTATAGACTGCACGTCAGTTAAAATGGGCCATTTGCAGAATTTTATGTATGAAATCCACATATTACGAAAAAGCTCTGGTATTTAACTATAGCAGCAAATTGCTACAAATCAGGGAGAGTTGTTGTGTGAGTTTGGTGACCTGTGCAGCCTCCTTCTCATAAATGGATATGTGCCTGTCACTCTGAATGAATGATTATAGCAAGAAAGAGCAGTTTACTAGATGGCTGCTCCAGCTGGGTCATGATTTTAGAAGAGAAGAATCAAAGCATGTACAACGCACAGAGTAATGTATACGTTTATCATGTTCAAACAGTGAAGATGACTTTGTGCAATATGATACCCTTTTTGAAGTGTTACATTACTGCTGTTACTAATACAAAAATGATGTGTGATCTGCTCTCCAGAAATTGAAAAGATAATATTGAAAGTCTTGTTGAACTAATATGAGTTAGACCATGCTGACTGAACATTTCAATGTCCGACTCTATGGTTTATTGATAATTTGGTTCTGTCTTTCACAGTGAGTAATGTAATTGTCTTAGCTATAGTAAGAGCTATTAAAATAAATGGTGTGAGCTGTGATGGGAAATGTGGTGAGGTTGCCCAGAAGTGAGATTGATGGGCAGTGAGGAACGCTTAGGCTGGGGATGGCTTGTTCATAACCTCTGAGCAGAGGAACTCAAGTGAGCTAGAAAGCTCAAAAGTAATGCATTTTTGGTAATGCTGACAATGTCCAGTGTGTTATTGCATACAGAACAAGGTATAGCAAATACTGGCGCAATTTAAAGCTTGGGGTCCACTAAGCCTCTCTGTGCAATGCATTGTTAATATTGGGCAGGTGTGAATTTCCTCTGGGAGCCTCTTAAATCTGCTTTATATCACCCAAAGCTTCATTATCTTTGTAGTGTTTGCATCTTTCCTCGCATTAATTGGGCTCCCAGTTTACCCCAGTCTACTTTTCAAGCAGGATCCAACTTTTGCTAACATCTGATGGGTAAATTGGCTGGCTAGCAAGAAGAAGATACATTGTGAGCAATCCAGCAAAAACAAAAAGAGCAAAAAAACAAACAAAAAAAAACGCAGAAAAATGTAATATGGGAAAGTATTCTGAATAAGGATGCAATGAAGGAAAACTACAATATCTCCATAACTTCCCATGCAAGTAACATTGAATAACATAGCAATAAATCTTATATTAGCCTAAACCAACTGTCCACTATGCTGGTGTAAATTGTCCAGTGTAAAATTCAGAATTGTTAATGGATCCAAGTCATCACCTGAAAGCAAGACAGGCAGCTGTTGGGACGGCTGAACTTTCTGCCTCTTCCTTCTACCCCCATTGGATTTCCTCGCTTTCTCTCTCTCTCTCCTGGCTGCACATGTGTCCTGCTGGTCTTAGTATTCTGGGCCAGATTGTGGGGTGAGTGACAAATGGGCATCTGATGGGTGAGGCTGGGTGCTGTTTGGCCTGCTGTAGCAGTTAACTAATGACCCTGTGCCAGGGCAAAGATTAATGGCTCCATCACAAAACCTTTAATTCTGATAATTAGACTGCTGCTTTTTCTACAACATCAGTTAAAACAAGGGGTGGTCTCTTCAGCATTGCATGGCGAGTAGCTCAGTCACGATTGTTTTCTTACTCGGGGCTTTATTTTTCACTGTAACGTATGTTTCTGTGTGTATGTGTGTAATTTATAAACTCTAACCCACTCTCGAGTGGTACGATTTGGGACATGTGTGTTCTCTTCTTTTTGTGAGTGAGTGCTTCCATAGGATCACTAATCCGATGATTTTCTTATGTACGGTAAATTTAGACCATTACCAGTGCACGTGTTTGGACTGTGGGAGGAAAACCGTGCACCCAGAGAGAACTCCCACAGAACTCAAACATAGTCCTCATATAGAAAAGCCCCAGCTGACTCATGGATTCAAACCCAGGACTTTCTTGTTTTGAGGTGAGAGCTGTTCAGTGTTCAGTCATTAGGAAGCTAATTATTTCACGTGGGATGCACACATTGATGCTGCAAACAGACCTCATTTTGCAAGAGTATGCAAATTGCTAAATGAGTCTCCTTGAGAGTGTGGGCTCTGCTTAGCTCTGTAAGTGTAGTTTTCTGCTTGCTCCCGTCTGCTCCTAGGCACCTGCAGAGTGTTTCAGCACAGCGTTTAGAGACTGCAGTCTCAGTGAAATTACCTGTGAGTGGGTGGCTGTGGGAAGAGGTCAAAAACTCCAACAACATCTCATCATAATGACCTCATTGTGATGATCCCTTGAAGGACACAAGCCAAAACACCTTGGTCAATTAAAAAATGTTTATCTGTACATTGCAAGTTTTGCTGGAGGTTTGACCTCTTTCCATTTTCTTTATCATTCAATTCATGCACATTGAAAGCAGGTAAAAGTGCAGTGGAAACACATACTCAACTTCTGAAAAACTGCTGCAAAACTCCTATCAGTTTCCATTACATTTTTCCAAAATGCTCAACAGTTACACAGATGGATCAGCTGGTCAGTGAATCGATCCCTAACTCCTCCACAGGTTGAAGTATCCTTGGGCAAGGTACTGAAGTCCAAGCTCAACCTGATGCTTAAGCATGTGTATGTGTGTGTGTGTGAATGTTAGTGTTGTGTGTCATAGGGTGAAAATGAGACTTATAGTAATAAGTTGCTTTGACTGCTCAGCTGAATGGAAAGGTGACTTATAAGTACAATTTCATTTACCTTTTAAACTACATAAATATATCTGTAGTATGATTTTATATAGACAGGTTACTTTTGGGGCTTCTTCACTCACCTCTTTTCCCTCTCTGTATTTGTACACCACTCCACATTTAATCAGGAGTTATTAATCTCTCGCTCTTTTCCACAGCTTGTGTTTTGTCCTTTCTCACTCACCTCAACCTCAACCCATCACGGCAGATGGCTGCCCCTGCCCGAGCCTGGTTCTGTTGGAGGTTCCTTCCTGCTAAAAGGGAGTTTTTCCTTCCCACTCTTGCCAAGTGCTCATACAATAGGGCAGGGGTATTTAACTAAAATTTAAAGAGGTCCACTTAGAAGAAAGTTACTGAAGCAAAGGTCTGGATGATCATAATGTTTAATTATATACATATATGTATGATTTTTCAAAATTCTCGCCATTAAAAGTTTAAGTGTTTAACTTCAGAAAAATCGAATAAAGGGCGGAAAATCTCGAATTGCCTCTTTTCTGTTTCCTATCCGGACTGAAAAGTCTCAACCATTATAAATCTCAACACAGCTGAACAGTTGTGAGCAGTTTTAGAGGCTCCCTTTATTCCCCTCTTTTAATTATGGAGAGAAATGTGCCGCAAAAAGGGTTGCAAATGTGTACAATATGTTCCACAAGTGTAAATTTAAACTTACAAATATGTACACCAATTTTGTGTGCAACTTTCTAGGACTCTCAGGCGCGTGCTCCAATCCACACACAAGTAAGAAGCAATCTGACCACACGTAAAACTATTTTACAAACGTGTGCGTCAAAACCTGAATAAATACTGATCATTTACACACAAATTTATTGTGAGTGAATTGAGCTCTAGCTTGTCCTGCAAGGATTTTAAAGCTAGAGCTCAATTCTTTAGTTTTCATTATAACAACTGTGGAGAAAACTGCCTTGGTTAAGTGTGTAGACCCAAACGTGGTCAAGATGCACAGGGCTACTTTCCTCATACCTGAGAAACCTAACTCAGTTGAAAAGTGCAAGGATCAGCACATACAAGCTGCTCTTTCAGGTCCTCATCATCTTAGAGATCAACAAATTGCATCTGAAGAGGCCCAGCGTTCACCCATTGCTCTATTTTCACTGTCCACTTTTCATTTTTGCACAGCACTGTTCGTTCCTAATTTTTTCCTTCTTTCTTCCTTGTCAATTTTTTAAGCTTTTCACACAATCGTCTGTATTTCTCCCTTTCTTTCTACCATCTTTTCATGTGTAACTTACTCTCAGCTATTGACACTGTAGAGTCAGTGTTTACCACCTAGAATGCACAGAGCTGATTGGCTGAGTGGTATCACATCACTCTATTATTTATATTTTAGGGTCTTTACATTATAATATAAAACCCCTTGAGGCAACTGTTGTGATTTGGTGCTATGTAAAAAAAAACTGAATTAAAAGTAACTGAACTAGCCTTGTGTGACTGGTTCACTGACTGTATTTATATCAAGAGCCTAGATCAAGACATCAACTGATAATCTGAATGTTGTAACATAACATTCAATATTGATTTGTCTCTCTTTCTTTCTCTTTGTCTTCCCTCTAGTTGCATTCTCAGGTCTTGGTTTCACCTCCTTCTACCTGGCGGGAAAGTTGCAGTGTTTTACGGATCAAGGTCGCGGGCGTAGCTGGCGTCTCTGTGCTATGGTGCTGCCTCTTTACAGCGCCATGATGATTGCACTGTCCCGGACCTGTGACTACAAACACCACTGGCAAGGTCTGCCTGACAACTTAGACACGAGATTTTCCTCCATTTATTAGAATTTTTGCCACAAAAAGTCTTGTGCCCGTGTCAGCCAGAAATTATTGATGTTCAGTCCAACCTTGCTCAAGGCACTTTTGTAATTGTAGATGCAGATGAGTAATGAGGCCTATGCTTGTAACAGCTGTATTCCTATAATCACAACAAGCTTTAACTTCATCATCACACCTGACAAATTGAGAGAAAGCTAAAAAGTGCAGCCGGTACGATAAGCCCAACTAAGAAGTTCACTTGTTTGTCCAACAGGCGTAAAATTGTGTCTTAAAGAGCTGTCTTTAAGATATTGCATAATGATTAATTCCTGAAAACTGCATCAGATGCATCATATCATTCACCAGCTTCGGGAGGAGATTATGATTATAAGGTTAAGGTTTCATGTTTCTCCACATCATTATTCTTTCTCTGTTTTAACTTCATATATTTACTAAAAGACTTAGAAAAACCTGGGATGGAGGGGTGAAGCGAGAGGAAGCGAATGAATATGTGGGTGAGGTGTGTAAAAGCGCATGTGCAAATATGATGACAGTTCTGTCATGGGGTGTTAATTAGTTTTAGAGAGCCATATGTTCCACTTTTTTTAGGAACTAAAATATATTTACAATGAAAGCAAAGCACCTACAGCAGTTCAAGACAAGCCAATCATTGCATGGGTCCTCATTGTGTTTCTTAGCTCGACTTTTTGTCGTGAATCTCCTCAGCAAACTGTAAGTACGCAAAGGGCTATTAAACTTGAGGGGGCTCAATCTGCTCCCACTGTAAACACAAGCTGGGAGCTGCCATTAGCCAGGCTGCGGCACCATTCTCAATAGATACTAATGTTCCTCACCATTCCTTTTCACTTTGGATGTGCCCTCTGTTCTCTGAGGGGAAAAGGCTGGCCTTCCACACGCCGTCTCAACGAGGCCGCCCAGCTAATATATCGCATCAAGTCACAGTCTATTAAATTCGGTTGACAGCAGTCGATGAAACATTCAGTGAGCAAACTCGTGCACTGTACAGCTGTTGAATGGCGGGAATCGATGTTGCAGTATTTTTTTCATTTCACCCAGAAGGACGAAATAAAGGGAGACCTGTGGAAAAAACATCATTTTGATATGGCAGAAGCCTCTACTAGAGCTGTTTCAGCCACCAGCTGGCTGTGTCATTTTGATCTATATGCAGCAATATAGACTTAATACTCACCATGGCAGTGTGATATTATATGATATATTATAGCTTAAAGGTGGCTAGGTATAATACAAGCCTGTTCAGCATATGACAAAGTGACACAGACAGCCTCCTGTCCTGAGGCAAGTGAAGCCACCGCTCAGCAGAGCAGATTCGTTACTCTCCCTTTCAAGTTTCTTTCATCGAACTCCAAACTACAATATAAGCACTGCAACACATACATCAATGGCTTATTAATTGTGCTAATTCTATTTGCAGGTGTTATTTTACTTCCTTCACGCAGGCTAAACTTAGCTATCCATGCATTCCTTTAAATATATCTGTTTTTGTGCCTCGCAGACGCTTTTGTTGGAGGAGTGATCGGGTTGCTGTTTGCATACATTTGCTACCGCCAGCACTACCCCCCCTTCCTGCACATGGACTGCCACCTGCCTTATGCAAGCCTGGCTGTCGCCACGCACACGCCCATGCATCCTCAGGACGACCCGCAGCCCACTGACAACGCCACCACCCTTCCCCTGGAAGGCTTGACTGAAGGGCCAGTATGACTAGTGGCCACCACTGAGACTACCCCCAACGCCCTCACCAAGCCGCCAAGCCCACCCCCCATTCCCAGTGACTGACTGACTCTTGTATACATTCCAGTGGACAGTGAAACGCCTCATGCATTTCTATTCTCTTAAACCCCACACTGCGGGTGGCACCTACATTATTCCTGTTTTGTTTTTTTTCTCTTTGATTTTGCTCAGCAGCCATTAAAGTCTATATTTAGATGTGTTGTATGCGAGGAACCTACGAATATGGGACATTGCCACAGAGAGGGACGAGAAAAAAAATGTTGAAAACCTGAGGAGATGTCTTACTAATGGCTGTGAAAGAAGATGAAAATATTGCCAGCTTTCGCTGGAATCTTTCTGCGTAATGAGAGACACGGTTGGCAGGTTGCTATATGCTGGAGTATATTTATTGTTTGGTTGTAAAGAAATGGGACAGATGGTTGAGGAGATCCCATGAAATGTCACAGCAATCAAACCATGAAATTAAACTAGTGTTATTGTATATGTCACACTTTAAAACAAAATGTGGAATCTGATAGCACCTCGTGCCAGAAACGAAACAACATCCTGTGTTTCATTTAAATCTACAGATGTCTTCTGCATTTTGTAGGGCACCAGGCCTAAAACTTTAAGGCATGCAGGAGCAGTCTATATTCATACCTCTACTATTTCCAGCAGTTTTATTTTATTGTCTGGCAGCATAACGATAAATAAAGAACCAATACTCACTTAGGGAAGCACAGCTCCATGTCAAAAGCAATGTTTTTTTTTTTCATTATTCAAATTCTCACTATTCTCTTGGGCTTTAAACCCTGCATATCACCACTTCCTCATTTCTCTTCCTCCTCCTCTCCTTGTCACCATCAAACTCTATTTTTCACTTGCTTTGCATTTAACACTTGTTCCCCGAGGTTGCACAGGGACACGGACCCTCAGTGGGGGCAATCAATAACAGCCAAGCGGGAATGCTGTGGCAGAAGTGTGTCTGGGAAGGCGCAAACCCCAATCTGCTTCTGCATTAATCCTCATTAAGCACGGTCAGCCACTGCTCCTTATGAGGGCATTAGAACTATATGAGGTGCCCCGTGAACTGCCCATGCATCGCAAATGGCTTTCAGTCTAATGTAGCCCCACAAATAGACAATCTAGTATTCAGCAGACTAGAGATCTGAACCCAGGGCTGTGATTATGGTGTATTTATCATCCATTAAAGTTCAATTTTTTCTTAATATAGGGACAGCATGTTGAAACAAGCAAACACCAAAGATCTGTAGGTTTTTTTTATGCCTAGGTAGTGTGCACCAAGTTTTTCATTATGAACAGAAATCCCAGATAGCTAGATGACTGGTTTCCTATCATCAACAAAGCAATTTGTAGCCTTTTACAGTTAGAAATGATGTTTTTTTTCGTTGCCTTGGTTACTATGCGCTTTTTTGCCATTGCTGTGACATTAATGGGAAAATTAGATATTAGGACAGCTCTAACCCAAACGAGCACTAAAAAGCAATGTGTTGGGCGATGCAGGAGAACTGCATAGCATAACAGAATGAATGAGCAGCAAGCCAAATGTAGAAAGCTTTTTTTTTTTCAAATCCTGTCAAGAAGCTCGTGAGCAGTGTTTTTACATTCTCTACAGTCTGTCGCCGCATATGTTTTAGTGGAAAACATCAGCTGTACCTTCGGCTGTTGTTTCACTTTATCCTGGGCACAGTTTGGCTCGTGGCACAAAGGTAGACAAGGAACGATCTCTCTGATCAAAATGACTTTTTACATGATTTATTTAAACGTGTCACAATTAAGCCTGAATCACAAATGCAACCCATTGGCAGCTGTTGTAAAGCATTTGTGTGTGTGCGCGCGCGAGCGTGTGAATGTTTTTGTGTGCAGCGTTTGACAAGGTCGATCTCACAATGATGCAATACAACGTGAAACTTTACAAAGAACGAACGTTTCACCAGAGGGAAAAAGGTGCTCGACGCTGCGCATCAGACTCTGTGATGGGACTTGAGACTCTGAGAGCTGACTGTAAGAAAGGAGAGTGACTCCATAGAGTCTTTCAGCACATGACTGCAAATGTGTCACTGTGAGATACTGGCTTTGTGAGGCAGATTTTCAGAGATAAAAAGGATTGTGACACAAATACACAATGTTCTATACCTGCATTTGCCTGACTGATGGCGGTCTGATGTTTGTACTCTGTCATTTAGTTTTCTCCTATTATGTGGTACTGTATATTGCAGGAAAAGCATTCTTCAGAAGTCTGTATTTTCACCTTTTTTCAACAGGGGATTTGAGTTCCCCGCTCTCTTAGAAATAATCTAAGATCACGGCTTGTTTTCATTTGGTGCTATAGATGCTGTTGTAGCAGTTGGTGTCCTGTTATTTCAAATGGTTGATGTGTCACTAAGAAACGAAATTTAATCTTTTTTTTAGAGAGAGAGAGAGAAAAGTTATTAAAATAAATATTTAATTATTTTAAATTAGATAAGCAGCCAGTGTGTACTCCTCAGATATTTTTTCCAGATGTTTCACCTTCACAAGGACTGAAGGCATAAATAAACTTAAGAAAATAAAAATACTGAAGAATATTGAGATGATTGTCAGCTATCATGAATAGATGTCTGAAGAAAAAAAAAGAATCTTTGTTCATGGCATGCCAGTTCCATTTGTGAGAAGATTGTTTTCTATCAATAAGCATGTCAGGCCTTGAGAAGTCTTTGAGCTGTGTTTTGCTATTTGTATACTTTATGTACAATAAAGGACTGCAGCTGTGTGAACCTTGTCCATGAAGAATCAAAGGATCCTTAGGTATCTTGTGCGATCGTGGGGGTCTATACTAACTCTGATGAAAGAAACTGAAACTCACAAATCAAGGTTTGGGGTATTAGAATAAAAAAAAAACTGTATTTAGCAGCTACTACACTGTTCCTTATATTATGCAAATGAACAATCTTAGATTGTGCAGTAGCAAACATCTGAATGAGCTCAGTTAGTTCAGTTACTTTATGCTTCAGCGGAGCTGCCATCGGTTAGCACAGCGCAAGCAGAACTCTGGTCTAAGTGTGTGTTGTGCTTTACTGCACCAGCTGTGTTGCACTCTTGCTTAGGGAGTTTCCAATAAACATATTTGTGCCTAAGACTGCCTGTTGATTTTCATAACCTGATTGGGTTGCTGTCAGTGACAGCTCTAGCTTTTCTTTTTTTTTTGGCCATGCTAATGACAGCAGTGCTAATACGTTGGTCGGTCAGTTCACCACACTGGAATAACTGCAGCTCTTGGATGAGTTGGCACAACGTATCTTACAAACATTCTTCTTAGTGACTTTGGTCTCCACATTTCCACATTGCTTGTCTCAGTTTTTTTAATCTTTCTTTTTTTTTTAAATATAAATTACAAAAATATATATTTGGATCTTTTGAAAGATTGGACCCAGTTACTGTGAGTTAGTTTCATGGGAAGGAGACAATGCTTACCAACCTCAAACCAATACTATAGCCTAGCAGAATGCATACTAACACTACAGAGGTGTAATTGATTCACCTGGTGGCGACTAAAGAGGTAAAGATGCCTTTTATTAAGCTTTCAAGTCAACTGAAGCTCTTTTAAGATTTTAAGATAGCTTGTTAATGAAAAAAAAAATATGAGCAGGATTTTTATTTATGGAAAGTTTCCTTAGAAAACATTTTTACAGAACTCTGTGCAGTCTTAGGTATGGCTTCTATAGGCATTAAGAGGGTTATTTGATTAACCGCCAATATGACCACCCCTCTAAATTCAAAAGTTTGTCAGTTTGTTGAGCTGCACATCTTAACACCTTTATTTGACAACTTTTACATCTGTAATAACACAGGTGTGTGTCATAACTGTAGTGTGATAACTGAATTTCTTACAGTAAAGCATTACTGTGTAACACTTTACCCTAACACTGCTCCTCTGTATATGAGAGCATTCTTGAGTTAAATGTAAGGCCATCTGACAGCTAAAGTGTGGCTGAAATCTGAAAACAAAATGACTGAACAAGAAAAGAACCAAAGAGCTGATATGGCCTAGTCAAAGTCCAGACCTCAATGCTGAGACAAGACCTTCTGAGAGCTGTGCATGAATGAAAACCCACAAACATCAATGAACTAAAGCAATCTAAGGAGCTTAGAAAGAAAGCGACTGGACTCCTTTAAGTCTCTTTAGAAGTCTAGTCACTTTCAAACCTGCAAATAATAGAGTTTGAAAATACATTCAGTAAATTGAATGGCTAAAATTTCAAACCCTTTTCATGAGGGCCTTTAACCCTTGTGGCGGTGTTACTCATGGAAGTAATTCCTCCTGAGTAATAAGATAAAGACATCACAGATCAATGAGGTTGTTGCTCCCAGACATCTCCCCTCATTGCACTGATGAGTTGCTGTGATGTGTCTTTTTTCCACAGCATATTAAAGTGTGATGACAATTGTGAAAGCAAACGGCCTCAAGGTTGGCGAGGGTAATTGAAAGAAAAAACAGAAACTCAGCTGAAACATTTAAGTGCTGTGTGATGTCTAAAAAAACCCCATCCAATCAGACCCAGCAGAGCTGCAGCACCTACTTCAACAGTAAGTGGAGAAAGTCTCCCTGCTGAGAGTGAATCTTTGACAACCTGAAAACTCCAGGCTTCACCTAACACCTCAGACAGGTGTGAGGGTGTGAAATATGATCCATTCTGCAATAAAAATTTATAAAGTGAACGTAATCTGACGTTCACAGTTGTTTGTTTGGATTTGACAGTGAGCTGGTGAATAAGCACAATATTTCCTAGGAGCTGGCGCTTCTGCTAGGTACAGTAGATAGTGTCGTTTCAAGGCACATTGAGCACACGCGAAACTGAAAACCACCCCCACACACACACAATCACTATTACACAGAAAGCCACAGTTGAAAATGTCTTACGGAAAATTTGGGAGAAGCCTCTTGCTGTGAACTAATAGAGATATTGTTCTGAATTGCAGAAAACTAAAATTTCATACAGCAGTAAAAAGCTTTGTGTAACACGTTTGTTTGCCTCAGAAATAGGCAAGATGATTTCCATTCAGTATGTGATTGATTAGAGTGCTCAATCACAGGCAAATGTCATCCCTCAAAACACCCAGTATTGTTTTCCTGTCAAGGGCAGCTCCCCACTTCTGGATGAGCAGTGCCATTATGGGAGTCAGATCAACCTAGATCTAATGCATCAACAGTCAGCTGGCATCTAATATCACTTAACATTGCAATACCCTTCAGGAGGCTGCACACATAAACATAGTGTTTTCAAAGGGGGTTTCAAAAAGAATGTGCTTAGAGTATAAGGGAAGAGGGATCGTTAATATGGTAATTAGTTATTGTAGATGCTGATAAGATATCTAACAGTGAACACACACACACACACACACTATCTACCCTATATACATTTTTCAGCGGTGTAAACAAAAAACAGCTCGATTAAAAACACTGTTAATCAATATACATGGCATTATCTTTGCAATACACAAATAACAGAATTCCACCAACACTAACAGTGACACTTATCAGACATGTGTTTCAGGTCAGATCTCTGCTATTAAAGCAACCAATCAGTTGCAGAGTTGGGAAATTAAAATTATTAGAGTCACACAGAAGTAACAGTTTTATGCATAACGAGAAAAATTGGGGTAGATGTGCTTTGCCAACTTAATGCAGAACATGAGAATGTTTTTGCCAAATATATCTGAAGCATTTTAATTGGTTTCAGTCATTCTTCTGTGCTGCAGCAATAAAGGGATCGTCCAGCGTTTTAGTATTTTATGTTCATAGTCACAGGACTCAAAACTAATTATCTTGCAAACGATTACTTTACAGTAAGTTTAGGTATAGCGGTTCAAAGGATTGTTAATGCAAATATCTATAGCAACTGACTGCATTTAGGGATTTAAGCATGGTCAGGAAGAACTGCTGAAGTTTAAACTCAGCACCACATAGAAAAGAAAATTGACTTTAAACAAGTCGTGGCTGCTGGTCAGATGGACTAAGCTGAGTATTTAGTAGAAACTGCTACTAGGATTTTCCCATACAACCATCACTGAAAGGTTAACAAGAATTCTCACAAAAAGCAGGGAAAAGAAGAAAAAAAATATCCAGTGAGTTAGCAGTTCTCTAAATGAAAATTCCTCGTTGACACCAGAGGTCAGAGAATGGCCAGACTTCTTCGAGCTGATGTCAACAGTAACTTGTAACTTGTTACAGTCAAGTCATACAGAAGATCATTTCTGAATGCACAACACATCAAACACTAAAGCCGATGGGCCGCAGCAGCAGAAGACCACACCAGGTGCTACACCTATCAGCAGCGACTTGGCAACCGAGCCCTTTCTTTAGCATAGTTCTGCTGGAGGTTTCTTCATATTAAAGGGGAGTTTTTTCTCCTTCCCACTGTGCTTGGCATTTGTTTCTTTAATATTGTAGAGTCTCTTTAGTGCCTTGAGAACACTGTTCTTGGGATTTGGTGCTATGTAAATAAAATTAGAATACAAATAATAAATTGATTGAACTCGCATTGACTGAATTGTGCAATAGAGGGAAAAGACTTGATGACCTGATCTGAAGTCTCAATTTCTCCTGTGACATCCAGCGTGTAGGCTCAGGCATAAACAACATGAAGCCAAACCTACCTTGCATGAACATTTCAGCCTGCTGGTGTTGTTGAAATCTTGTAGAAAATATTTCCCCAGCACACTTTTGAGCCCCTTAGTACCAGCTTAGTATTGCTCCCTCTCTTTCCCATCTCCTGATGGTTGCTTCCAGCAAACTCAAATCAAACTTTTTCTTCAACATGACACTGAGTTCACTGTACTCAGTGGCCTCCAAAGTCACCAGAGCTCAATCTCTAATAGAGAACCTTTGGGATGTGGCGGAACCAGAGATTCATACCACAGATGTGCAGCTGATAGGTCTGCAGCAGTTGTGTGATGCTGTCATACAAATGTGGACCAAAATCTGAGGAATGTTTCCAGCACATTCTTAAATCAATGCAGAAAGAATTAAGGCAGCTCCTAAGGCAAAAGAGGATCCATCTATCTACTGGCAAGGTGTCAGATGAGTGTAGTTATTTGTCTGTAGTGTCTAATTAGAGGAAGACTGATTGTATCTCATACAGAGGACCAAAGCTGTCACAACGCTAATAGAACAACTGTTGAAAGAAAACAGGGGAAACCTAGTTCACCTTTTCACTCCTGTGTGGCTTTATTTCTGTAAAGGATAAAAATATTGAAGGGTTTTTTGTTTTTTTTCTGGACAGGGCTTTAACCCAAGTAGACTGGGTTAAATAAAAAAGAAAAGTAAGGCGTCATGTTTCAAAATTGGGATTAATTAAGTTTGTCAACTTCAGACGCCCGCCCAAAAGTTCTGCAGCAGGAAATAATCTAACAACTGAATCGTTTCATTATTTTATTATAACAAATGCATAAATAATAAATCCACGTTCCTTCTGTCTCTTAACTTCATATAGTGTGTTTTTTTTACACCACATGTGAATTATTAATGGATGCAGATTCTAGTGCCACATAAAGGAGTCATCGGATTTGCTCATATTTAATGGATCAACCAGGAAATATAGTTCTCATACTTGTTGTTCTAAATGACTTTGGAAAAGAAGAGTAGCAGAGATATGCTGCCAAGCTTCTTAAAGCTAGCCTTAATTAAAGCGAAAACTTACAGAGAGATCGATATGTTATGTGTATGTTTAAATTACTCCAAGCACAGCAAAGCCTCTGTGGCTTTTGAAAGAAGGAGTATTTTTGTGTGGGTCTATACCTTTGTCTGAGTTCATTACAGGGTTTATTCAGCCATATAAAACAATATTCTAAAAAAAAAAAGAAAGAAAGAAGAGGGGGGAAAAGCTGTAGCATACACAATAATTCTCCAACTCTGCATGAATCACAACTAAAATGGAAACTGACATTCATAATAGATCAATAGCAATGAGCAGACAGCTGTGGATGTACTTTTCATGCTCCTGTAAATTCCTCAGGGCGCTGTGCTATATCGCAATGTGTCATGTCTGCCTCATTAATACACAAACCACAATTCTGTCAAAGTGCAACATTCAATATAAACCTGAAAGAAGGGTTGGGGGAATTGTTGGCAAAGCGGGTAGCAAGCTCCCGCTCTCCTTTCTTAAATGTTAAGTACTGATTCCACTCGTGTTTGACTCAGAAGGACAAATTGATCCATATCATTTAGAAATATGATGCAGACAAGTGTTCAAGTATAAACATACTAAACATACGTGGGTGAATGAACGCTCTCAATTTTTATTTTGTCAGTTAGTTATGAGATAGAGTTTTGAGAAGCCATCAGTAAAAAAGACAGCCTCACAGCTGTTGCTGTTTTATATGGCTGCTCAGTGAAGTGGGGGAAAAGCACAGTAAGATATTATTAGGTGAAATGCTTTAGTGCGGTATTAAACAGGTTTAAGCTACAAAATCAGCAAAACCTGTCATGAATCGCTGTGCGGCAGGCAGGAGAAGGACCCAGGATGCAGACTCACAGACACGGGGATAAACTTAAAGAACACAGCTTTAATGCTGGCACGGCAGAATACAGGAAATACAGAACTAACTGGGAAAAAGTAAACTAACATTCGCAGGAAGGCACAGGAAGATCCACACAACATGAGGGACGACGTCACGCTGAACAGAGGGAGACGCAGACAGAAATACACAGAGGGTTAACGAGGAAAGTGGGAACACACGGGGAACACAGGTGACACTGATAATCATAACGAGACAGGGCGGGGTGAACTGAACATGACATGTACGGGCGTGAGAGTCACAAAGTAAACAGGAAGTGCACAGAGGTTCAGACAGGAGGAGAGAGAGCACGGGGAAAACACAGACATAACGGGCTGGGGAAACATGAAACAACCACAAAGGGAGACGAGGGCTCATAAATACATAGAGGGCACACAGGGGGAAGAGAGAGCACGGGGAGAACTTAGACATAATGGGCAGGGGAAACATGGAATAAAACATAAGGAGAGACGAGGGCTCACAGATACACAGAGGGGCACACAGGGGGTAAAAGCCATGAAGGGAAAACACTTAGGGAACAACACAACAGGGCAACTCAGAAAACATGGCCTAAGCAAGGAACAAAATACAAACATACAAGAAAACTAAGAACACTGGGCCAACATGGCCCAGGACCATGACAAAACCAAAGTGAAATTTGAGGACAGCTCCATCCATCTCTGCTCACACCGTTATTTAGTTGCATTACATTCACATTGTCTCCTTACGCTTTTTTCACTCCCACAGTCCACAGTATTCCCGTTTACTTCCTACTCTTCCTTCAGAGGGAACACAGACCTGTGCTCTGTGCCAATAATATTAGTTACATCTGTCCAACTCCTCAATACAGCACACATATATCTAATCAGCCAGTCGCCAAACCACTCACATGCATTTGGGCATGTGGATATTGTGCCTTTGAATCTGGTATGGTTGTTTGTGCCAGACAGGCTTGAAACCAAAAGCCAGTCTTGGGATAAACAACATGAAAGCAGCCATCCAGTATGAAAGATTCAGAGTGCTGATTGTGGCGTAGCCTGTTGATGTAGGAGGCATTTTCTGGAACACTTTGAGCTTCTAATTGAGCATGATTAAAAAAAACAAAAAACAAAGCCTATGTGAGTGTTGCTGGTCATGATCATGCTTTAACCCTTTAAGACCTACCATAGAACCAAGGCCGCCAGAGCTTACTTTATATTTTTACATGCTGTAGTGCCATTTTTGGGAGCATTTCAAGTTGCTATACATCAATACAACTGTTATAGCCCATATTTTAATAATATGTATGCATTAAGTGCATAGTAACTACATAAATTGCAAAAAAGTGCAATAAACTACAAAAAAATTGAAAATCGTTTTTGGTTTTTTTTACATATATTTCTACTTGGAGAAATTTAAGAGGTTTATCCCTCAAAACTTGAAATACAAAAAAGTTGCAAAAAATAGTTCACAACAACAGGAAATTTATTTTGAGTGTCTTCATAGTTTTATTTTTGAGATACACCAATTTTTATATACTGCAGGAAAAACGAAAAACAATCCTATGATGCAAATTTGCAAAGAAAACAGCATGTGCATCAAAATAAAAATAAACATTTTAAGCAGTGCAATTTGAGTGCTAAGCATCCCAGCAACTATTCAGAAAAGCATAAAGTCAAACATGACTTATAAAAACACCAGTATATGCTTTTAAGGCCTACAAGTAAAAAACTACATTTTCCGCGAAAATGACGTCACTTCCGGTTTCAGGCAGGAAATGGCCGACCTGCGATCATTCGAGCTGACATCTGTTTCAATGTGGGAAGTGTTACGAACAGCTGATGTGTTTCTGGAATATTATGTTTTTGTTCCTGCGAGCGCTTTTTATGCAATATTTGCAAAGCTATATGTGGAAGGAAACCGTGACCTAGGACAAGCTGATGGCATAAGATGTAAGTACAACTCTGGTTTCATATGCAAAAAAATTTATTGCGGTTCTACAGGGATTTAACAATAGTTACGCAAAACGGAGCATGCCCGCTCTGACCGGCTTTAAAGGGTTAACATTCCAGAGTATTAAGTATTAGAATTTGGATGAAACACGAGGCAATTTTAACCTGTTCCAGAACTTTTTTTTAAATTTAGTGCAAAACATTTTTTTATCTTGCCCCCTTTTACCCAACCACAGAAGCAAAGATTCTGGATTTGTTTAATAGATTTTACACCAATATAGGTTTGCTTCAAGAAAAATACAAAATGTATCACAATCTCTTTATTACTGTGTATGGATGAAGGAAGATGGTGCAGATGTGGTCTAGACAGCATGAGGTAGAAAATGAATAAAGTGATGAAGTCTTATCAAATCTTATTCAACTAACAGCAACCGTTTTTAAAGGGAAAATTCAACTTGGAACTTTTTTTAATCATTGATAAAAACTTCAGAACATAGTGATGTGCTCCAGACCAGAACATTCCCAGATCTCTGATGTTGAACTTCTACAACTGTGCCATCAGCAGCGTTCTGACGTATGGATTTCTAGTGTGGTTCCCCAGCTGCACCAAGGCCGATCAGCAAGCACTCCAGCGGGTGGTGAAAGAAGCTGTCAGAATTATTGGAACAAGTCTGCCAGAGATCAGTAATATCTTCCCCACTCGCTGTCTGAGGAGGGTGCACAGTATCCTGCGGGACCAACATCACCCTGCGCGCCACCTTTTCCATCTGCTGCCCTCAGGGAGAAGGTACAGGTCTATACAGGCCAGAACATCCAGACTGGCCAACAGCCTGTATCCACAGGCTGTGAGGCTCCTGAACTCTCTGCCCCCCTCTCACGGACAATAACCATATCCAACTTCTTAATAGCAATGAACTGGTCTGCATTGGTGCATCATATCTTTATTCTCGTCCCCCTCCTGCCCCCCCCCCCCCCCCTCTTTCTTAAATAGATAACTATCATATCTGATATCATATCTCACAGTACAATAATATTGAATGGGTTGCATTGTTGTATTTTGTCATGTTTCTCAGGTCTTTGTCTGAATTTCTACGAACATTATTGCTAAGGATTGTCTTATTACATTGGAGTCACACTGGGTTAAATATGTACACTTGGGTTTTAAGGGGTATTTATTATTTTCTTCTTTTTTTGGGTTGTATGGAAGCCCCAAACGCAATTTCATTGTTCTTGACAATGACAATAAATAAATACTACTACTGCTCGGAGCAAAACAAAACAGGAGCACTAGAATGTCATAAAACAAAACACGAGTCCAAAACCAAAAGAAGACAAAAAAGAAACACACCGGAGCCCAAGAAAACCAAGTCCAAAAACAGAACAGTTCAGGGGGCCGGCCCGGGGGCCGACAGCACAGGAGCCCAGACAGTTCAGGGGGCCGACCGTGCGGAGGCGGCGGCGCAGGCGAAGGAGACAACAGGACTGGTCCGGACCGTGCGGAAGGCAACGGCGGCGACTCAGGCGAAGGGGGTCTGGAGGCCGGCCACGTGGAAGGCAGTGGCGGCGACGGCAGAACTGGTCCGGAGGCCGACCGTGCGGAAGGCAGCGGCGGCGACTCAGGCGAAGGGGGTTGTTATGGATAGGCGTAGCTTTGGGTCACGTGGTGTCAGTAATAGTGATTGCTATATCACCTGTTCACGGCCCGAGGGAAATTTTGTGAATGAGTGGGTGATGGGGGAAGTCGACTTTTGCTGACCGCTCAAGCTTGGAATGTTTTTGATCACTGTTTTTCTACGGATTTTAAGGATTTGATAACAAATAAAGGAGTTTTAACTTGGAACTTTGACTAACGTTTTAAACAGCGGGCGCGTCAACATTATTCCCCTATTCAGCTGCTCGGCGACTCAAAGGCTTGAAAGTCGCCAACAGGGGTCTGGAGGCCGCCCACGACGGCGATGACGCCCAACCAGAGGCCTGGAAAGTGGCCGGAGGTGTGGAGGTTAAGGCCGGTCGTGGTAGGTGTAGACGAGGAAGTGGCAAGCCAAGCGCAGAACCAGACGAGGCAGGACCAGGCGATGCTGAAGGCGAAGACACAGAGGCAGGACCAGACGAGGATGAAGACTCTGAGGCAGGACCAGACGAGGATGAAGACTCTGAAGCTGGACCAGACGAGGCTGAAGGCACTGAGGCTGGACCAGATGAGGATGAAGGCTCTGAAGCTGGACCAGACGAGGATGAAGGCACTGAGGCTGGACCAGACGAGGCTGAAGGCTCTGAAGCTGGACCAGACGAGGCTGAAGGCACTGAGGCTGGACCAGACGAGGATGAAGGCACTGAGGCTGGACCAGACGAGGCTGAAGGCACTGAGGCTGGACCAGACGAGGATGAAGGCACTGAAGCTGGACCAGACGAGGCTGAAGGCACTGAGGCTGGACCAGATGAGGATGAAGGCTCTGAAGCTGGACCAGACGAGGATGAAGGCACTGAGGCTGGACCAGACGAGGATGAAGGCACTGAGGCTGGACCAGACGAGGCAGGACCCTTGGACCCTCCAGCAGAGGCTCTGCTGGAGGGTCCTCTGGCAGACATGAAGGGAATGGCTGCTGTGCTGAGCACTGGCTCTGCCCAGACAGCGCTGACACGGCGTAGTTCTCTGGGGGCTGCTTAACCTTCAGGGATCCAGAATCAGCTGGGGACTGAAACCTAGCCTCTGGGGAGGCCCTGGAGTGCATAACTGTGCCCAAAGCAGCTAAAACGCGAGAAACACCCTGGGTGGAAATTAGATGTTCTCCCTGCATGGAGTAAATGAGTGTGACTGGTGACAGAACGAGTGACGGAGCTAGCGGTGACACTGGAGCCTGAGCTACGGGTAGCGGGGACACTGGAGCCTGAGCTACGGGTAGTGGGGACACTGGAGCCTGAACTACAGGTGACACTGGAGGCACTGGAGTCCAAACATCCTCTGACCTGGCGGATATAGGAATTTCCTTTGAGGATCGCCTCAATAGCATTTATCCCCACAATCCTTACTCTTGTATTAGAGGTGTGGGTTATCAAGATCACAATTTATCTGACTTCCCCATTGAAATGGAAAATCCCACCAAACAAGCAAAAAAGCTCAAATAAAAAATCCACAAGTGTCCTAAAGCTTAACCAATGATTTTGTAAATCGACCTGTACACAATTTCCAGGAAAATGTGTGTACTAATGCAAAGTGGTTACAAAAATAAAGCACATTCTTACGTAAATATGACATAACAGAAAAAATTAAGGGAATATCTCATTTGAATGTCTTTCTTCCATTGTTAGACCAGTTTCTCAAAAAAAAGTATGGTTGGTAATCTGCATGGGTTCTGTTCAGTGCTCCATATGTGCACACTTGTGCATGTCAGTCATGGTTCTAGAGAAATATATGCAGCAGTTCCCAGTGGTTTCCTTTAAATGGATTTGTCTGACAAAATAGGACCAAATATATGCTCTTGAAGAAACTGATGTAAACGTAACTATCATATGCATCACTGTAGAAAATACTACCAAAGCAGAGATTACGTTTTCACACCCTGCACTTGCTATAAGAACTTATATCATTTCGTAACACATCTGACAAGCTTGTAACCTTGTCAAATCAGCCTCTGTGATCTAATATGTACTGTATGATGCACTGTTTGAATGTGCTAAAACTCCTGGTACATGGCCCCAGTTGTCATTAGTGTTTGATAATATTTAAAACAAAAACTCTCTTCAAATAGTACAGTTCATTTTAGTGCATCAAAACATTAATTGACATGCATCCATCTGTTAGTGTGCAATAACTCACATATGCCTATCTTCTAATGTAAACAGTAGGCAACGCTACTTTGGGACAGTACCTCCATGTTAACATGATACAAATAACGTGTTACTGTAATCTGATTGCTTTTTTCAAGTAGCAAGTAATGTAAGGGACTACTATTGCAAAAAAAAGTAATTAGATTACTGTTATTTTCTCATAAGAACACTGCGTTAATGTGTTACTAAACCGCCGTGATCTTGTTTGTGAGAGTGTCTCATTAAAATGACGTAAGCGTGTGCGACATCCGTGGCAGCAAGAGACGTGTGTAGATCAACAATGGATTATATGGAGTGTGGTAGAGAGTACAACCATGCATCGTTTAAAGCGTGGGCGTACTTACATTACTTTGAGTTTGATTCCGTAAAAAATAACAAAAACATTAGCATCCTCTGTGCACTCTGCATGGGGAGAAAACTTCTTTCTGCAGCAAAAAAATAACCTTTAAACCAGACCAAGCACCTAGCACACTGCCACGGGAATGTGAAGTTCACAGAGAAACCCCCGGATCCCCCAATGATATGACCGCTGCGGCACCGGGCAAACCTCCACCCGCCCCACTCCTGCTAAACAGGTGAAAATAGATTATTATTGTGTTATTACATATTCAGGTTGTGTATCAGGGTTTTTTTTTTTAATTAACTAAGTAACTAAGGATCTAATTACTTTTGAAAATAAGTAATCAGTAAAGTAATGGGATTACTTTTTTGGAGAAGTAATAAGTAATTAGTAACTAATTACTTTTTTCAAGTAACTTGAACAACACAACTCATGGCCCTGTTAATCTCTGCTGGATTCTTGCTTCATACCATCTTTAACCCTTTAGAGCCGATCGGAGCGGGAACGCTCTGTTATGCGTAACTATTTTTAAATCCCAGTAGCACTGCAACCACGTAAGCTAGCGCAAAAATTTTTTTTGCATATGAAACCGGAGGAGTTGTACTTACATCTGATGCCATCAGCTTGTCCTAGGTCACGGTTTCCTTCCACATAAAGCTTTGCAAAAACTGCATAAAAAGCGCTTGCAGGAACAAAAACATAATATTCCAGAAACACGCTTTACCGATCTGATCAGCTGTTCAAAACACTTCCTACGTTGGAATAGACGTCAGCGCGAACTTTTGCATTTCCGCCATTACCTGCCCGAAACCGGAAGTCACGTCATTTTCGCGGAAATGTAGTCTTTTTTGCGATCAGGGCCTCAGGGCCTATACTGCTCTTTTTAAAAGTTATCTTTGACTTTATGACTTTCTGTGTCGTTTCTGGGATTCTTAGGACTCATATTGCACTGCTGGAAATAGTTTATTTTGATGCATATGCTGCTTTTTTGCAAATTTGCAGTATAATATTTATTTTCATTTTTCCTGCAGTGTATAAAAATTGGTGTATTTCAAAAATAAAACTATGAAGACACTCAAAATAAATTTCCTGTGGTGGGAAACTATTTTGTGCAACTTTTTTGTATTTACAGTTTTGAGGGATAAGACTCTTAAATTTCTCTAACTACAAATATATGTTAAAAAATCAAAAACGATTTTCAATTTTTTTGTAGTTTATTGCACTTTTTTGCAATTTATGTAATTACTATGCACTTAATGAATACATATTATTAAAATCTGGGCTATAATGGTTGTATTGATGTATAGCAACTTGAAATGCTCCCAAAAATGGCTCCACAGCATGTAAAAATATAAAGTAAGCTCTGGCGGCCTTGGTTCTATGGTAGGTCTTAAAGGGTTAAATCAGGAACATAAACAAGGCAATAAGCCAGAGAAATGCTGTGGAAAGGCGGCGGCTTATCCTGTCAAAGTACTGTACAAGATTAGAGAAGTTGATATCATTAAAAGGACAAAAGAAAAAAAAATGGACAAAAGTTTCTTGTGTGTTTCAAAATTGTCCTCTCAGTTCCCGCTGTAGAGGTGAAGTGTTCAAAAAGGCATTCGGGGTCTTTAAAAAGTCTCCCTCTTTATCAAGCTATTGCCTTCGCCTCAGGCAGGAATGTCTCCCAAAACTTTATGAGCTGGAATACAATCAGAGTGAGAAGAAGACCAAAAGACTATTAAAACTTTTTTTTACAGTAAGATGTTAATCGTTACCGATGTTTAATAGCCATGTTTGCTATCCTCACTCATTTGGATTTGATCCTTGATCGCAGTGATTACCCGCTGTTGAGACTGCAGCATCGCTTCCAGGTATTTAATTATCTGGCACTTGAGGTCCTTGGCTTTCTCTTTCTGAAAAGACAAGAGCTGTCACATTTAAGGCTCAAGCCAGCTGTAGGAATTTCTGGCAGAAGTTCTGAGGTCAGAACTTTAATATTAACAAGAGCTGAAAACCAGCAACTTTATTGTGAAGAAGAACCCACTGTAGCTTTTGGCTTTCATCAGGGGAACAGTGCCCCAATGTTATTTATTATTACCTGCTCTGTCCTCACATTGATGTGAATCAAAGCAAAGGAATGAAGTGCATGTTTGAAACCAACCATCCTGAGCTCACAATGAAGCTGCTTATGCTACTGGAAAAACCATAAGTGTTCACGTCAAATATATATTCGAACATTGACAAAAAGAGCAACATTAATTCTACTTTGATGCAAACTTGTAGTGAGACATTAAAAGAAACATTTCCCAACATACCTCAAACCTGAGAACCTCCTTGTGTACAGTCATGCCAATTCTGTCAAAATCTCTCTCGTACTGAGTAACCCTCGCCTCCAACTGACGACACACAAAGGGAGAAAAAGAACCTATTTTTTTTAAGCATGGATTGAAGTGCGGTGGCTTTGTTGAACACTCCACACTCCACATTAAAAAAATGGCTTTCTATTAGCATTAAGTATTTTTGTTGGACTAATGTAATTGAAGTTATTTAAATTAAGTTGGACTCAACCGCAGTAAATAAAAACATTGCTCAGAGATGCAGCATAGGTTCAATGAAAGGCTGAGACAAAACACAGAGCTTGAGGAACTTAATGACAACTTGATGTGCAAGAACACTGAAATGCAGGTACAAAAGCGAGAACAAAAGAAAACACATAAAGACCTGCAGTGTACGCTTCAAGAAATGCAGAGGAAATAGCAGGAGTTAGAAGACATGTACAGGCAAGTACAACAGAGCAATAGACATGAATACAAGCACGAGGCAAAGCTAGAACGAAAATCTAAAGATCTGAAGAACTTTCTATTGCTCTCTCCTCCCCCTCCCTCTTCATCCTTTTTCATTTTTCACCCTCACCCCCCAACCAGCCCCAACAGTTGACTGTCCCTTCCTGAGCCTGGTTCTGTCTGAGGTTTCTTCCTATTTAAAGGGAGTTTCACACCATATTAAACTCTACAGCTTCACATCATATCAGACTGTTTAAATCTGCCAATACCTGCAATAAATATTCTGAACTTTCTGTGTTCTGCGCTGTGTCCAGGTTCAGCCCTCTTGCATGACAGATTCTTTAGTGCTTTTGCAAGTATCAGGTTAGATACAAATGTGTGGTGTGATAGAGAAACGGCGGGTCCAGAGGGTGTTGTTCAAAGCCATCTTTATTGCACACGCGGCTGCAGCTCTCACATTCATCACACCACAACTCTTCCCAACCCCTGCTTCCCTGTGTTTTTAAACACAGCGGACATGATTGCGGATGTCGTGCACCGCCCATCATGCTCACCACAAAATGGAATTTTTAGAATGTAAGACATCAGTCAATCTCAATTTCCAAAACCTAGAAATTTGAGGTCACTATTCAAGCAACCAAATTTCCAAACATTTGCTTGAGAAGGGATATTTGGATTGTATTGGGGGGTTTTTTCTCAAAAAAAAACCCCAGTAGCTATTTAATAATCTTCCAATGCATGACCTGAGTATAAATTAGAATAAGTAATGATATGATACACCACCCTGAACACACCCAGCTCTTCTGATCTCGGAAGCTAAGCAGGATTGCACCTGGTTAGTTTTTCAATGGGAAACAGCTTGGAAATACCAGGTGCTGTAAGCTTGGAGTAGCTGTAGCTCAGAAAGTAGAGCAGATCAGCTACTAATCAGAAAGTTAGCAATGTATCCTGGATACACTCACTGAGGAGTCTTTTTTTTTTAATCGACTGTTGTTTTACAGTTGTGGAAGTTTTAGTAAAGGTTAGAGGGGCTCCTCCAATGTGAGTTATATCCTGTGCACTTTAGGAAAACAGTCAATAATTTTGGAGTGCTCACACATCTCCGGTTGACTGGTTTCTTAAACATGACAATGAATTGACTTTACTCAAATACCCTGTAGTGTCACTTACACTATGAGACAAGATAGATTATATAACTTTTTTTTCTCATTTCTGAGATGAAGAGTTTTAAAATCAAATTGTAAACAATGCAACAAAATCTCGACATCAGCAGTTTGCTACAAAGTCGATATTCCCTGCTGTTTAGGCTCACTCTCAGGGAATTGTTATATTCTTTTCTGTTTTATGGTCTCTCTTGATGACAGAATTACAAGTAGAGCTAGAGCTGTGTGACACCAAGAGAGAACAAATCCTACAATGTCAGCACAACTGAAGTTTAATGTCTCGCCCTTCTAACCTTTACTAAAACTTCCACAACTGTGAAACAACAGTCGATTAAAAAAAAAAAAAAAGACTCCTCAGTGGCAACTGATGCTCTGCTGTATTGAACTAGCACCATCAGCACCACTGACAGTGTTCTCCCCTGTAGCTCAGGCCACTGGGAAATGTCCTGGAAGAGAGCTAAAGGATTACCCAAATTATCAGCTCTCACCAGGTACAGCAGCCACAGGTGAGCTGCATTATGCTAACAGCTACTGACCTAGTTGTGAGCATTTTCAATGACGAGGAAGACCAGAAGAGTGGCTGTGCCTGCAGAGACTCTTAACAGAAAGCTTGGCTCAGTTGCTGCTACAGCTGGCTGCTCACATATAGTCTGCCACAAGCTCTGTTTAATTATTATAACCTCAAACAAGCTTTCTTTACATGCACACTTCATTCAATGTGATTTTAATACAGTGTTGTGTTTACAGGCACTGAAGCATTTAATCAGAACAATACGACACGAAGTGATGAACAGATCATGGATTTGTCTTCCTCTGTAACGGCCACCTCGTCCGCATTCATTCGATCAGTTCTCTGAAGATTATCTGCTAAGCACACTTGTTGTGTTGCATTTCATTCTGTAACATTTTATAAAGTTTGAATGTTTGCATTAATAAAAACAAACAAACTCATTGCAGAGAACTCTGTTCTGCTCTGAAACAATGATTTTTGGGCACAAAGAAACTTAAGCTTTTATTTTAAAGAAGGCATGCGTGAAGAGGTTCAGTGAGTTGCTTGTTATAATTTTTCTGCTTTTAAAAAGTTTGAAACCAACCAAGTTTATTCTGATTGTTCTGTTAAAATAAAGATTTTGCTCCTTAAATCTTTAAACTGATTATTGTTGGAATGCTAGGATCCATGAAAAAGTAGTCTTTGATCTGCATCTATTTGAGTACTAATGCACAAATTAAGAAACTTTTTTAAAAAACTCGCTATTTTTAGATCTCATAGATTCGCCTACATGCAGCAAGGTTCACTAAAGCCATATTAAATACCCACGGGATGTGGTTCTTTGAAGAAAGGAGCTGACTGACTATTTGCCAGTCATATTTTTTCCCTTCTTTTGCAAATTTTATGAAAAGAATTACATATGCCCGAGATTTTTTTTAAACTGACATTTTTTTTCCAAACTCTACTGATTTATTTTAGGAGCTGTATTTCAAATATGACACATCTGCCACATGTGATACCAGCTCAGCTGACAGCACAAAATTATAAATCTAGGGGAAGAAAATGATAGCAGGTAATTTCTATCTGCAGTTGACACAAGGATGTCCCTTTTACACGTTGTTGACACAGTGGTGTGTATTTTTGAGATACAGAATGACAGACATGAGGTAAGTTGTTTTTTTGGGGGGTTTTTTCAGAACAGAAGTAGGGTGAACTTAATCAGCATCACTGCTCTAATGTCTTATCTGGCATTTGCTGACCCGTAGGATGGAGAAGACGGATGCCTCCTCTTCTCCATCTTTCTTCATGTTCTCCCAAACACACACGCAAATGCTCACACATGTAAACGCTATGACTGAAGACAGATTATTTTTTTCCTTTTTCTGAACAATCTTTGGGGTGTGTTAGTGCCTTTTGCTGAGAGAGAGGAAAGCTCGGTGTGGAATACATAAATATTTAATGATCAACAACATGAAGCGACATGTAACGTATAGGTAGACCTGACTGCAAATGCTGAAGTGAAATCCACGAGTTCAAAGAAACCTGTACGAGCAATCCGATATAGAAATTATAGACCTCCACAGATATTTAAATTCCAATCATTGTACAAGTAACCGATATCAGCATAGCTTGCTAGATCTCTTTAATATTCAGTACACCAGCTGGAAACACATCTGCAGTCATCTATATGTGCTACATGCTCTGCGGGGGGAAATTGGAGCAAAAATCACCTCTCACATATCAGTTAGAAATGAAAGAATTGGATTTTTCTTTCAACCAAAATTCAATGGGCTTGTTTTGGTTCATATCAAAAGGCAAACTCACCAAAGACAAGATGGAAAGATGTATCTTATTTAATGTATTCCAGTCTATGTTTTGGTCTGAAATCTCAAGCAAAAAAAATATTTCGGAAGTTAATATTAGGCATCGGCTGTATGAGATTTTCAGATCAAGTGCTTACTTTCCAACATCTTTTTAACCCAAGATTTCAAATTCTATTGTCATATTGCCAAGTACACTGTCTGTGCCTCAGCAAGGAAACAAAACAAAGTGGAATTTGTGCATTAAAAAGAAAATAACTCTAACTTCATATGCTTTAGATTAGCTTAGATTAGCTTAGATTAGCTTTGGCTACAGACAAAAAGAAAATATCCACAGCAACTGTTACACTGACTTAAAATAAATACACAAAATAAATGTGTAAAACAAAGACAGGCTATCGCTTAAAAATGGAACCAGTTAGCTCTGGTTTTTCAACAACTTGCCAGGTATACACATTAAAGTTAAAATGTGTAAAATACAGTAAACTCAGTTCCATCTTCTTACATCTCAGAATTCAGCCAAGAGATCAAAACTGTCTCTCACCTCAAAACCTCTGCCCACTGTTCATCTGAGGTGAGTGTACCTGGTTAGCAGTGGCTCTGGACTGAATCTGGCCTAGAGTTTTTCGCTATCTGGGTAGACTGTCCGTCTCCTTTTTACCTCAGCTGTCAATCAATATTTACTATTGAGGAGGCTGTAGAACTTTATAAAAGGAGTCCAATATGAGTCGAGGAGTCAGTGATGTTCACTTCAGTTTGATGACAGAGGTGAGTTGTTGACCTGAACTTTTGCTGCTGTTAGCATCTGTTCATTGTTGCTACCTCTCGTTAGTGACACTTGCTTTGAAGGGAACATATTTGAACATATTTGAAGTTGGACATTTTCAAATTAACATTTAAATGATGTGAGAAGGTAACCAAACTGTTTATCAGAGGGAAATTGTGATTTTTAGGACACTTAAACCTAACAGTAGCTAACTGGCATAATGTTAGCTTGCAGCCAGTTGCTGTTGTTGTTTAGCCAGCTCATTATCAGCTGTCCAGAGACTGGAGGGTTGCATGTCTAATCTAATAATAACTGCAACAATATTGGGAGTAAATAAGTGTGTTTATGCATGTTTATTTATGACTTTAGTTCAAGAGATGAGGCTTGAGGTAAAAAGGGAGGGGAACTATTATGATGATAAAATAAACATATGATCCTTCATATCTTGATTCTGAAGATGCAGACATGAATTAAAATTTGCCTCCACGGCACCACAAACACCTAGGAGTTCTCTTCTCCTCAGCCTTTGACATATTTCGTATGTGGCCGATGTCTAGCCAGATACATAAAACACAACCAGGTGGAATGATGATGTCCATCTCAGCCACTGTATTCAAAATGGCGGGGAACATGGTGGCTTCCACTCTGAAAACCTACCATACTGCGAAACCTTCAAATATTGTTTACAATGCATCTCACAATTAAATAAATGAAATGAAATACCCACATAGCTGCATACAGGTGACACTGACAAAAAAGAAATGTGTGGCTAAAGGCCTGAAATTCAATCTTCCATCTGAATGACTTGAAGAACATTACAAACCGTGGGATTACCTGTCACTGTGTTTACACAGCCTTGAGGTACATGCAGAGTTTGCATACAGAGTCTGGGATCATGCTCACTCTGTGCATTTATGCTGTTAAGTGAGCACTCATGCATGTCTGTGTATCTTTCTGTCCACCTGCCTGACTACAGGTGAGGGCACCTAGAAAAAGTGAGAAAATTAAGTCAGCAAGAAAAGCTTGACACAAGAAGTGCCATCCGCCTCTTAAAAGCAGAGAAACATCAATAATTCAGCAGTTACAATAGCTCATTCCAAGTTACAAACTTGTGCGTCGGGTTATATCTGTGCTTTAGAACAGCCTGCCTCTGTAGCTTTCCCCGACACTTTCGGCTTGCCGTCACAACATCCAGCACTGAGATCTAACGAACGAGTTATTTGTTCTGATTAACTGTCCAGATCTTTTCCGGCATCATAACCGTATTTGTACCTTATTTCTTGAAAAATACTACCTCCCATTGTTTGTAACTGATGACGGTTAGTGGGAGCTGGTGGCAGCATAGTACAATTCATAAAGTAGTTACTTTATGAATAGTAATGAATAATTTTGACTTTTTTGTCAGAATTCTGGAAAAGAAGATAAAAAAATACGTGCCCACTTTTTTTTCCAGTGGCCCTAATCCTCTTCTGTAGCTATCAAATGAATGGAGTCAAGTTGACAATTACATGCAGCCTGTTTGTGATAATACAGCAATGACACTTTGCAAAATATGCCAGAAAACTGTAACAACAAATGTGTTTCACCACTTGAGACATAAACACAGCATCAGATACAACCAGAATATGAAGGAGGAGATACTGGCACTCTGACGTGTGACCCAAATATAGAAAACATTAAGTTTAACTTCTTTCTTCTAACTTTTTATTAAGTGACAATAGTGCGGAACAACCTGAAGATTCGTTAGGTTAATTGACTCTAGTTGTATTTAAACTGTAGTGTTGAGCTGTTTTTATTTTATACTTAAAATTTCCAGCGAACCTAGGTTACTTTTGTAGTTTCATTTGACTTATGCTGTGTCACTGGATACAATGATGTGCCACTACTATTACACTATAGTAATGCTGCTGTTGGCACCTTATTTCAATAGATTCGCACTTGAAATTAGGTAGTGTGTCATCGGTGACAGTAGCTCATTAGAAAATAAGGATGGAAAATGCTCTTTATTTACTTGCATTTATAAATGCTGCTGCCTGCAAGCATCAATAAAATGTTGTTTATATTGTTTTTCTATATTATTATAAATGTAATTATACAAAATGTTTCTTACATTATTTTGTTTTCAGGCTATATGTTGCTCATCCCTAGTTGCCAAACATAAAAAAAAAAATAAAAAAAAAACCTTTTCTCAATCACAGGAGGTTACACTGCTATTTACTTTATTGTCCACCAGCACATTTTCACTTGCACAATCTTCTCTTAAATCATTTGCTGTGAAGTGCCAGCTGTGCGACATACTAAACTGGTATAAAAATTACACATTATTAGTTGTTTTTTTTAACAAATGTGATATTTTTAAGCTCTAAATGTTCAAAGCTGCATAAAATCATCCAGTATGTAACATAATTAATCTTTATTTCACTTTTATAGCAATAATAAAGGCTTTTTAAAAAACCTCTTTCTTACTATAGTATATCATTAACTGGAAAATGTAGCATCTGTGTCTAAAGCATAAGCCCAAGGAGACTGATGACTGCCATACCTCCTAATATTACGATAACACCCACATGAAAAGAAAGTCATTTATTTGCAATGGATAGGTGGCAGTTAACTTAACTTAGAAACACTGGGAGGAGGGAAAAACAATCTACTATCATAATAATAATGATAAATATTATAAATGATAATTTTGGTTGGTAAGATAAGATAGCTGTTGCCTAACTGTAGACCTGAGAATAGTAATAGTCTTTTTTATTATGCTCTTGACCAGAATGAAAATGTCCATCACATATTTCTTTATAAAAATTCTTAATGCTCTTGAATATTTCCAGTTAAATGCATGGTGGCATAGTCTCAAAGGCCTACTTTTACATTTGTGGGTGGAATAAATATATGTAACTCTAGTATAAAAGGCAAATAAAGCCTGTGCCAGATTTCATTGGTAAGCTGATGATAACCTTGAGATGACACACAATTTTCTCAAAGACTCCGAGTGCATGAAAAAGGTTTATCACAATAACTCATATGATTTCTCTTTGATACGTAAAAATGTTTTTGTCTAAAATTACTAAGCTCACAGGCAGTGAGACAATAAATGTTAATACATATTAGTCTTGCAGCAACAGCAAATCACATCTTATTCTTTCAGTTATGGTGATTGGTACAGCGTCTTACACCTAAGTCAGTTGGATTTGCCTATAATATCAGTAAATAAAACTTCTATTATTAAGGAACTGTCACTATTTTTTCCTCAAGGATTTTTTCAATAATAAGAAGCTGATGGAGAATGAAGTCAAAAAGCCAGTTCATCTAAATATTAAGCTGTGAACACCACTGAGAATATGTTGTGTATTTAATCATCTTCACTCACACAGCATGACTAGAGCCAGCCTAAGAAAACAATACTTTTGATTTGTGTGTGTTTTTCTAAATAAACTTATTACAAAGCATTATCTTGCCTGAGGCGAAAAAGAAAAAGTCTAAAAAAAATATCTGCCCCTGAAAGACGAGTACCTTGCCTGGCAGCTCAACTGCCCCAAGGCTACCCAAAGCTGTCTGTCTCCCAGGAATCATATATCAGACTTCACAAGTTAAGGTAAATACAGCGAGAAACACACCTATATGGTTCACAAAGGATTTTAATAATACATTATAGATAAATGGTGTTTGTTTTCTACCTACTCTTATTAGAGTTCTTCTAAAAGAAAAGCAGCAACAGAGAAAAGCGTGTGTTTAAGAAAAGTGTTTAAGAAGCTAGGCAAGAGTCCTAAAGAGATTTGCTGAGTGACTGAGACAGGATACATAGAAAAACTGTCTCATCTTTTCCTTACTTGTATGTTTTATTCATTGACTTGCCTTTCAGTCCGTTTGCTTGGTTCCAAGTGATGAATCCCAAACGAATTCCAATTTTCACGTTTTATTTTTAGCTTTTCAAGGTTTTTTTTTTTTGAAGAGTTTCCCGCTTTTTTGCCACAAACTTCGGTCGAATATGTTTGAAAACTTGAGAAGAGATTTTTAACAATATAGTGAAAGCAAAGAAATCCTGTGAAAAACTTTGTAAACCAGCAATAGTTTTCTGTGTGACTTCATCAGTCTATCACATCGTTGTGGAGGACGTTTGGCCCTCTCTTCTTTACAACGTTGCTTCAGTTCATTTTCTTTTTCAACCATTCGGTTGTAGATTTGCTGTCAGACAGATGGCCTCACCTTTGACTTGTGGGGATGAATAGAAAAGTATTTGACCAGCATAATATAATCTGCAGTATGATCATTGCTTTAACAATGTAACAGATAGCTTTAAGATGGCCTTAAGATGTTTATGCATACAAGTTATTATATTAATTTTGTATTCCAGGTGCAGTTATAACTATTTTATACATATTGCATATCTGTGCTTATTTGAGTTGATGTTCAGGTTCTTTAAAGGTCTTAAGCCTCACTGACGTGACTGTTCAGGTGATACATGCTGAGGGAAAACTAGAACATAGAAGGAATTGCAATACATGCTTACAAAACACTTATATCAGGTCATTTTATATTAAGGTTTTAGTAGAGGTTCTTGGTTAAAACATTTATTTAGTAGAAGACATACACATAGTCTCAGTGAGCGTCTGGTCTAGTGAGAGGTCAGAAGTGCAACAGGTGAATTGAGAAAGAGCATTTGAGGACGAGACACAGCAGGTTGGAGGTGAAGAGGTGACACAAAGAGCATGTGAGGTCAACACATACACACATTAGTTAGACTTATTTAGAGGAGAGATTAGTTATGTCTCGACAAGAAAGAGGAACAATTCACTTTGAGACAAAGAACGGAAAGTACCAGCCATGAAAATAGAAGATGATTTTCTGGGTGAAAAGTCATGGTGATGTTGATCTGATCTATGTATAAAATGTACCGGTGACGCATGAAGGGGCGTCAGTAAACAAACCCTGATGTTATAAAATAATTGTTTGTGCCTTAGTAAGTCGAAGATCAATTGCTGTTTTCCAGTGATCTTCCCACGTGTGAATTAAAATCTTCGTTTGACTTCACCCGGCCGGACCAGTGTGGTTATTTTTCGATCACCTCTTGTACCCTTTCTCAATTTTTGAATCTTAACATTTGGGGGCTTCGTCCGGTGGTTGAGTAAGGGAGAAAAGTGGAGGTGTGAGCGGTGGTCCGAGGTGGTCAGACGGGCAGACTTGGCCAGTGGTCAAAAGTGAGTGGACGCACGCCGGCGCATCATATTTAAAAAGGTAAGACACTACCTGTTGAATTATTTCCAAAGTGTGTCAAATTGGGCTGTGAAAATTAAAAGTCTACTCACTGAAATTACTGGTGCATGTCTGTTTTGATTTTGATGAAAATTTCATGAGTTGAAGCAGTTAGAGTTCTGCTAAGAAGAAATGAAAGCAGTAAAGTCTGCTAAAGCAGTTTGAGTCTGCCAGGAAAAGTTTAAATATTGGGTTGAAGTCCCAAAGAAATTGAGTTAGAGTCTCAAGTAGTTTGGTAGGGAATTGGTTATTTTGTTGGTTAGAGTCCAAATTTGGTCATAAGAGTGGACCTGAGCGGTCATTTTGTGAGTTGGAGTCTCCATTGACCACTAGGTTGCACCTGCCTCAGTTATACACTTGTTTTGGGTGTTGATTGTTGTTTCAAAGTATTATAAATTATTTTAGAACGGAACCGCGGGGGTTCTAGGAAGCGCAGTGCTCAGAGGTAACGCTTGCCAATGCCAAGGACGCTTAGGCATTGTCCTCAAAGAGGGATAGTCAGTTGGTTACTGTGGAGTTTGGGGCACTCCAGAATAACTAGGAGTTAGAGTCTCCTTACCGTTTGGAACGGTATCTGCGCTTTTTTGGGCAGCAAAGGTTGGACCTTGGGTGTTGGACACTTTTAAATTGAGTTAGGGATTTTAAGAGATGAGGCCAGAAACAGTTAAAGTCTTGATACTGGTTAATTGGTCGCAAGAAACTCAGGGAGTTTATCCGTTGGGCGGTTATTTTAAATTTGTCTAAATTGTGTAGGCGCTAAAGCTGACAGATCTGACAGTGGTTGTAAATATAAGACGTCGTTGTAATATAGAATAAGAAAATTTGGTGTGAGAGATCTCTGTGTGTCGAGTCAGTAATGCACTGACTGCCTGCTGCCATTTTTAGATGGAGAGTGTGTGTGCATGCAAATGAGGCAGCTGATGCAGAGCGCATGAGAGGACTATGCTTTCGGTTTTGTGTGATTATTCAGCCCTATAACTATTGTTTGCAAATGTGGATAAATGTCTGCGATTAAAATGCTGGCTTAGTAAATAATAACATTGTAAATATATGAATGGTGACAGCGTTTCAAAATAGAATATAAGAATTGTTTGTGTTTAAAACCAACGTTTAGGTAAGAAGATTTAAGGTGGATTTGAAGGCATAAACAAAAAATAAAAGGGTTACAGTCTGCAAGTGTTGTTAATTCATGAGCTGACTGGATGCAGAGTAAGTGGAGTGGTCATCCTGAGAGGATTGAATGATGCTCTAACTCTGTGGTCAAGTCAGACATAGGCTTTAAGCAACCATGAGCCACTAATAAGCGTGACAGATTAATGAGTATGTGTAAATTGAACTTGTTAAATAGCCTTAATAGAAGTAACTCAATGAACACGCAATAAAGTGGACTTTTTAGGGGTAGTTTACCACTGATACCATAAAAAGCAACTTAATTAGTAGTTCAATAACAAATTTTAAAGATAACCTTTGTTATTTGATAAGAGAGAGAAAAATTCAGGTTACATATAGTAAATAAATAAGGGAATGTTAATCTCTGTGTCATTCCACACTGAAATTTCAATTGTAGGGGATCATTTGGAGGTGAATTGTGTAGGACACGGGGAGACAGAAGAATCTCCCCATGAGTTTTCGGTGTGCATAGAAATTGAGGAGGCTGAACTGGAAGCCTGCCTGGGTCGTTGTTTTTGTTTATTTGAGGATCTGCTGGAAATTTGTGAGAACGACCACCTTGATATGTGGGAGCCTTCTCGGGCAGCGATTTTTTTGTTAAACATGTGGCAGGCTGTGCAAAATGGAGAAAGCTTTGACATAATGACATAAAGGTGATTTCTTGGTTTTAGATTTATTAGTACGGGATAAGTTGAGGGACGCTTGAGGGTGTGTTGCTGTAAACTATATAAGGGACGCGCAGCGCCGTTAATGGGTTTAAAATAAATGAAAAAACGGAAAAACACTAATCCGAGGAACTATTGGAGAGGTAAGTATACGGAGGTGAGCGCGTTGCGCATAAGGGTTGCTGGTGTCATATATTAACACTTTGAGGGCGAATAATTTTGATTGAGTGTCAACGCTTGAGAACGCGAGGACAGCGTCTAAAGTGCTGGGTTAAACTTTGTGTGTCACCGAGCAGGGGAAGAGGAGCCAGTGGTTGCGAGAACAGCGAGACGAAGACTGAAACCGAAAGTTAAGCGTGTCTGGGTGACCTAGACCTAGAAGGTGGAGTCGACCAACGCCATTGGAAGAGGTAAGTCTGTGTTTCAGAGAATGGCTGACAGCTCGGGTGCGACACCTAGTGGGAAAAGGGGATGCAAACCTCTGAAGGATCAGCTTGAACAGCTTAAGAAAGCTATTCGTTTGGCTTCCCCTGGAGCATTAAAATCAGCAGAGAAGGAGTGCCAAGCGATGGAGGTTGAGGTAAGCAAACTTATTACATCCCAACAGAAAGGGCTGGGTGATAAAATAGCTCTGAGCCTGGTGTTAAAAACTGAAGGAGAGAGATGTGAACAGAAATTGAAACAATTTGAAGAGGAGTCCAAGGGACATTCAGTGAACAGGAAAGCCAGAGGAGAAATTAAGGATCTAAAAGAAACTCATGCCAGGTGCTGTAAGTGGCTGCTCCTGTGGAGGGCAGCCTCTTCCTGGATGACTGAGGAGGAGGATGACACAGGAAAATCAGGAGACATGGTGAGTATAATGGAGTCTTTGAAACATCTGAAGGAGGAAAATAAAAAGCTAGAGGACCAAGTGAAGGACTTGACTCCGAAGGTAGAAGAGGCTAACAGGTATTACACACCGAAACTATATCCTTGGGCCGAATTGGCACGTTGTGCACCACCACCACCATATGTCATGCCTGTAATGACCCTTGGAGGGGGACAAGTTCGTGGTCCTGATGGACAGACTGGAGTTGTCCTTGGCGGAATAGCAGATGTTGAATATACTACTACTCCCCTGAATATCCCCGAAGAAGGGATAAGGGCAGTGGAATGTCAGTCCCAAAATATGGGAGGGAGAATGATAGCCTCAGCTGCAGATGAAGGCTCGACCTCGCCTCCCAGTTTGGTGGATAGTGGAAACATCATACGGGCCGAAGTGTCTACAGTGGAACAGCCAAAGCAGGACGGGGAGGCCAAAAGGACCCCTAGAATGAAGGACAAAATACCACAAGGAGTGATAACCAAGGGAGAACATTGGGAAGGAGAAGTGTATGGACAAATGCATGAGCCCCCACGTGCGTTAATAGAGGCATTAACGGTATTGGAGGTTATAAAGCAGAGAGTAATGCAGGGAGGGCCAGAAGAGGAGAATGAAGACCGTGCGAGGTCATCAGAAGAAGAGGACGATGAGGAGGACGAAGATGGAGGAGCTGAGCCCCAACCAAGTACAAGCCTAATTTTGAGGAAAAGAAGTGTGAAGAGAGACCAAGCACAGAGACGGCCCATATTTAGGAGCTCAAAGGGAAAAGGAAAGTTGAGGAAGAGTAGAAAAGTGAGTTTTGAACAAGGAGCTCCTGACCCTGGTTTAAATCTGCCTCTAATAGCAGGTCCAAAGAACGAACCAGTTTATCGCGCCTATAAGGTGAGAGATTTGGAAGCATTGGTTAAACAACTTCCACCAATAACTGAGGGAGGAGCTAGCTGGTTGAGAAGGCTGGGCGCGTTGACCGAAGGAGAAGAATTAGCGCTGGGCGATTTTCGCGCTTTGGCCGGACGTTGTATGCTGGGTGGTGGGTTAGCAGATGTAGAGCAGATAGCTCAAACAACCAGATATGCAAATGACCTGCAATACCATGAGGTGCAGAGTGACTTAGCAGATGCAGTTCGGGAGAAGTACCCAACTCCTAACTCTGGAGCCATTCCAAAAATTATTTGGGATCCCAAAAACACACCCAGAGAGTTTTTAGCTAAAGCAAAGGAACAATGGTTGTTAGAAACAGGAATACATCCGGGGAAGGAGGGTGAAAGTAGAGCGTGGTTTCGTTCGGCAGTGCTGGCAGGGCTGCCCAACCAGGTTGCAGTTGACTTGGAAAAGAACCCAGATTTTGCCGTTGCAGACTCGGTGCAGTGGGACAGACATGTGACCCACAGACTTCAGCAGGAACAGGACTTGGCAAACAAACAAAAGAAAGAGTTGGAGGAAGCCCAGGCGTGGCTGGTCAAGTTGCAGCTGGCAGAAGCAAAAAACAAAGCAGGAGACAGAAAGAAAGAGGATAAAGAGAGCGCAAGGAAAATAATGGTGGCAAGGCCTCAGCCCGATCCTGTGCCTGACTGGCCAGATCAGGATCCGGGTCTCTACCCTGATGACCGTTGGCCCGCCAATGCACCAAGGCAGCGTCAACCAGTAGGGAATTGGGGGACCGGTGGACCGCAGAGAGGGCGTGGTGGATCCGTGAGGGGAGGACAAAGGGCTCGGAATCCAGGGAATCCTAATAATGTGTCTTGGACTGGCTGTTACAGCTGTGGAGCAGAAGGACACTGGTCCCGAGAATGCCCTGAATCGCAGCGAAATTATCAGAGGCGAGGCTGTCAATCCCAGGCACGAGGAGGCCCAACACAAAGAGCTGCTTACAGGGGAGCACATCAAGCTCCAAACCCGAATGCAGCACCAGCCGCCCAGTACCCAGTAGCTGACTGGGGCTGGGAGAGGGAGCAAGAGGTATCCAATTGTGTTGCTTGTGCCTCTGCTAGACCACGGTTGTTCACAGAGCCCGCTCCGCTCCATCCGGAGGACAAGTGGGGTTATGATTGCATGTTGCGAATGACTAGAGGAGCGGTGAGTACTGGAGACTGTACTGTGTTATCCAGTTTGTTTCCTCCAGTTGATAAGCGGACAAAGGTGGGACCATTTTTGCCGAAAAAAGGTAATTATACGTGTTTTAAGTTCTCCACAGATAAAGTAATATATAACGTGGGGGAAATCGACCCAAGTTGGTGCGCTGTTACCCAGACGGGAAGAACCACAAACAATGTGAGTGATCCCAACACTTTAATTGGGACTTGGGCTAGAAGTGGACTTTATTATTATTGTGGGCACAAGACTCTTTTGGCTCGTGTTCCTCTGGGAAGTGTGGGGACGTGCGCGATGGTGAGACTAGGAGCACCTCTTATGCTAATTGGAAATCAGGTAAAAAACATTCCACAGCACAACACACGCACATTGGCAGCTAGGCGGAAGAGACATATCCTGTCCAAAAGCGGGATTGAGGGAACACACGCTTATGACCCTAGGCTGAACTCGCCAACCTGGATTGACTCAATAGGGGTCCCCAGAGGAGTTCCGAATGAATATAAACTCGTAGACCAAATAGCTGCGGGTTTTGAGAATCTTCCAATAATTTCTGCTCTTTTTCCAGTGACCCCGAACAAAAATGTAGACAGAATTAATTATGTTCACTATAATTTGCTGAGGCTCTCTAACCTTACCAGAGACGGGATGGAAGGGTTAGCGGAGCAGATGGGTCCGACCTCATTAATGGGAGTCCAAAATAGAATGGCCCTTGATATGTTATTGGCGGAAAAAGGGGGGGTTTGTGCGATGTTCGGTGATCAGTGTTGTACTTTTATCCCGAATAACACCGCTCCAGATGGCTCGGTGACGCGAGCCTTGGAGGGGCTAAAGAGTCTCTCTAGAACCATGCATGATCACTCGGGAATTGACAACCCGCTGGAGGGCTGGCTGACGTCAGTGTTCGGAAAGTGGAAGGGGCTTGCTCTGTCAATTATGTTGTCGCTATCTGTATTGGTGGGTATTTTGGTGACCTGTGGTTGTTGTCTCATTCCTTGTGCCCGAAGGTTGGTAGAGAAGGTGATTGTAAAGGCAGTGGACCCTGGGGCGGTGGCCCCTATGTCCATGATGCCGATGATGGATCTGGAAGTAGTCGAGTGGACTGAGGAGTGAACAACAACCTATGTATCGACCTCTGGTGTGCCAGAGGTCGAAAGGGGGATTGTGGGGATGAATAGAAAAGTATTTGACCAGCATAATATAATCTGCAGTATGATCATTGCTTTAACAATGTAACAGATAGCTTTAAGATGGCCTTAAGATGTTTATGCATACAAGTTATTATATTAATTTTGTATTCCAGGTGCAGTTATAACTATTTTATACATATTGCATATCTGTGCTTATTTGAGTTGATGTTCAGGTTCTTTAAAGGTCTTAAGCCTCACTGACGTGACTGTTCAGGTGATACATGCTGAGGGAAAACTAGAACATAGAAGGAATTGCAATACATGCTTACAAAACACTTATATCAGGTCATTTTATATTAAGGTTTTAGTAGAGGTTCTTGGTTAAAACATTTATTTAGTAGAAGACATACACATAGTCTCAGTGAGCGTCTGGTCTAGTGAGAGGTCAGAAGTGCAACAGGTGAATTGAGAAAGAGCATTTGAGGACGAGACACAGCAGGTTGGAGGTGAAGAGGTGACACAAAGAGCATGTGAGGTCAACACATACACACATTAGTTAGACTTATTTAGAGGAGAGATTAGTTATGTCTCGACAAGAAAGAGGAACAATTCACTTTGAGACAAAGAACGGAAAGTACCAGCCATGAAAATAGAAGATGATTTTCTGGGTGAAAAGTCATGGTGATGTTGATCTGATCTATGTATAAAATGTACCGGTGACGCATGAAGGGGCGTCAGTAAACAAACCCTGATGTTATAAAATAATTGTTTGTGCCTTAGTAAGTCGAAGATCAATTGCTGTTTTCCAGTGATCTTCCCACGTGTGAATTAAAATCTTCGTTTGACTTCACCCGGCGGGACCAGTGTGGTTATTTTTCGATCACCTCTTGTACCCTTTCTCAATTTTTGAATCTTAACAGACTCTAGAATACTTTGGCACACAGAGGAGTGGATGGTCGACTCAGTGAGACTCAGGTTTTGTGGGAGAAAAACGAGCCCAAATCATCACTCCTCCACCACCATGCTGGTATGCAGTATTTGCGCTGATGTGCTTGCTGTGTTTGGTTTTCTTCAGATGTAGTGCTGTGTATTATGGCAGAACATCTGCACTACTACACTAATACTCCTGGGAAGTATGTGCTATTGTTTTAAAACACTCCTGTATACTCCAGACCAGCAAACTACCACAAGTTCTGTTTTTATAGAGCTTCACCCTTGCTGGTCATCAGTTAATACAGTGCGTTTGATTAGCAGCACCTGTTACTTCCCCTCTTATTATATACCATTGTGTTTTTAGAAATGACTGAAAATGCACAAGACAAGATTTTTAAGAACTCGTAAGCTGTTTTGTAAGTCTGTGTTTTTAATCTATGTGATTTGTTGGTCAACTCAATTAATCAGGAAATAGATATTCATGAACCAGCAGCAAATGTAATGCCCCTTTCACGGCGAACAAGGTAACCACATCTCCTCCATATTATTCATGCAGAGGAACTGTATCAGATCAGTTTCTGTCAGGCCCTTTTCTTATAAAAATGATATTAATGAAATCTGTAATTGCCTCAGTTAGTTAATTTTATTCGCATAGATGTACAAACAGTTGGCTGGCTCTCTGAAGTGGGGGTGATGTGTGAATCTGGGGCATGCAGTGACTGATGTTCAGTGCTGACGGGCATTGGCACTGCCACTGTGCCAAACCCATGAGGTGCCCAGCAGAGAAGAGGAGCTGCAGCTGGCCTGGATAAGATTTGCCATCAAGTACGATGGCAACCTGGAATCCGTTGTACCTGAAGCACATACATCTGGGGACACCTGAAGGATGCTGAAGCGGCTGTTTTCTTCTCTGCTGTGACGTATTTTGAGAAAAATGATATTGGTACTACTAACGGGGGTCTGGGTTGGGATGTGATAAAGATAGACTAACTACAAGTTAAGTAAAAACAAATCCTCTGAAAGACTGTAAATAATGTTTTTATGTGTAACTGGCGTATTGTATATCCATCTTAACAGGCCAGTGAGAAATCCAAATGGAAGATTTGTTTTACACCAGGGATCTCAAACTCAGTTTACATTGTGGGCCACATACAGCCGACAATAATCGCAAATGGGCCCCGACCAGTGAAACATCCCACACATTTAACACATTTAAACATGAGATATCTTAATAAAATAAAAAGATGCGCAGTTTTGAACATGATAAATAAATGCTGCTGCAGTGAATGAAAGAAAACTGTCAGGATGTCTCTTTGGGCCTAAAATTGTAAGAAATAAATGTGTAAAATTAAAGAAACTTATTGCCCAGACTGTCATCTAATTATACAAAGAAAGTTTTTATTTCACAGAAAATGTTCTATTTTTGTTTTTAATTTATTTATTTATCTTTACTGTGAACCCAATGTATTCAATAGCAGAGATTGAAAAACAGAAACCTTTCTACCATTTAACTGTTAAACTGTTACTTAATTACTTTGGTTTAGTGTGAATGTCCATGGTGGAAGTCTTTATCAGCAGGAAAATGCAGTTAAATAAAAAAAAATCAATGCTCTTTTTCACATTTTCCAAAGCCAAATCCAGTGGGCTGGATTGGACGCTTTGCTAGATCAATTTTGGCCCCTGAGCCTTATGTTTGACACCCCTGCTTTAGACTAATTGTCAGGTTAAGATTATCTGGTTTATTGCATGATAGTTTTCTCTTTTAAAGTTAACCTGCTTAGTAGATTTGCATCTTGATCTGAGCCAAATTGATTCAGCATCTGACAACAGCTCTCGTGGTGTGTGGGGATCACAGCTTTATGCCAAGAATGGAAAAAAGCCAATGAGAGATGAGTTCATGTTGAGGTGACTTGGGCTTTTTTCCACAGTTTTTGGTTGGATTTCAGTCAAGTTGTACTGTGCCGAGGATTAGAGAATGCGTACTGTATTAAAACCCCAGCAGGGCTTTCTTAGTTATGTCAAATGTATTTCGTGTTGCCTATTCATTTAGTTGGAACAGATGTAAGTCTGAAAGACAATTTTGCAAGTATTAGTTGTGAGTGAGTGATTTCCTTTTTTAATACCAGCTGGAATTTTTAATGTCCTGTCATCTTCTTCTACATTCAAGCTTGTGTGCCACTTTCAGGATGGATACTCTTGCCCTACTTCCACAGCTCTATTGTACTGCCCACATCCTCTGTGTTAAGGCAATATGTTGCCCAACGGGATTAATCTGTTGCAAGTCTCTTCATTTCTCTCCAGTTCAGTTCTGTCACTCATGACTCGTTACACACCAATACAAACACGCCATATTTAGACAGCTTCACATGCCTGGCTGCTTAAAAGTGCATACGAAATGACAAACTCTATCCCCGGGCAACTATGTCACAATTGCACAGTTTTTACTGCAACTACACACCAACCAAATCCTTTAGACTGTTCTGTATGTCAGAAATGTCAGCTTCATTCATCAATCCAGCCAGCAGTGACGTTGCTCACCACAGTATAATTGGGACAACTACAGGCCTGACCTTAAATCCCCAGCCTGGACCACTGCACATTTGGGAGGTGGAAACTTGTAGGTGTCAAAGTGTGAATTCCTCACTTAAATCCAAACTTCAGTGTAGTGACCAAGAAAACATCATTGCCGGAATAACCCAGGACCGTGCGGACCGAATTGACTTTTACTGTATTGCTTGTTGATTTAGAAAGGCATTGACAAAGTCACAGTAGGTCTGCTGTAGGGTCAGTTTACCTGAAATCTTATTGCTCATATAAAGTCAATTGGTTAGTATTTTGACTTGATTGAATTACTTTTTAAAATGTAAATTCTTTTCTTCATCATCATCATCATATTATTATAATGCTGTTATTTATACTGGTACTGATGCACAGTGTGTGTTATTGTTACTGATTAATTGTGTTGTAATTGTGAGGGACAGCCTGTCAAACTGTTGCCATAGTTACTACTATGAATGGATTTCCACTCTATCAACTTCCATGTTCTTCCTCAGTTTTAATCTTATATTATTCATTAGTGTTAAAAAAAATTACTATTGTGTTTTGTGAAATCAAAATTGATAGGAATGGATTTCTCTTCATTTGCTCGCCTGGGTCCATTTTCTAATGGAGAGAGCTTTGTTAGATGTTTGCTTAGCAAAGGGATGGACGCTCACAGGAAAAGATAGCTTTGTTTATCCCGTCATTTCCATTTAGGCATGCATGCCTCTCATCCATCTGAGAGGCTTTGTGAAAAACGAGCAAAAGATGATGCCTGCAGGCTGGTCGATGGGGTTCTGGCTGCTGAGAGCACCTATATATTCATTATCATATAAAGCAGAAGAAGCACTGGATCTACACCCAGGCTCTAGGTTTTTATTGCTTATGAGGCTTCATTAAATATGCATGAATCATAACAGTGATTTACACATCATTTCCTGTCCATGAATCTTTAATGCCTCTTACTATGTCATCTGGCAAGTGATACACCTCCTCTGCTAATCAGTATGAAAAACCTGTTACTTTTTTCAGCACTCTGTAGTCTCGCTCTCTTCCTCGTAACGTCTCGCTCAAAGACGTATCCTCAAAGATGCCATTTTGAGAAGGTGCGATATATTTTTTCGCGAATGTCAAATTAAGGTAACCTCAAATAATGAATAGAAGCTACCCAGTAAAAGCACTCTGGGGTAGGAGGAACAACAAAACGCGAGTATTTTACAGATGCATCTTCCTAAAAAGCTAAAACATGTTAAGGGTAGTCAAGATGAGTTCAGAATTTTTGAATTTTAACTCTCCCTGAACTTGTCCTGGTTTGCAGCTTAACTCAGCAGACTCCTGAGCAATATTTCCTCTGAATTCATACTCATCAGTGAGTATTGCTAATCTTCTTATTCCACTGCCAGTCGGATTACCTGCCTGCTGATATGTTGAATAAACCCCTGTCTATTTTCTCTCTCCTTCCTCCCCTGAGCTCTCTCATCTTATGTGTGTGTGCGTGTGTGGCCGGGGACAAGAAGCAGTCAGTAATCATTTAGTTGCAGCTGGTAGCACTGCAAAATTGCACCATATCCAGGGATTCCATCTTAGACCAGCCAATGAATACTATCTAAAGACATCCACAGACATGTTTTACTCTTTCTCGTGTCTGCTGAAGAAGCTTTTGTTTGATTAACTGTTGAGGGGAACATTTCTGCGAAAACTGATAATGCATAACAATTATGCACATTTAGTGCACCACTGCGGGATAATCTTCCGCATCTTTCAGTTTTTGTTTGTTCTTTAAATTGGGCTTGCGTGCATAATGTTAGGGTAATTCTTGTGGCTCTAACCTTGTAGTGTTAATTATAAAATGCTTTCTTGTGTACTATAAATTGCTTCTCGCAGCTGCTCTGTCTTTGTGTTTGCTTAGTGGGGAGTAGTTGCCAGCAGCTGATTGGAGGACGGCAGTCTTGGACAGTGCTGTATACTGTGACATTCTTACAAGGACAGCCCTTCAGCAGTAGTCTCAGTCTAATGTATGTCTTCCTCACTGCCCTCCTCTTGTTTTTAGGCTGGTCTCCCACATACTCACAAAAAGCCTTTAAATGCACCCACAAAAACATGCTGGCCTTACTCTTTCATCTCACTCTGCATCCACTGGCAGCCCTTAAAAACACAGGAATTTGGCATTCAACCCAGTGACTGCAAAGCGAAATCTTTTTTGTTTTGTTTTGTTTTTTGTTAATTTACCCTGTTCTGCTCTAGTTGCTGCTATGGCTAAATTGCTGCTCATTAGAAGAGACGTGTCCCAGGTCCATCCTGTTCCCCCTATGGAAAACAACTCCACTATTAAGAGGAAAAGCATTAGGAGTGGCCATTAGCGACTGCACAGAGGAGAGACATAAAAAACAAAACAGCAGCGCACACTCTGGCAGAAAGACAGAGAGTTTTAGTGTTACATTATTCTCTCTAGCGTCTGGATAATGAAATTTACATTTGTTTTCCACTGAGAGTCTCCAGCTGTGTCACAAAAAAGTTCTGGCACTGGTACTCAAAAACAAGGACTTTACCATATGCACGAGAGATAACGCCGAAAAGGAAAAAAGTTTTGACATTGCTTTTTTGAAGCAATTAGAGCAACACTTGAAGACGAAAAAAAGTTCATTAAATTTGAGATGCTTTGCACAGTGGTTGAGCTGAGTGCTTTTTAATTAGTATAGACTGACATATTGAACCATTGTTACTGTTTGTCAAGGTGTCGATCTTTAATCAGCCGTTGCCTAATAAAAAAAAAACAAAGAGTCTCATTAGACATTAACATCAATCCATTTTCTTTTTGTGCTGGAGCCTATCCCAACTATCACAGGGCAGGGTACACCAATCTGTTGCAGGGCTAATACACACAGACAGACAACCCTTCACACTCACAGCCAATTTGGATGTCTTTAGGGTGCAGAAGGGAGACTGAGTATCTGGGGAGATCCCACATGGACATGGAAAACATGAATTCCACACAGAATCAAATCAAAATGTATTTCTATAGCTCATAATAATATAACAAAGTTGACCAAAGTGCTTCACAGTCGGTCAGAGCAGTAGCATAAGACAGAATAAAAAAGAAATAGATAAAAGAGGGCAGGAAACAATATGACAATTGTTTGAAACAAAAAAAAACTAGCCACAAAATAACATACTAGTTTGAATCAAAAGCCAGACTAAAATAATACGTTTTAAGACGCAATTTAAAAGACTGGATGGACTCGGAGGAACGAATATAAGGAGGGAGGTTATTCCAGAGTCTGGGAGCTACGACAGCAAAGGCCCGATCACCTCTGGACTTCAGACGAGACCTCGGTTGCGTCAGGAGCATTTGATTGGAAGATCTAAGTGCCTTATTAGGGATATACAAATGAAGGAGTTCGCATAGATAGCTGGGAGCCAAATTGTTTAAAATTTTAAAGGTAAGCAAGAAAAAATTGAAATTGATACGATATTCAACAGGGAGCCAATGTAGGTTGGCTAAAACTGGCGTGATGTGGGCATTATTTCTAGTACCAGTTAACTGGGTTTTGAACTAACTGGAGCTGGTAAATGGAGGAAGATGGGAGGCCGAGAAGAGGGAATTACAGCAGTCTAATTTGGAAGTGATAAGAGCGTGAATGAGCAAGGTCCTTCATAAGGAGGTATGTCTTTGCTTTAGATATCTGACACAGCTGGTAGAAACTGTTTTTTACCACAGAGGAGATCTGTTTTAATGAGCTGTCCAGGAAAACACCAAGGTTTCTAACAGTGAGCGAGAGATGGCTATCAGTTAGTTGTTCCAGCAGGGTGTGACTATCAAAAACTATAACTTCTGTCTTATCCTCGTTCAGTGTGAGAGAGTTACACAGAAAGGCTGCTGGATTTGAACGCTCGACCTTTATGCTGTGAGGTGATAACGCTAACCACCATACTGCCCCCTAACATCTGCATCATAAGAAATGATTGCAACATGCTGCTAATATTAGAGATAAAATGGGTGTTTTTAGATCATTTTCACATCACTGTGTTAGTTCAGGGTGTTATTATTCTGAAATTTGTTGATTAACACTAAACACAGTCTGCAGTTGTTCATAAAGCTAAGTTCTGGCCAACTTTACAGTTTGATCAGAACATAGCAAAAGTTGAAAAGTCAGTGAATCAATAAAGCGATGCAATCGGCCGACATTCATGGTTTTCAGAGGTTTTCCCGAGGGAGCCGTGAATGTGTGCACCAATCCGTCCTAAGATATTTCACAGAACTGGTAAAAATGTTAGCATCACTGGGGTCAAGGGATTTTGAAGTCTTCTGGATACAATGTGGGCAGACCACAAATATCTAGATTTTCTCAGAGCTGTTAAACTGGACTGGCTGAAAACATCAGTGGTTATTTTTCCTGTTTTGTTTTTTGTCAGCAGTAGTGAGGGGAAATCCATGTGCTTCTTGTTTCATGTGAACTTTAACAACTCCTTCCTCGCCCACTGAGCAGCGAAAAGGTCACTGCTGCTTCTCCCATCGACACTAGTTAAACATCCGACTCAGTCTGGGTCACCGCGGAACATCGCTGCTGTGAAATGTTTTCCAGTGGCTGCCTCGTTCTTAATAACTTCCCAAGTTTGGCTTAATAAGCACTGTGTTGAGATGAAGGATAGACTTGTATCTGATGACGTACACAGTGCAAGAACACTGGGGGGAAAATGTTTTCTTTTGTTCAGCTTTAAAGGTTATCATCAGTCTAGGTCGGCGTCTGCGTACTGAAAAAAACCCACTCCCTCACATTTGTCCATCTTAATGTTCTTCTGCTCATAGTGACAGCGTTTGAAAATTGCAAACATTCTTTACAGACAGTTACAAATGTATTAAATTATTCATCTGAAAGAGACAGCCTGAGCTCGCAGCCTACGTTAATGCGTTTTTCCACTGAATTGTCTTTTTATATATTTAAATATATAAAAATGTTAAGCACAGTTAATGTTTTTATCATACCATTCACACAAACAGCCTAAAAAATTGTGTCGACAGACTTGCTATTTATTCATGTTTCTGACAGGCCAGATGGTGGTGACCTCTTGAAGTGCACACAACACCACATTTAAATGTGTTTCAGCACTAATATGCAGCAAACTGTATAGAAAGTGGATTAGCGTCGACACAGCTGAGCTTGACGTCATGTTTTATTCAACGCTCTTGAAAAGAGAAGACCTTGGAATAAAAACATGTTGGCTGGAGAGACAGGGAAGGGAGGGGAGGAATCAACAGAAATGTTTCTCTTTTAAGGATTCAGCAGAAAATACTCACGTTTCTCTCTTGATGTCCAATATCACCCTCTTAGCACAAACAGTGTAGGTTAAATTCAAAAATTTTTTCCTTTTGTGTACAAAAGTCCACTGCTTCAGGCAGCTTTCAGCAGAGATATTATAAATCTAAGACCACTGAGCTGCGTTCACACAAGTGAAGGTGGGCAGCTCCCACGTAAACTACACAATTAAAAACCTCCCATCTAATCAGAAAGTCGCTGGCCACAAAGTCTGGCAGGTGATGAAAAGCTCTGGGGTACAATTTGCTTTCTGAATGGCAGTAAATGTCAAAAGCTGTAATCAGATTGTTTGATTTCACAGTTTTGATAAACAAATGACGAAATTCAGTCTTTCAGAAGGGTATGTGGCTTCATTACCTATTTTGAACCAGCCCCTATTTCTTTTTCTGCTTTACATTGTCATTCGAGACAGCGCTGAGGTTTAAAGTCTGTTTAAAGTTGAAGTTTAAACTACTACTTTCTACACTACTAAGCTCCTAGCTCACTCGGTCTTCCTTGTCTGTGTGGGTCAGGCCTGGGTTCTGGTGGGGATGTGATTAAACTTTTTCTTTGTCTTTTCCACTCTGTTGCACTTTATCTTACTAACCTTCTCCCTACTGCCACCCTCGTGTCTCTTCCCTTCTCCTCCCTTCCCATCACCACCTCAGGATCACTGCAGTGGAACCTGCTCTCATCTCAGCAGTAAGGATGATTGATTAGCCATCAGCAACCAGGCTCATCTACTCTTACCATTACTGCATTGCTGCACTCTTGCTGCTCATTTTTAGGGGCTAGCATTGGGGAGAGCAGGTCGCTAGAGCCCAAAACACAGGTGTGACAGACTCACATTTGATCCCAATGATATACAAATCCTCTAATTTTGGTGGTGAATCCACTCAAGTGTTGAAAGGTCTCCCTGCCCCAGTCATGTCTCATCTACTGTGACAGAGTTCAGTCATCTTGAGCATCCAGACGATTCCTGTTATGTGTGATAAAATGACACATTCTTTAAGATTGTACTGGAGTTAAAAGGACAGAGCCAGGGCCTAGCTTAAGAGCCTTTTAGAAATGCACTCCTTTCCATTAAGCTGAAAGCATCTGAAAGGGTCAAGTTTGTGTCTCTATGCACACTCTCTTTACTTTACCATAAAAGCTGTGATGAAAAGTTTGCATATTACATGTAATGTAAAGTCTGAATGCATGCACTCTGAATGCAATGTACACTTAGAGATTGCCTTTGGTGCATCTTTGTTAGTTGCTCGTTTAATATTATTAAAAGGCATGAATGTTTTCGTGGAATCCCCTTCAGCAATATGAGTAGTGACCGGCTCTCAGTCTCACTCCAACCAAACTACTGTCACAGCAAATAACAGCTGCAAGTTAAACAGACTTTTCATTTCAAAAGCTTTTCGGTGCAAACAGTGCAAAGATTCTTCTGAACACTTCTGCAAAGAAAACAGAAGAAACACAGATTCTGGAGGCACATGTAAACTTCTCCAGTATAACCAAAGATTGAAGACCAGCTGGGACACAATGACCACTGACAGTAAACCAACAGAAGAGAATAGACATGGAATATGACTTCAGACAGTGGTTACAATATGATGATATATGTAATTGACTATGTGCTACAATATATCTGTGAAGGTTCTCAGTCATCCAGGTCATCGTAGTCTATGGAAATTGGAAGGAAAAGCATCTGGACTTCTAAGACATTTCACTTCTCATCTGAGAAGCTTCTTCAGTTCTAAGAGTAATTGGTGGACAGTTCCAGATTTTAACCCTCTCAGGCTCAAATTAAACTTTTTGTTGCTAATGCACAACCAAGTCCTGCAGTGGTACTTCTGAGTAAAAAAAACTCATAAAATATGTATGTGGGGTAATCAGGTTGTTAGTTTGTTGCAAATCGGCAACGCCTGCCTCGAGAGTGTTAAGCCGTATGGGAGTGTCCCCAAGAGGGTCATGGACCCCCTATTGGTCCTCTACCTAATCACATGAGCCAAGGTCTCTACATTAAGTACTGCCACTTCATAAACGCATGGCACAACATAGAAGAGCCACCTCGATAGGACAAGACTTAGTGGTTCATCTACATCTAAAGGACAAAGGTCACTCTTCCGAGGATGCCAGTTTTCACATTTTGGACAGAGAAGACAGATGGGTGAAAGAAGCCATCTATGTTCACTGTGAACGACCATCTTTGAACAGAGGCGGTGGATTATGACACCAACTGTCTGCCATCTATAATCCAGTTTTGAGATCCCTTCTGAGACACCTTAACGCCCTCTCACATCCTGGGCCATTTGACCACAGTAAATCACATGATAGGGTGGGGTTCACCCAAAACAATGGCTGATTGTGACCCACACCTGTTTTCACACGTTGGCTCATGTGATTAGGTAGCGAATCAATAGGGGGTCCATGACCCTCTTGGGGACACTGCCATTGGGCTTAAATCTGGGACTCTCCACCAATTACTTTTAGAACTGAGAAGCTTCTCAGATGAGAGGTGAAACGTCTTCAAGAAACCTAAAGAAGTCCAGGTGCTTTTCTTTCCAAGCTCCTTAGACTGTGCGCTACAATGCTCAACATTTAAGGAAGAATATAATGCTGGTATGGAACACAACTCGTTAAAAAAGGCTATTTTCTAGCTGGCTGTAGTTGATAACTGAATTACTGGTGTGCCTGTGGAGGATCAAGGCATTATGCTGTGACAGTGTAACATAATAGCAGATAGTAGGAGGAAGCCTGACATTAATCTTGGAGGCTCTATTCTAAAGCTTTGCTGTTGGTTCACCGATTAAAGTAAATTATTATAATAGAAGAGGCAAAGAAAGATGGTACAGAATGAGACTGTCAACGTTCTAAATCCCAGGATGATGTTTAGAAAAAACAATGTTTTACTTTATGTTCACTGCCAATTTTGCCAATGCCAATTTTTAAAATGAATGTTTTCACCAGCATAGGAACATGACCATCTATGTGGTAAATAAATGTATACACTGTGAAAAATAAACTATTCTGGTGTTCTCTGGTAAATGCTAATCAATCAGTATAGTCCTGGGCTGTGAGCACAGGTCTCGGTAAAGCGCACGGGGGCCTGATGCAACCCTTGTGAAGTCCATTTCCGACGTTTTTTATTAGAAACATACACAACTAGCCAAACTGGAGGTCACTTTTGGTTACCGTGGCACTGTACGTTGTATTCCTCCTTGCACAAAGCAGCAAGTTCTGGTTCTATTGTTGGATTTATATCTTTTTGCGGCCCTGTCCACCTTTCCTCATGTAACAATCTGTCTTCTGGTACCTCTACCACACTGTGACTGTGCTGGTAGATACAGCAAACATTCTTTGCAATGTCATGTATGACTGTGCTGTCCTGGAAAAGCTGGACAACCTGTAAAACCTGAATGTGTTGCAGGTAAGATATCATGCCATCATTTGTAACAAGGATACCAACAAGGCAAAAATTCAGTCAGCAGAAATAAAAAATAAAGCAAAGGTTATAGGGTGATCTTTTGTTGAGGATAAACATGAGGTATACTGTATCTGTTACCAGCTATAACTGAATTGAAACAATTTTGCTGTGTGCAACAGGCTGAACGTCTTGTTAAATCTCTTTTAATAGCTCCTTAGAGCACTTTAATTTGTATGCCAAATTTTGAAATTGCACATTGTTTTCATTGAATTCGGTTTCAAGTGTTGTCATTATTAATGCTGAAAGAAGGGCAGCTGTGTTATGTTGTGGTTTATTTGTTAATAGAATTAAATGATGGAGATGAGAAGCTAAATGCCTCTTTGTAGTTTTACGATGTGAAAATGCACATGAAGTGATAAAGTGGTCCTACAGTAGCAGTAGATGTTTTAAAATTTTAAAATGTTTTTGAAGATAAATATTGTGACTCAAAATGTAGCAATTTGTGTTATAGTAATATTATGATGTTATTTTTAAAAGTTAAAGCTAATATTTTAATAATTGTAACTTTTCCAAGGTTTGCATCCAATAAATACACATGACCTGATGAGAAATCATATCTTAGTAATTAATTTGTACGTGACATGATCTATAATTAACAGTATATTGCTAAAATAATTTCTGGACATTTGTGAAAATGTAAATCCATTAGATTTATATGTGGGAATACCTTTTTAACAGTAAAGATCTATCAAATATACAAACTTTTCATGCAAAAATCCTGTATTACAGTTCATATAATTAAAAATTAAGATAGATTTACTAGTTTTACAATGGTACTTTTTTATTTATAGTATCATGTTATTATATTAAATGTGAGCTAAATGTTCAAAATATTTAACATAATATTACCTAATAAAATTCAAATAATGACAGCACTTTTCTGTAATTTTAAGCCTGATTATTTGTATTACAGGTGTGCTTGACTGTACTATTAGGGAAATTTTGAGTTTAATTGTTTTTACACGTGTAAATACCTGTCATTTAACCTAAAATATCCACAGAAATACCAGCTATCTCAGGTAAATTAAAGATACAAAACAATTTCAATTACAGACTTTTTACAGTCTTTTTACAAGGGTTCACTTACACTGGTAAGTTTTTAATATTTTACAATATTTTTCTGCTTCTCCAGCTACAGGAATATTTTATATTTTTTATGATTTTCTCAGTTTACGGTATACAAATTAGATAAAATGTGTGTATAAATCAGATTAAATTGCACTCCCAATTAATGTGATGGGGGGGGGGGGGGGGGGGGGGGGGGTTATAAGCATGTAAGAGAAAGTAACTGTGGTGTGATACATTTTATTCATGAAAAAGTCAAAAGCCATGAGCTGCCTGTAAAAAGGCTTCCAGGCTGCTTATTCCTCTCCTGCTCCATGCAGGCAAGTTGTTGATTTTTTTGCTATTTTGATTTTCAGCACATTGGTTAAACCAGACAGGGGTGAAAAGTAGAAAGAGAAAGTTTCAAGTTCACTTTCCACCAGGCAGTGAGATTTCCAATTATAAATATTCTTTATGTACTAAATTACACCCAAGTCATCTTAGAGTAATTTACATTCTCGACACCGTAATATAGGAAGAAACCAAACACATCTCTTTGAGCAAGCACTTGACAATAGTTGTGACCATATAGACATTTGATTTGATTGGTTGTGTTACAAATCATGCCGAATATTGAGGCCAAACAGTAATTTAAAACGTGTGTCACGTAAGAAAACTACAGTGTCATCAGCATCTAGAAATGTACCTGCATATGCTGGAGTATTAAAATATCATTAACTGGTACAGGAGCTTATATACACAGTCCAGAACATCTTCCACTTTCTAACTGTCCACACTGTGATTCATGCAGTTAGCCTTAAGGTCTTTTCATCTGCATTTGGCCTGGCAAAGACTACTGTGCACAAGAGAGCACAGAACACAGAAGTTACACGAACAGCCTGAGGTGAAATGAAGAATTACTTTTACTTTTACTACACTGAGCAAACAGACTTACTTAGTGTTCTTTCACCTTCCTTCGCCTTTTTGTTTATTTCACATTGTTCTGTTTTCTTACTCCCTCAATCTTGGAGTGAAACACACAGGCTAGAACACCACAGTTGTGCCAAAGAAGTGGTCAGTTGATATTGAGCTGCCATGCATTCCTGCTTTTAGAAACTAATCAGGCTAAATTAAAATTGGGATAATTAGTACATAATTCTTCCCTCGTCTTAAATGGAGTGCTTCTAATTTGAGTCCAAATATGCACCACTGAATATTTGGTTTGCTATAATTTATGTTGGAGGAGGCTTCAAGTAAAGAAAGTCCAACAGTATATTACTGTGTAGCTAAGATCCAATAATGAGTGTCTGGCTGTATTTTTGGCATCACCCCCTCATCCTTTTAAGTAGTCAGCCCTCATCTTCCATGATTCTCTGCATGCTTTTCTTTTACTGTCTCCCTTCAATCTGACTTTCACTTTCTATTATGTTCAGTCTCATTCTAATTTTACTTTAAATCAATATTCTTTATTATTATGAAGCCTGCATGATCAGCACTGGAATGCAAAACATGTTACTGAGATAAAGAACATTACTTCACTCTTTTTCTTTCTTTAGGCATCACTCTTTATCATCATTATATCTTTCAGGGAAATGAATTATTCAGCTGCACCCCTGGTAATAGGATCTTTATTATAGTCATTACCAACAACTATAGGGATGGAGTTATTCTTTTGTCTTAGGTGTATGCAGCAAGATGACCGATGATAAAATCAGTTCAGACCATCCAGCTAAATCACCTCATTAGGAGGACAGATAAACTCAAATGAGTGAAACTGCATAAATTTAAAACATGTTCTCAAGGTTCTAAAAGAGTTTATCACAGCTGTATAATTTGCCTCCAAAAGCAATCAAGTATGCACTGATGCAAGAATGTACCCCCCCCCCCCCCCCCCCCCCCCCCCAAAAAAAAAAAAAACTTGTTATAGTGGTGATTAAAGAATGATTTGCATGACTTCAAGACATCTAAAAGCTTATCATGTTATTAGTGATTCGTAGGCTTCACGTTAAGCTACTGAAATATTTGGCTTTAATGCCCTTTATCATCCTCACACTTCTCTTCCTTGCTGTAACTAATAAGCCGTGGACTTTCATCTGCCCTGCGTCTCGAATATCGTCTTACTGTTTCACTGAAACACTACACAAGGTTTCCTTCTTTTTGTTTGCACATCTCTCGGTAGAGAGCGGTTTTCTTTAACAGTGTTTTGTGTCCAACCGTCCATCACCTTGTCATTTATTAGACGTTAATAAAACATCAAGAGGGAGACCGCAGCCAGAATGGTAATGGGTTATCTTGACAGCAATATTCAGCATATGTGGTTTGTGTTGATGAGGCATCAAGTGTGGCCAGGGGAGCGAAAGAACCACTTAACGTTTCTCTCGGGGTCAGGATTACGTGACACTGAGCTACCACTACATTAAGCATTCTTATCACAGTCTCCGAGATATGACACAGACAAATATGGGCTTTAGGTCAGGGTGCGGTACATCATTATCGTCATTGTTTGTAAGGGAGGGGGGGGTCTTTTGTTTCTTTTGGCCTTGGTCATTGTGTGAATTCAGTTTCATCATTCACTTTCTTATTGCTCAGTAATGACTGACTTATTCCCTCTAATATTGAATGGCTTGAGTCTGTAAATGATGATTGTGATGGCTGCAGTTACAGCCACATGTATTGGGTAATATCTATCAAACATCAGCGCTACAATAGACTTATACATAACAATATTTATATTTTCTTTCTTTAAGTATAGGATTTAATTTACAGGGTAATAGAGAATTGGCTTTAGTTTAGAATTAATTTACTTATACAATTACATGAACCTGTATTCTTAAATAAGTGTGTACATTTTAGGCCACGCTGTTATGTGTGTTAATCTTTCTTTGTTTTCTGAGTTACCTCAGCAGCAGCTTCTCCCAGTCCCTCAGTAGATGAGCTAACAGGTGGAAAGGGGGCGGAGCAAGCCTATATGGAGCCCTGTGGGTCATACCACAACTCTGGATCATGGGGGGGAAATGGAATTTTTTATGTTGGTTTCAGTTAGGTTTGCGTGTGTTCTACCCCTTTTTGTGTCTTTGCGGGCTGATCACCCACTATTTAAGTTTTCCCTTTGTCTCATTTAAGTAGGTCAGTTTGTTTGAGTTAGTAGTATTGTTTGTTACCAGCTTTTGAGTAGAGTTCTGTTACTTTGACCTCTTTCATGGGTACAAGATTTAGATTCTTTTGTATAATTTAACCAATTTTATTGTGGGAGGTTACATTTTATTGGACTTAACCTGTACCTTCTTACTTACTTACCCCACGGTCCATCAGAGTGATTCAAATGTTTTAATGGCAAGGGTCATTCTTTGGTTAATTCAGCACCATTCCACTCATAACTCCAAATAGGAAAGAGAATGATCATACTCCTCTCAAATCTATAATATGGACCCATTTTTCCATCCATCCATCCATCTTCATCCGCTTTATCCAAGGAAGGGTCGCGGGGACAGCAGCCTAAGCAAAGAGGCCCAGACCTCCCTCTCCCCAGCCACCTCCTCCAGCTTATCCGGGGGAACACCAAGGCGTTCCCAGGCCAGCCGAGAGATATATACTCTCCAGCGTGTCCTGGGAGCAGCAGCGGATGGCCGAACTTCTCACCCTATCTCTAAGGGAGAGGCCAGCCACCCTTCGGAGGAAGCTCATTTCTGCCGCTTGTATCCGCAATCTCGTTCTTTCGGTCACTACCCACAGTTCGTGGCCATAGGTGAGGGTAGGGATGTAGATCGACCGGTAAATTGAGTGCTTCGCTTTTACACTTAGCTCCCTCTTCACCACGACGGACCGGTGCAGCGTCTGCATTACTGCAGCTGCAGCCCCAATCCGTCTGTTGATCTCCGGCTCCCTTCTCCCATCACTCGCGAACAAGACCCCGAGATACTTGAACTCCTCCACTTGGGGCAGGAACTCATCCCCGACCCGGAGTGGGCACTCCACCCTTTTCCGGCTGAGAACCATGGCCTCAGATTTGGAGGTGCTGATCCTCATTCCCGCTGCTTCACACTCGGCTGCGAACCGTTCCAGAGCGAGCTGGAGGCCCTCACCCGATGAAGCCAACAGAACCACATCAGCCGCAAAAATCAGAGATGAGATTCTGAGGCCACCAAAGCGAAAGCCCTCCGCCACTTGGCTGCGCCTAGAAATCCTGTCCATAAAAATTATGAACAGAACCGGAGACAAAGGGCAGCCCTGGCGGAGCCCATCACCCACCGGGAACGAGTCCGACTTATTGCCGGCAATGCGAACCAAGCTCTTACAACGGTTGTATAGGGATCGAATGGCCCGTAGCAATGGGCCAGACACCCCATACTCCCGCAACACCTCCCACAGGACACCCCGAGGGACTTTGTTTACTTTGCCTTGTTGCCCATATTAGATTCTTGATGAATGTGTGTTGTTGTTATTCAGCCTGGTTCAATGTGCCCCTTTTTAACTTTGAGCACCCGCCCCTTTAAACCTCTCTGCACGGCCCTATCCCGGGCAGGGTAAACTGTTCCCTCGATGTTCTTTTCATAAGGGTCTTCTGAAACGCTCTTTGTCTGGTCCCTCACCCAGGACCAATTTGCCATGGGAGACCCTACCAGGGGGCAAAAGCCCCCAGACAACATAGCCCCTGGGATCCCTGGGACACACAACCCCTCCACCACGATAAGGTAGCGATTCAAGGAGGATTCAAAATGGACCCATTTTTTAAAATTATTATTATTATTATTATTATTATTATTATTATTATTATTATTAGTCCACCACTAACCATGAGAACAATGTTTGGCTGTTGTAAATCCAGCACTTTTATCTGGAGTCTCTCACATGGGTTCATGTATTTTCATATAGATGATTCAGGTTTACTTAAAGCCTCTCTGTAAAGTGTACTGCACACTTAAGCAAGTCTAAAAAAAATCATCTTAGCCTATTTAATATTTGAGCTTTTGATCATATCGGTTGACCTTCAAGAATGGCTACAGCAGTCTGCAGAGGTATCATGGGAATTCCGATTCTGCTGGCTTTAAAAGTCTGGAAATTGCTTTGACAAAATGAAACACCGTGCAATAGGAAATTATTTACTGTAGGCCCAAATAATCCTATGAGGTGAAGAATGAAGACTTGGAGTTCAACATGCAAATGACTTTTGCAAATGTATGGTTTTTTTTCTTTCTTTTCAGACCACGGAACACATGCATACAGCAACGATGTAAAGCCATTGGTAATATCCTGGAAAAGCACCATCACCTCCTAATTTGCAGTCAGATGTAGTTCAGACACTTTTAACACTCTACAGAGATGTTGCACAAATACATAGGCTTCATTTGCATTCATCTGATGGAAATTACCTTGGTGTATGGGTCATTTTGGACAATTCTGAGGTTGTAAAACATCTATGCACGCACTCTCTCTGTGGGCTTTCATGAAATAACGATGCTCAACGCTGAAGCTCATTATACAAATATATTGTCAGCCAAAAGCTATTTTCATGCCCGTTTCACTCTGGAAAGGGTGAAACTGATTCATATGCAATCATATAGCAATTCCCTGAGGTTGTTAGCACCCTCGCTTTCCACAGGTCTAGGAGGTCAAATTATGTTTTATGACCTTTTTGGTTTATGTCATTATTCACTTTATACCCCTCCAGTCATTTTTTTTATTCTGCTCTATTTATGATAAATAAAACATGTCCATCATGTATCATTTGCTCTATGTGAAGAAATTATGCAGTCAGATCATAAAAGGATGACTCATTTTGCTGTTACAAGGCAGTAATTTAGAATCAATTTCATACAAGGAGAGGTAATAGAAACAGGGCTGCAAATTACACCAACGACAATGCTATCACTATACAACTCATTCGGTCTTTCATTAATATTCATATGGCAGATGTTCAATTGCCTGGATGACAGAAGTAAATCAGGGATATCTTGTGGGGATCTCTCTTCCTAAAGTATGACATCGTAACTCATCCTGACACCCAGCACTGAAAGCATCAGATGAGACAATTTAAAATATGGAAAAAGAGGTACAAGTCAAAGGCTTTGTCTGTTCATGTGGATCAAAAATGCTCCGTGAGCATCGACAACAAAGTGTGCTAAGACGTGACGTAGTAAAACGTTAACTTGAGCACACCATATGGACTGCTGTGGTTTAAGAGAAATCAATGAGAATTTTATGACCCTGTTGCCTCCGCTCGATTGTTCTCATTCCCCGTGCTCCATGTGGTTGCAGAGGGAATTGTGCTGACGGTAAGACAAAAAGGATGGCAGAAGGAACGAGAAAAATGAGAGCATATGGGCACTAGAGGAGAAGCTTACCCTTGTGATTGATTCTGTGATTTCTGAAAGCACACATGATGGGCATGGATTTTGTTGTGTGCCATTTATAAATTAGGAAGGATAAAGTGGAGAAGAGTCACATCATAAGCGTTTTGGTTTTGTGGCTCAAACATTACCCCTGTTATTTGTTTTTTAGTTTTACCATATTTTTCTATACAGTATTAAACACGGTTAAATGTTTCAAAAGCAAATATTGCTGTAAATAAATCACATTACGGTGCAATATTTCATTGTGTGTATCCTTGACACTTCAGAATCAGAATCAGAATCAGAATCAGAATCAGAAAGGGTTTTATTGCCAAATGTTGAGCAGGTTTACAACATTAGGAAATTGCTGCGGTGCTTCAGTGCAAACATACTGTCATAAAAATATAAAAATAAGAATAAGAATTAAAAGTGCTAAGTGGATAGATATATACATGATATATACATGAGTGCAGGTGGTGATCAGTGCCAAACATGGAATGATGCAGTGAACACAGCGTAGGGTCATGTGTTAGTGGTGGGAACAGTCGTACGTTTATTGTTCATGTGTCCGACAGCAGAGGGGAAGAAACTGTTCTTATGGCGAGAGGTTCTGGTGCGAATGGACCGGAGCCTCCTGCCTGAGGGCAGCAGGTCAAACAGACTGTGTCCAGGGTGAGAAGGGTCAGCTGAGATCCGAGCTGCACGCCGCAGTGTCCTGGAGGTGTACAGGTCCTGCAGAGATGGGAGTCTGCAGCCAATCACCTTCTCAGCAGAGCGCACAACACGCTGCAGTCTCTGTTTGTCCCTGATAGTGGCTCCAGCGTACCACACGGTGATGGAGGAGGTGAGGATGGACTCGATGATTGCAGTGTAGAATTGCATCATCGTCCATGTTGGCAGGTTGAATTTCTTCAGCTGCCTCAGGAAGTACATCCTCTGCTGGGCTTTCTTAATGACGGAAGTGATGGTGGGCTCCCACTTCAGGTCCTGGGTGATGGTGGTACCCAGGAAGCGGAACGAGTCCACAGAGGTGATGGGGGTGTCAGTCAGGATGATGGGGGGGAGTGGGGCTGTGTGCTTCCTGAAGTCCACAATAATCTCCACTGTCTTCTGGGCATTCAGCACCAGGTTGTTGTGGCTGCACCAGGACACCAGACGTTCAACCTCCCTCCTGTAGGCAGACTCATCCCCGTCCGAGATGAGTCCGATAACGGTGGTGTCATCTGCAAACTTGATTAGCTTGACAGACTGGTGGGTGGAGGTGCAGCAGTTGGTGTACAGGGAGAAGAGCAGAGGAGAAAGAACACAGCCCTGAGGGGAGCCGGTGCTGATGGTCCGGGAGTCCGAGACATTCTTTCCCAGCCTCACATGCTGCTTCCTGTCCGTCAGGAAGTCAGTGATCCACCGGCAGATGGGATCAGGCACATTCATCTGGGAAAGCTTGTCTCGGAGATGGTCTGGAAGGATGGTGTTGAAGGCAGAGCTGAAGTCCACAAACAGGATCCTGGCGTAGGTTCCTGGGGAGTCCAGATGCTGCAGGATGAAGTGTAGGGCCATGTTGATGGCGTCATCTACAGACCTGTTGGCTCTGTATGCAAACTGCAGGGGGTCCAGGAGGGGGGCCGTGAGGGTCTTGAGATGGGAGAGAACTAGGCGCTCAAATGACTTCATGACCACAGATGTCAGAGCCACGGGTCTGTAGTCATTTAGTCCAGTGATCCTAGGTTTCTTGGGGACAGGGATTATGGTAGAGGACTTGAAGCAGGCAGGCACATGACATGCCTGCAGTGAGGAGTTGAAAATGCCAGAAAACACTGGGGCCAGCTCGTTTGCACAGTGTCTGAGGGTGGCAGGAGACACACCGTCTGGGCCGGGAGCTTTTCGAGCATTCAGACTCTTAAACTGCTTCCTCACATCTGCTTCATGAATATGAAGAGTTGTGGTGGGAGGAGGTGGGAGGAGGTGGTGTTCACAATGATATTTTGGTGGAGGTGAGTAATATTATGTAGGCTGTTTTTTTCCCTTTGTAGTGGAAAGAATGTCACAGTGATAAGAAGGTCACAGCCTTGTTTGTAAGGTTAAGAGTTTTTCTGTGAATTTTGAAACGATCACAAACTACAAAAGATGACTGAAATTTCTGAAATATGTGAACACTTGAACCTGTGTTGAACATCAAAAAACGATTGTAATGTACTGTAGCTGGACCGAAGCATAAACATTTGAGAATTATGTAGATAAAATGGGTGTACGTGTGATGTACTATTCAGTACGCATTACATTATGACCACCTGGCTAATACTGTGTCGGGCCCTGTAATGAAGGTCATCTTCATTGCTTGACCGGATTAACATACATGAGTAATTTTAACATTTGTGTAAAAGTAGACACTTAAATAAAAACGTTGTACTTGTTTTTATTGGTTTTTCCTGTTAGCAGTCTTCCAGCTGCTACTGGTTAATGTCAACCTAGGAACAGAGATTTGGCAAGTTCAGTTAATCTGATGGACAGTATCACTTTAACATTTACCTGATGATATTTATGATATTTTAATAGGTAGGAGATCTTGTCATCAAAATATCCTAAGTGAATATTTTGATGACAGGATTTTGTCTTACCTGTGTTTTCACCCAATGGTGTGCCCCAGCCTTGCTGAATGCCTTTTAACGTTTCATGATTGAAGTTTTATTGTAGATTATAGGTGGTAGAAAAAGTGGGAAAATATTTGATTTAATAATTGTCATTATTTCTACATATTTGATTTGATGTTAATAAAGGCTAGTAAATGTGATGTGTGTGTAGTTTACCATCTTAGTTTAGCATGCAACCCCAGAAAAACAACATGGCTTGAGGGTCAAATTAGCAGCTGTCTATAAAAGGCTTCCAGTTGACAACAGAGGTTGTTGGAATTATGTCTCAACGCTGGGCTGTATGTTTGTGTTATGTTTTGGAATTTGTTAATGTAGGTGAACAAACACATGGTTGATCTGCACTAGACCCCTTAAGGTGTGATGTGGTATCTGGAAACAAGACGTTAGTGACAGATTCTTTAAGTCATGCTGTAAGCAAATACTTGTCAGGATGGAAGGCATCACATTGCCTTGGCTGGGGTGTCTTCTTCCCATAGTGTATCCTAGTGTAAGGAGTTACCCAGGTAAGTGATGCACACACACCAGGCCATCCGTGTGATGTACAAGAAAACATGATTCATCAGACCAGGCCACCTTCTATCATTGCTCTGTGGTCCAGTTCTGATGTGCTTGCCCATTGTTGGTGGTCGACGATGTACAGGGGTCAGCATGGGCATCTTAACTGCTCTGCAGCTATGCATCCCCACGCGGTTGGGTATATTCTGACACCTTTCTGTCAGAACCAGCATTAACTTTATTTGAAATTTGAGTGATAGTAGCTCATCTGTTGGATCGGACCACATGGGCTAGCCTTCACACATGCGTCACTGAGCCTTGGCTGTCCATGACCCCGTCGCTGGTTCCCCGCTGTTCCTTCCTTGGACCACTTTTGATGGATACTGACGTATGCAGACTGGAAAAACCTCACAAGAGCTGCAGTTTTGGAGATTTTCTAACCCGGTCACCTAGCCATTGCAGTTTGGCTCTTGTCAGGGTCACTCAAACCCTTATGCTTGCCCATTGGCTTTGAATGCATCGACTCTGAGGAAAAAAATGTTCACTTGCTCCCTAATCTATCCCACCCACTAACAGATGCCGTGATGAAAAGATAATCAGCGCTATTCAGTTCGACTCTCAGTGGTCATAACATTATGCCTGATCGGTGGATGTCTTGTTTGTTTAGTCTCCATAGTGCTTTTTTCCCAGATTGTGTGTGCTCTTTAACTGCAGTAGATCAGATGTTAACATTCATTAACATCAATCACAAATAAAATAAATAAATAGAATGGAAAGCCATCTTCTCAGCAATTTGAAAGTGTAATGTCCATTAAGCTGCAGAGAACATTTGGTCTCTATGACTAACATTAAGTTACGCCAAGCTGGTGGTCATTCCAAGTCAAGACCATAAATGTTCTCCAACTTTTTACCTCATACAAATCATTGTATTCTGCAGTAATGAGATGGGAGTCACTGAGCTTGTGTGGAATAAATGTAAAGTGCTTACTATGCATCAATAAGAGAGAAAAAAACTTCTCAGCACATTTTGAACACTTTCCATTGGACGAAAATTAGAAGGCCAGATGGGCAGCGGAAATAATGGAGATATTTCACAAGGCTTATGACCAGCACTCAAGCACACTCAGAGCACTCAGGCTCTAATTGAGTTTTTACATGACAAGAAGTGTGATTGTTCCTGCTCTCCATTTTCGTTTAAGGATCTTCATTACATACCACTGCCCCAGCAGACCCTTTGCCTTAACAAAGAAATGTAAAGGTTGCAAGAAGAAAAATAAGTGAAAGAAATAAACAGCTGATTTATGACCTTTCAAATTCTCAAATTATTCCTGTCTTGTTAGAAATGCCTGATCAAACAGTGCCTTTCCAGTTTGACCAGGACAGACCTGAAGTGAACAAGTAGGTTTTATTTTAGCAGAATAAAAAAACATCAACGATGTTTTAGCTATAAAAAAGTGGAGAGAAATAAAAAAGACTTGTGGTGAAAAGAACTCTTCTCAACAAAAACAACAGCATCAGTCATTTCAGAAAAAGCTCAAACATTATTTGTCACTGTTAGAGTTACACGCTTTGTACAGATTAAACAAAGCACACACATTGACTACAAGCTTTAGATGTTCTGGCAGGTAGATTTGTTACTTTTTTATGTTAGATAGAGTCAGACTAGCACTCTGTATGGCTTCTAGGCTTTCATGCTAAGCAGTTAACAGCGCTCTTGTAGCTGTCATGACAGATTTCCCCCCCCCAAAAAAAACTCATTGTTTAATGGCATATTTTTGGATATAACATTTGGATTGTTGTCTTTTTATTTATGTTATAAAAATATCTGAATACATGGCAATTTTAAATAAACCTAAAATGTGCCTGCAAAAACTGTACATATATCACAAAAATCATCCATTTAATATTACACAGTAGAAAACCTGAAGAAATTGTTTGACTACTACAACATATGGTGAAACGCAGCACAAATAAGGATGCACATGTTTCCCTGAAAAGAAATGTGCCAATGACGTCTTAGCTGTCCTGTACATGTTTTCAGACCATAAGCTGAACAGGATAACCATGAGCCAGCATTGGTTAAAAAAAAATAAAGACATTCTGCCTGGTTTGGGAAAGAGAATGAGGAATAACAATGGAATGAAGCCATATTGCAGAATATATTAGATAAGTCCAGAAGCAATTCATTAACTGTAAGATGCTTAATTAATCAATGCCAAGCAGCAGCATGAATTATTTTAAATTAGGATGCTGCCATGCTGCTGCTGTCCTTTAAAAAAAATCCAGAATGATGGTATGTGACTTTGCATCTGATATGAATTAAATAAATATGATAGAAAGTAATACATTTAAGCTTCTTAGTAACTTCCAGGTTAAGCCTCACTATGGATGCGAATACTGGTCAAACTTTATTCAGATGAATGCATTTAACTTTAATCTAAGTGTACTTACTTAGGTTGTGCTATATGTACTGTGTGTCTGCATATTAAAGAGTGTTTTGCACGCATTTTTTTCATTTAATCATTTGGAGCTGATTTTTCTGAGTGTGGTACACTGCTCTATGACAGGTGCAAAGACTCATGGGAGTTTTAATGTTTAACTCTGTGTCCTGAATTTAGCAGTGCTGTGATCATTATTTCAGTAATGCTGGGCTTAGACTTTGATTCTCATGAACATGTGATGTGTTTTCCAGTGTTTGAGCTGCCAAGAACTGTAAAAGCTTAGCTATTAATAGGCCACCGTGACTGAGACTCCTTGATCAACGTTCTTGTTTTGAGCTTGTTGTTCAAATGTTGACAAAACCAGCATTGCTATACTGCAATTTTGTAATGCATAAGGTACATTCATTTTGCAAACTTTTGCAGATTTTGATCCTTTACCACATTCAATGCAAAAATGTAAATAATGTATAAAACTCACTAAATGATTATACATTGCATTTAATTTATAATTAAATTGTTCTCTTTTGCAATCATGTCAAAAGGAAAGTTTTCACTACAGTAAGTACACCCTTGGTAGTTTAGTAGTAGCCAGGTGCTGCTGATCAAATAAACTTTATTAAATATGAGAAGAAAAATATGTGCAAGTTCGGTCAGTTTGCTGTTCTGGAGCTTTCATGTGTGTGTTAATACAATGTCCCAAAAACCCAAGGAGTGATCATCCTAGCAAATTCACCCATTCAGTGCATTTCTCAGGAATGTTAACATTTCAAATGTACATGACAGTGCACTTGGAGAAAGATTGAAACACGGTGGTGTTTGTGTTAAATAAACATTCAAGATATGATTTAAGTACCAGAAATCAGCTTTAACTCACTGTTTTATATAAAAAATGTTGTAATAACTTTATTAATTTATGAATGACAGACAGTTTTATACATAGTTCCCGATTTTTAGAGCTCCAGAAGTCGTTGGACAGCTGACTGGCAATCAGTTTTATGATCAGATGAGGCCTATTCCCTTGTTGTCCCCTCTGATTATCTAATTATGGAGATAGTATGGTATGGTGGTTTGAGCAGGTTGTTGGAGGGGAGAGGTTTAAAATGCTCCTCTATAATATTAACAATATTTTTTAAATGAACAAAAACATACATACATAAATACTAACAATGAAAAGAAAATTATATTTCAGTTAGAAATGCTTAATAAGATTAGACAGCGTTCCCCTAGATTTGCAAATGACCGGAAAATTTTCATATACTTCAAAAACTATTTTCATAAAAATCTCAACAATCTGTTAAGTAGATTTGGGGTATAATACAGCAAAAAGACATCAATTTTGACAGGCAGTCTCTCAAAATAAATGCCTTAGCTTCCCATATGAAAAGGTTAACTGCTTCTCCGAGCTGCAACAGAAAATGACTTTACAATGAAATACTGTCATAGCCCGTCAAAATTATATTCACAGTTTCTGTAATTTTAATATGGAAGCTAGGTTAATGTTGGACTGAAATCCAAAGTTGTGTGCCTCCAGCAGGAATAGAAAATATATGATAACTGCATTCCAGCTCAGCAGTGTGGCAGACCTGGCATAATTACTATTAAAAAGACAGATTTGTGGTGTGTACACTGAATGTGCAGACAGCCGTAACAGCATCCTGATGGACAGTCAAACATTTATAGTATGTAAGGTGAGACGCAATCTCGAGTAAACCTTCTCACAATTAACATGCAAATCAGAAAAAGATCTGGAGGGGATTGTTAGCAAAATCCAATAACAGAAAGATAAAGAACACTATCGTATATGTTCATTTAGTCTGTCTGCCGCAAAAAAATAATTAATAAATACAAATATTTCCCCAGTTCCTGGATCTGCATCACAATATGAAAAAGCTTGAAAATCTCATTGAGGTGCTGAAAATGTCAGAATTATAATTTCAATCAATTGTTGTAACAGTGTGACAACTCCCTGAGGAATATTTAGCCTAAAAAATAACAATTAGTTCTCTGGTAAAAACACCATTAACAGTACTGCATTTGCAGCCAATGAGCCATAAGTAAATTAATAGTTACCCTGAACATTTAGTGCTTTTAAAAGTACTTGACTATTAAACATGTCTTTTTTTTTCTCCCCCACATCCAATGTTAGTGTCTCTACAGACGAAAGAAAAATGGGCTTCATTGTGTTGTTGGAACCTATGTTTTTCAATATGTCACAATAGGCAAGTTGGAAAAACATCTTTCTTAAAGAAAATCTCTACTTCATGAGAATAAATCAAATGTTACTTAAAAAAAACCTTCAAGCCAATAAACTTAAAGTTCCATTGTATGTATTTATTTTTTATTTCAGTTGACTTGGACTCAGTATATGTTCTTTGTGTTGCACTGCAGGCTTTTTCTTTTTTCATCCTTCACTGAAGAATGAATCTCAAAACTGAAGGCCAACGTCTCAGAGGCTGGAACAAAACCCTCCAACTGAGAGAAGTTGTTTTTTTTTTTTGCTTTTGCAGTTAATAAAGCAAATTAAGCCTCTTATCACAGAGCTTAAGGAGCTTACATTAAATAAGAATGAACCTATGTAACTCTGTTTAGCCACATAAAGTGTAATTAAATCTGGCATATTGTATATTTCTGTGGCAGTTTTATGTACAAAGCTGAAAACAAATTCTTCTGATTATCAGTCGAACCCATAAGTTTAAGGTCTTTCCCTAATATAAGAATCTGCCAGGATGCACTTCATTCCCAGGAGGATGATATAGGCAGATTTATCCAAATATCAACAGTACAGATACCAATGCTGGTACTGGTATCAAATCGATGCTAGCACAGTAGGCTCAATACTTAATCAAAGGTCAGTATGTAGCCCACTGAATTGTATTAAATACAAACATTTTTTGGAAATGGAAAAAAATATACCTCAAAACCTACGCTATGAAAAATTACTGTTGCATCTATCCATCCATCCATCCATCTTCACCCGCTTTGTCCGGGGCCGGGTCGCGGGGGCAGCAGCCTAAGCAAAGAGGCCCAGACCTCCCTCTCCCCAGCCACCTCCTCCAGCTTATCCGGGGGAATACCAAGGCGTTCCCAGGCCAGCCGAGAGATATAATCTCTCCAGCGTGTCCTGGGTCTGCCCCGGGGCCTCCTCCCGGTGGGACATGCCTGGAACACCTCACCCAGGAGGCGCCCAGGGGGCATCCTTGTCAGATGCCCGAACCACCTCAGCTGGCTCCTTTCGATGTGGAGCAGCAGCTGCTCTACTCTGAGCCCCTCCCGGATGGCCGAACTTCTCACCCTATCTCTAAGGGAGAGGCCAGCCACCCTTCGGAGGAAGCTCATTTCTGCCGCTTGTATCCGCGATCTCGTTCTTTCGGTCACTACCCACAGCTCGTGGCCATAGGTGAGGGTAGGGACGTACATCGACCGGTAAATTGAGAGCTTCGCTTTTACACTCAGCTCCCTCTTCACCACGACGGACCGGTGCAGCGTCCGCATTACTGCAGCTGCAGCCCCAATCCGTCTGTCGATCTCCGGCTCCCTTCTCCCATCACTCGCGAACAAGACCCCGAGATACTTGAACTCCTCCACTTGGGGCAGGAACTCATCCCCGACCCGGAGTGGGCACTCCACCCTTTTCCGGCTGAGAACCATGGCCTCAGATTTGGAGGTGCTGATCCTCATTCCCGCTGCTTCACACTCGGCTGCGAACCGTTCCAGTGCGAGCTGGAGGCCCTCACCCGATGAAGCCAACAGAACCACATCATCTGCAAAAATCAGAGATGAGATTCTGAGGCCACCAAAGCGAAAGCCCTCCGCCACTTGGCTGCGCCTAGAAATCCTGTCCATAAAAATTATGAACAGAACCGGAGACAAAGGGCAGCCCTGGCGGAGCCCATCACCCACCGGGAACGAGTCCGACTTATTGCCAGCAATGCGAACCAAGCTCTTGCAACGGTTGTATAGGGATCGAATGGCCCGTAGCAATGGGCCAGACACCCCATATTCCCGCAACACCTCCCACAGGACACCCCGAGGGACATGGTCGAATGCCTTTTCCAAGTCCACAAAACACATGTAGACTGGTTGGGCAAACTCCCATGCACCCTCAAGTATCCTGGAGAGGATAAAGAGCTGGTCCAGTGTTCCGCGACCAGGACGAAAACCGCATTGTTCCTCCTGTATCCGAGGTTCGACTAACGGACGAACTCTCCTTTCCAGCACCCTGGCATAGACTTTCCCAGGGAGGCTGAGGAGTGTGATCCCCCTGTAGTTGGAACACACCCTCCGGTCCCCTTTCTTAAAGATGGGGACCACCACCCCGGTCTGCCAGTCCACAGGTACTGCCCCTGATCTCCACGCAACATTGCAGAGGCGTGTCAACCAGGACAGCCCTACAACGTCCAGAGCCTTCAGAAACTCGGGGCGGACCTCATCAACACCAGGGGCTCTGCCACCAAGGAGTTGTTTAACTGCCTCAGTGACCTCGCCCCCGGAAATTTGCGGGTCATTCCCCTCATCCCCAGACTCTGCTTCCTCCTCGGAAGACGTGTCAGTGGGATTAAGGAGGTCCTCGAAGTATTCCTTCCACCGCCTGACAATTTTCTCAGTCGACGTCAGCAGCGCTCCGCCAGCACTATACACAGTGCAGGTAGAGCACCGCTTTCCCCTCCTGAGACGTCTGACGGTTTGCCAGAATCTCTTCGAGGCAGTCCGAAAGTCTTTTTCCATGGCCTCTCCGAACTCCTCCCACACCCGAGTTTTTGCTTCAGCCACTGCCCGAGCCGCATTCCGCTTGGCCTGTCGATACCTGTCGGCTGCCTCCGGAGTCCCACAGGCTAACCAAGCCCGATAGGACTCCTTCTTCAGCCTGGTGGCTCCCTTCACCTCTGGTGTCCACCATTTGGTTCGGGCATTACCACCACGGCAGGCACCAACCACCTTGCGGCCGCAGCTCAATGCAGCAGCTTCGACAATGGAGATGCTGAACATGGTCCATTCGGACTCAATGTCCCCAGTCTCCCTCGGAATGCTGTTGAAGCTCTGCCGGAGGTGTGCGTTGAAGATCTCGCGGACTGGGGCCTCTGCTAGACGTTCCCAGCACACCCTCACTACGCGTTTAGGTGCACCAGGTCTGTCCAGCGTCCTCCCCCGCCACCTGATCCAACTCACCACCAGGTGGTGATCAGTTGACAGCTCAGCCCCTCTCTTTACCCGAGTGTCCAGAACATATGGTCGCAGGTCTGCTGATACGATTACAAAATCGATCATCGACCTACGGCCTAGAGTGTCCTGGTGCCACGTGCACTTATGGACACTCTTATGTTCGAACAGGGTGTTCGTTATGGCCAAACTGTGATTAGCACAGAAGTCCAATAACAGAGCACCGCTCGGGTTCAGATCAGGGAGGCCGTTCCTCCCAATCACGCCCCTCCAGGTCTCGCTGTCGTTACCCACGTGAGCATTGAAGTCTCCCAGCAGGACAACAGAGTCTCCAGGTGGAGCACCCTCCAGCACCCCCCCCAGGGACTCTAAGAAGGCTGGGTACTCTGAACTGCCACTCGGCGCATAAGCGCAGATGACAGTCAGGACCCGTTCCCCAACCCTAAGGCGCAGGGAACAAACCCTCTCATCCACCGGGAAAAACCCCAACGTACTGGCAGCAAGCCGAGGGGATATTAGGATACCCACCCCAGCCCGCCGCCTCTCACCAGGGGCAACTCCAGACTGAGACAGAATCCAGCCCTTCTCCAGGAGACTGGTTCCAGAGCCCAAGCCATGTGTAGAGGTGAGCCCGACTATATCTAGCCGGTACCTCTCAACCTCACGCACTAACTCAGGCTCCTTCCCCACCAGAGAGGTGACATTCCATGTCCCTATTGCCAGTCTTGGCAGCCGGGGGTCAGTCCGCCAGGGCCTCCGCTCCTGGCCGCCACCCGGCACACAATGCACCCGACCCCTATGGCGCCTCCTGCGGGTGGTGGGCCTGCGGGAGGATGGGCCCATGTCTCCTCTTCAGGCTGTGCCCGGCCGGGCCCCATGTTGCATCTAATGTATTTATATAAATATACATTTATTGTATTGCCACAAAGTGCTTTAGAGACAAGCAGATTTACATTCCAGGTCTCCAACACACCCAGTGTCAAAATGCACGAAAAGCTGAATGGAGTGTTTTGTTGTATTAGCTTATTATTGTGGAAGGTAAAAATCTCAGTGATTTCCTATTAAAATGTGAACAGCATTTTCAAATTAATGATCTCTGATCTCCTCTATAAGCTGCCTTTGTAGCTTGAACGTATTCATAACTGGTATTGGGGTCAATATTGGTAGCGGCAGTTCTGGCTCTGTGTTTACATGGACTTGGATCACTACCAAAGTTTGCTGTATCACACAGCACTACCAGGAGGCACCACTGGTGTGTTCAGCACTATCAACCAGTGTGCCAGCTCCAGAGGGAGTACTGGCAAATAAAAGTCACAAAGATTTTACTCTCGAACTGCAGACACTTAAATGAGGTAGTTTATATTTCAGTTTCACAGCTTTGGTGGCCAGAAACCATTCACTGCACTCCCCTGTGTGCTGCCTCCAAGCCCATCAGACTAAAATATGATGTCACCATCTTCCTGCAGGATACTCTTCACACAGTGAGAAATGTGGGGTCTCTACTGAACATGCATCCCGAGGGGAAATTATATGAAGTTGCTGAGTTGCTGCAGTAGTTATGACACTGGTTGTTGTTAAATATTAAATAAGCCACTAAACTTAAGCACTTTATTGGAGTACATAAGTCATTTTTGAAAACACAAAACATTTGAGGCATTTCATCATTCATTTAACTCATATGACATTAAAAAGAAAACAAACAAGACGAGTATTTGGGATAGTTTATGTATTTAATCTTTTCAAGTGGTGGATGCTAAATTGTGAATAAATTGCAATTGAAAAGAGGATAAAAATGTTTTCAGTGACATTTTATAATCGAACACCAATTAAAGCAGAACAATAATAATTCCCTAGTTACTGGGTACTGGATGCTTCCACTTCAGGTTAATTTCACTTCATTTCCACTGGGGGATTGATCATTTCAGTTACATTTTTATTTACACAAGAAGTCAGTTGGCAGCCAGCCTTTAACGCTGTATGCCACAGTCTAAATCAGGGCCCGGGGGCCACTTGAGGGCCACGTCACCCTTACTTGCAGTCCGTATAATGGACCAAATTGTATGATAAAATATATCATACAATTTGGCCTTTGAAGTTACTTTTGTTCTTAGGGAGGATTTGTTTTTTGTTGAGTGCAGGGTTAAAATAAGTTATTTAAAAAACAAAAATTTGTCTGCATATTTATTTTGTTAAATATGAACAAAATTATAGCAGAAGTGCTGCCACGCATCTGGCCAGACACAGAGTACCAATGTGAAAGGATTAAGTTTGCTTGTTTGTTTGTATGTTTTTTCGTACTACTTGAACACTAAAGTGGCCATTCAATCAGATGACAGTGCCAGCAGTGGCCCACAGCTCATTTAAGTTTGAGACCCCTGGTCTAAATAAACTGAGCCTAAAAAAGTCACCGGTACGTGTTCACTGGTCAAATCTGAAAAAACAAACCCCCCAAAAAAAACAAAGAACAAAAAATTGTATGTCTGTCAACTTTGACCCAAAACAAGACTTTACCATTGGAAGTTACACATTAAAGTTATGCATTACATACCACCATCTTTGCTGTTACCAAAGTCTACCTCAGATTTCAGTTCTTTTATTGTCATGCCTCTCCATAAATATTATACTGATTTTTATTTTTTGTGAAAAATTGTGAAAACAATGCATAGTTTTCATCAACTGTTTCTCCTTCTTTAGTTTTGGATATCTCTCCCCCACATTGCAAAGGGACTATGGGCAGAAATCTGTGCCATCAGAAACTGAATATGAATAAGTTCAATTTGAATTTGAATTGCTCAGATTGAATCTGAATTGTAACTTGAATAAATGCTTTTGAAAACTGAATTTGAATTAGTCTAATTTGAAATTGAATTTATGGTTTGAAAATGACCATCACTAAATTGAAATTGAATTTTATATTTTGAAAATGAATTGATTTGCTTTGAAACTGCATTTTATCCTTTAAAAATTCAGCTCTCGAATAATTTCAGTTTCACTTCTCACCATTCAGTTTCAGTTCTACAATTCAATTTCAGTTCCAAAATTTTGTTTTTTGGAACTTACATCCGGTTCCGGTTCAAGCGCAGATTAATAGAGCTACGTTTTACTAGCGGACCGAAAGTGTTACCGACGGGAATCTACAGCGTCTTGAGCTGAATTAAGACTTCAGAAGTCATTTGTCATGTCGAATGACCAGCGGATAAACTCTCAGGTTGGTAATAAATGTACTACATGTATAAGAACAAGCGTCATGTTAAGAAATGATAGCCGTACGGTAACTTTTATGCTTATTGTAGCTGTTAGCTAAAAACGCTAATTTAGCGTAGTTTGCCCTGAATTCAGCTTTGACAAACAAATATGATCGACTGTTTCTAGTAGAATTCCAAAGTTGTCATCTTGGACCCTGTCAGAGTACCCCCTCTGTATGCTTGCAGAGACCCCTACAGTAGGGAAACATGCAAAACGGTGTCCAAACCTTTGTATTTTAGCTTTATTTATGTCTTACACAGCATCCCAACTCTTTAGCTAACTTAATAACTTTAGCTAACGTGAATAGTTAGTCTAATTCATTAGTGCAGCATCACTGGATCACCTCTGTTTGAAGTGATATACAACTATCACTGTGTTTAACTACCATAATAATTCTTAGGGTACTGAGTGCATGCTTAATTAGATTTTTTTTTTTTTAAAGCATACTGCTCCATTAATATGTTTGACAGGCTGAAGTTGTCGGGTCACCTCCTAAATTGACCATCTTTTACAGGTGTTTTGTGCCAGAAATGGAGTGTCCACTGAAGACTGAAGATACTGAATCTCTACGCCTTGCCATTGATCCCTCTTGTGCCTTCATCTAGACAAGAGACAAACTTAACCACTCTCATATGCTCTGAACCTACATCACCTTCTCTGACAGTTGTAGCTTGGCTCATCTGAGGGTGAAATTATAAGAATGTGTTATTTTGCAAAGTGCTCTCCAGGGTTCCTAAATAAAATATGGCATTGAGGTCATTTCTTTTGAATTAATCCCTTCTTCTGAAATATAAGAACCTCTCCTGGTTTTAATGGCACTTTGGATTTCTTTACTTTCTGTTCCACTTCCAAACCCAAATAGATGCTGACAAGCTGACACAGTAACATGGAAGAGGGGAAAGAAGTTGGAAAGGACTACTACAAATAAACCTAATGCCTAACAATGAAAAGTGTAAAATAAGAACAATAATAATAATAATAATAAAGATAAAAGATGAAGTAACACGTTTTTAGTATTTTATTTATTCCAAATGATCATCCAGATGTCTGTGACATGTGATGACAAACACCATAATGGAAGGCCTTAGTCATCACATGCTTAAACTCATCATATATTTTTGCATATGCTGAACAGGCAGTCAGACATGCTGTAACTGTGGGGTAGAAAACAGCATGAACACCATACGGCAGGTGTCTCAAACTCCAGTCCTCGAGGGCATGGAAAAGTTGCATGACACTTTGACCCTTGAGGACTGGAGTTTGAGACCCCTGTCATATGGAATATGACAGGTGTGGTTGAACTGCATGAAGACTGAAGTTTCTCTTCTCTTCTGGCAGGACAGGAATGTGGCCTTGTCCTGTGAGCCACTGTAAGGATGTACTTAGTAGGGCTGGGCGATATATCGAGTTTTTTTAAAAATATCGATATATTTTCATACGAGATATAAGATGTGACAATATCGTTTATATCGATATAGTCTATGTTACGTTATAATTATACTCGTGGAGCCGCAGGTTTGCCTCTCTTTCGTCCACTTTTGTCTCTACGCAACGTTACTCGGCCTCGCCTCTCCTTCACTGAACACAACTCCGCCTCCCCCATAACTTCACCTGCAGGCAATGACAAGATGAAAGCGGAAAATCTCCGTTAGCGAGTTACCGTGCGTGGGGCTGGACGGCGTCAACGTGTTAGCGAGCTAACCGCGCTAACGAGCTAACCGCGCTAACGACATGCTGCACGGCCTAAAATCCTTTCATTTTCTCAAAACTCGACAGTGCGCCTTATGTATGAATTCTGGTTGTGCTTACTGACCGCGAACCGATTTTATGTGGTACACAGCGCTCGGCAATCTGTCAAAAAATGTTTTAATATGACTTTGCTAAGCTACGGAGCTGCACCGCTTGATGGATTGTCTTGGAGGATTACGGCTACCGGGGAGGAGCCTCGCGGAGTGATACGTACTGTGTGTGTATAAGGACCACAAATGGCACCTGTTCAGAGACGTGGTGCAGCTGTGAAATCTGTCTCTTTGTTATTATGCTCAGCGTCTATTAGTTTACATTTTGACTGCACAATTGTGAGCTTTTTGTTATGCACAAAAACAACATTGTTTTCTTTTATTTATGGACCATGATTATTTAATAAATGCTGATAATTTATTTTTGAGTAATTTCTTCATGTACATCTACGCTGTATGTAAATAAAAGCGCCCACATCTGGGACACAGTGTGACTAGAACTCTCTTTTTGTTCTTAACTTATGGCTTTAAAAAAAAAAAAAAAAAAAAAATCGAGATATATATCTTATATCGCCATCCAGCTAAAAAATATCGAGATATGAATTTTGGGTCATATCGCCCAGCCCTAGTACTTAGAGTAGAACTGGACTGTCACCGGCCTCAGGCTCTTCACCCTTTTCAAAGACAAAGCAGTCATTTAGATAAAATATTAGATATTGTTTACCTGTAAATGCACAAAGTAAATTTAGAAATGTAATTATTGTGAAGAGTGAACAAGCGCTGATAGTGTAATCTACAGCTGTGGCCAAAGTTTAGAGAATGAGAAGTGTTGTTTGCTTATTTACAAAGTTTGCTGTTTCAGTGATAGTTGTATATCATATTATATCACTTCAAACAGAGGTGATCCAGTAATGCTGCACTAATGAATTAGACTAACTATTCACTTTAGCTAAAGTTATTAAGTTAGCTAAAGAGTTGGGATGCTGTGTAAGACATAAATAAAGCTAAAATACAAAGGTTTGGGCACCGTTTTGCATGTTTCCCTACTGTAGGGGTCTCTGCAAGCATTCTGAGAGGGTACAAGATGACAACTTTGGAATTCTACTAGAAACAGTCGATCATATTTGTTTGTCAAAGCTGAATTCAGGGCAAACTACGCTAAATTAGCGTTTTTAGCTAACAGCTACAATAATCATAAAAGTTACTGTACGGCTATCATTTCTTAACATGACGCTTGTTCTTATACATGTAATACATTTATTACCAACCTGAGAGTTTATCCGCTGGTCATTCGACATGACGAATGACTTCTGAAGTCTTAATTCAGCTCAAGACACTGTAGATTCCCGTCGGTAACACTTTCGGTCCGCTAGTAAAACGTAGCTCTATTAATCTGCGCTTGAACCGGAACCGGATGTAAGTTCCAAAAAACTGAATTTTGGAACTGAAATTGAATTGTAGAACTGAAACTGAATGGTGAGAAGTGAAACTGAAATCATTCGAGAGCTGAATTTTTAAAGGATAAAATGCAGTTTCAAAGCAAATCAATTCATTTTCAAAGTATAAAATTCAATTTCAATTTAGTGATGATCATTTTCAAACCATAAATTCAATTTCAAATTAGACGAATTCAAATTCAGTTTTCAAAAGTATTTATTCAAGTTACAATTCAGATTCAATCTGAGCAATTCAAATTCAAATTGAACTTATTCAAATTCAGTTTCTGATGGCACAGATTTCTGCCCATAAGGGACTCCATAGTGTAGTGGTTTGTACACTCACCTTACATGTGAGACACCCTTTGAAGTTGTATCAGAAATGGCAACTCGCATGAAAATATGCCCAAGCAACCAGGCAACCCTCTGTCAATAAGCAGCTGACAACAGCTTTCTGGTATAATATGTATGTATGTCTGTCTGTCTCAGCTGTGAAACTGGTATATCTTCTGTGTTATAAATGCAGCACTTGGTAAAGAAAAATGAAAGCAGCTGTTTGTGTGTCTGTTTGTTTTGAGGCTTATTCACTTTTGTATTTTAGGCAACTTTTGATTTCATTTCATTTCATTTCATGTATTTTATTATTTTATTGACTTATTTTTATTATAATAATCTTGGGAGGATTAAAACAATAAATGTTGCCCGTATGTTTTTCAGTTACAGTATTTACTGTAACTATTATTTACATATATTACAACTTTTTTTTTGTTTTGGGGTTTTGTTTTGTTTGTTTTTTTGCTTCTTTTTCGCTTTTTCTCTCTTTTTTTGGCGGTGGTGGGGTGGGGGATAGTACTGTTGTATTCAATGCGGAACTTTGTTGCTGGAATTTGTTCCTACACGGCATCCTATTTAGAAACACCATTTCACTTCCTGTTAATATTCACAACAGAGCCGATACAGATAAGCTAATTAATTTTAGCAGTGTTTACTCATTAAATGTTAACGTAGCAGAAATTCTTAGGAAGAGCAATGATTCCTTACACCGTCAACATTAAACTCGCGGCTCGGACGTTAACTGGCACTCTCAATTTGCAGAATAAAACCGCCGTAGATTGGTGAGTACCGCTTCTCTGCTGCTAGCATAATTTGGTTAATTGAATACGCGACTGACAGATAACGTTAAGGAACTGATGTTTGCATTGTGTCAGTTTCGTGGCTTGTCTTTATTGCTGCATGTAAAGTTGTCAGCGTGAACGGCCACTGATAATTTGTCATTGAGCTCACAAACATGCGGGGTATATATTTCTTGTGCAATGTCATGTGACATTTTGTCGGGCCTGATGAATTTCTAATGCCTCATCCTCCACAGCAATCCAGCAGAGACTGTCAAGGCAGTCGGACTCGCGTGATCAAACTTTAGATTAGAGCAGCATAGTGCCAAAGTTTAATTTCGCATACATGAACCTAAATATGATACATTTGCTTCTAAAGCTATTTTTGCTTTTCACCAGACATATTTAAAAAGAGAACTGTCCTTGTGAATATTTAACTTTATGTACGCATCATATGAGATAAATTACCTTGTGTAGTTGTAGCATATAGTACAGTCTCTGCACTGGCAGCTTTTGTCATTGGAACTGAAAGTTTAGCTTCAAGTTATGTTTGAATTTTGAAATTTGTTGTGTCATTGAGCTTTGATTTTTTTGCAGTCTGGATGCACTCCAGGCAAATATGCATGCACGTCTTGTACGGACACGGAAAGAAGATGAATTTAGACATGGAGTGGAAAGCACAGAAATCAGAATGCAGACACAGTTGTTGAATAATTCTGTGTTTACTGGAGAGGGTGCACTTAAGCGTCAGGCTGACTGGAAACATAAGTTTAAATTCATAATGTCCAGAGTTCACAGTCTGAATCATATGTTATCTTTTGTACATCAATGTCTCACATCCCAAACCATTTCACGTATCTTTCATCTGTTTCTTTCCTCTTCCTCCTATTCTGCCTTGCTAACGTGGTCTGTAGGGGCTGGCAGGGGCTCATAGCTCAGGGATGTCACTCCAGTATTCTCATAATTGATCCTAAGACCGCCCAGACCATCCAGGTGCTGGAGAGACACAAGGCAAATGTGGTCAAGGTGAGTTTGAGAAGTAAATTGGCTTAATTGTTTCCCTCCACAACATAATTGCTGTTTAATTACACAAATTAATTGACTCACTGTTGCGCCTCTGCTCCATAGACTTCAAAATATGATTTAATATATACCACTAAGTTAAGCCGTTGGAGAAAAGGCACACTAATGAGGCTACAAAGTGAACACACCTTGTGGGGTTGTATTATTTATGTCTCACAGTATTAATGTTAGCATTGTGTGACCTTGAGTGGAGTACTTTTGGCTCTCTCTGCTTCTTGTAAACCAACACCTGCAACACAGAGCATTGACAGAGAGTCATTTTGTTTGGGTCCGTGTGCGCGTGCATGTGTGTTGTAGAAGAGAAGAGTAAATAATGGGCAATAAATTCTACAGTGATTATCAGTGCCTGGGCTCAATCCGGGCCTTTCATTCTTCACTATAAAGAACACTTTAATCTTGTAAAGCACCGCTGCCACAGCAACAAGCTATTCCTCACCACCCAGCCTGACATAAGAGAACTTGCTGAATGAAGGAAAAAGGGAAATAGAAAAAGAAGTACCTACAGTAAAGGGCATGCCTACCTGGGAGCAAATAGACAGACATAATCAATTATTTAAACACCATCTTGTATGTGGAGTAATTTGTTATTTCACATATAAAATGTGCATTTCAGTGTAGGGCTGTGCGATATGACCAAAATCTCATATTCCGATATAAGAATTCTATCGTCTGATAACGATATAAATCATAAAAATGTAACATTTTCTGTAAATTCTGTGAATCTCGGGCAGCTCAACTTGCGGGAAGTGTTTGCAGCTGCGAGTCATGTAGCTGCAGTCGAGTGTTTTAACCGATGCATGAAACTATACATTTTTAGACATAAGTTGTAACGTTTTCTTTGTGAGTATTTATTACACGGCGTGCTGCGGGGAAAAGCCTGTTCTAACGTTTATTTTTTAGCACCTGGCGGCTCTTTTTTTAAATTCTCATCCGTAAATAATCTGCTCTTTCACGTGATTCGGTTTATTTTGAAAAGTCTCAACAGGATCTTGAGCTTTATTGTGAAAGGTTTATGTGGTACATAAACAAGCGGACACGCGATGGTGTTACCGTTGTTGTTGCTAACGACAACGCATAAAAACAGGCGCTTGTACGTCCGTAGTGTGGTTATATTACATATAAGAGAAAGAGAGAACTTTAAGAAGCCACTACAGTGACCATCAAAACGATGAAAAAATATTGCCGTAAACAGTTTATTTTGCAACAGCACGAAACAAACGATAGCGTAAAATGAAACGATAGACTGTTTTATATCGTCATCCGATATATATCGTTATATTGAACAGCCCTATTTCAGTGTTATGCATTTCCTATAATGTCCTTTACTCTCTTTTCTCCCCAATGTCGCATTTAGTGAAATTCATCATACATCTTCAGACCTTGCTGTTATTGTTGTTGTTTTTTTTTTCTTTTCTGTTGTTGACTTTCTGAGCATTCTGTCAACAAATGTAGAAGGCTTACAGCTTTACCTGATATTCCTCCCAGAGACTCAATTAGTGTTTTATGTTGGAAGGTAAAATGGTCCAGGGAAAATTACTACCACAACTTGAGCTCACCCTACTGTCTGCGGTTGGCCTCGGGAGATGCCTCGGGGAAGATTATAGTGTGGGATGTGGTCAGCGGCACAGCCCACTGTGAGATACAGGAGCACTCCAAACCTATCGGGGGTAAGACAGCTTCAAGACACCAAACATGTTTGTCAGCTCAGTGGCAGTCCTGCCAAGAAGAGACACTGAGCCGATGGTTTGCTGTTGACTATTTGTTTTCATTAGGACGCTGTTACTGCCACTCCTGCTGGTGCGCACTACGCTTCCATTCTCACCTCCTCTTCTCTGTTTTGCTCGCTCCCTCTGTCAGACTTGGAGTGGCTGTGGAATCAGGATGCATCTCGTGATCTCTTGTTAGCTGTCCATCCTCCCAACTACATTGTTCTGTGGAATGGAGACACAGGCACCAAACTGTGGAAAAAAAGCTACGCTGAGAATATCCTCTCCTTTTCTTTTGACCCTTTTGACCCTTCCAACATGGCATGTAGGTGAACAAAATACTTACCAAAAGACTAATGAAGCCTTCGAATTTTTCACTTTGCCACCCACATACACAGGGCATGCTTCATCTCTTAAATTTACTGTTTATTGCAGTATGGTTGAACATATCTTATATCTGAAAGCATGTGACTGGTATTCTGTGATGCCAACAATTTAACCAGTGGTATTTCTTTCTTTTTTTTTTTTTTTTTTTGTGGAAAAAGATAAGTCAAAGCAGAGACTTTCACAAATAACAGATGGCAAATTGAAAACAGAATATTGACATCTGACCATCTCTTATTGGCAAATGAATCTTTATAATATTCTTCTGTCCTTTTTCTCCTATCCAGTGCTGACCAGTGAAGGGATCGTCTTCATCACAGACTTTTCTTACTCCAAACCCCCAGGCAGCGCTGGCAAAAAGGTCTACATTGCCAGTCCTCATGCGAGCCCAGCGCATACCAAACCTGCACCTGCAACAGCTCCGGCCCCTACTGGTGCCAAGAAGGCCCTTAACAAGGTCAAAGTGCTGATTACCAATGAAAAGCCCACGTGAGTGAAATTAAATTAATTTTCCTTCCCTGACTTTATTTTAAAATATTTTGGATCCTTCTTTTTAGACACATAGACTGTTGTTTCAAGTTTAACAAGTCTAATGAAGCTCTTATGTATTGTATGGTTTTTAAGACGTTACTTACTGAAAAGCCAAGATCTTCATACAGTACAGCATGTTAATATTTTAATAAATGTCTGAATTTCATCTCAACACTTATGTAGGTGCTAAAGGATAATCTGTGGAATATATTTGTTTCAATAGTTAAGTCAGTTTTTAAATCAAACTTCCTGTAGGTTATGTCACCCTTTCAGTGTCATGTTTTATTGAAATGCTATGGCTCAATGTTGTTCAGTTCCCTTTTTTTGTCTCTTGTTGTTCAAAGTAAACTACAAAGTCTTATCGGTTTAAGACAGCGGTCTCCAACCCCGTTGTTTGGTACCAGGCCCGCTAGAGATGAGGCTCGGGTGTGAAATTTATGGTTTTCGGGATTTTTTTTTTATCGTTAACTCTGTTTCTCTGGGTCTTTTCCCGTGTTGTAGTTGTGTGTCTTATTTTGAAAGAAATATTTACACGTTACCATAGCGACCAAAGAGTATTAGGGGCAAGGAGAAGGATGTTACTCTCAATGTTGTTGATGCATTTCAGGAGGATGCTGCTAATAAAGTTACACAATTCCACAGTGAATTTGCGTTTATTATTATATTTACAAAAATACCACAGGTTTTGTCTTGGTCGTATCATTTTATTTTGTTGTATTTATCCGTGACACCTTAAAGGCCGGTCCGTGGAAATATTGTCTGACATTTAACCTGCCCGTGGCGCAAAAAAGGCTGGTTTAAGAGGACTGACTTAAGGCAGTCATAGTTATCACTGTTACATGATAGAAGTGATGTTTCTCTGATTGTAACGTATGATATGATTTCTAAGTAAACACCAAGGTTTATTTACTGTCATATGAACTAAATCTCAGTTACTAACCAGTCTTTGTAATGTACAGGGCTGGAAGCATACACTGTTTGGCCACAACATTAAAAGCAGCTGCCTAATATCAAGTCAGTGCCAGTCGTACCTGCAAAACACTGAATGATCAAACTGACTGTAAAGTTTTATCCATTTATTTTACATTTACGAAAGTTTATTTTGAGTTTTTATATTTTAATCTGTGAAGAGGTTTACAACGAAAGCTATCAAAAGAATGTGAAATTCAATTAAGTTTTATTTATATATGTATTATTTGATCAAAACAGCGATTGACCTGCTCAATCTGACTCATTGCTGGGAGAGCACTTTAAATCAGTATTACTCCTGGATTTGTTTGTATTTTCTCAAGGAGGAAAAAGAGCCATTGTCAGAGAAGATGTTGATTCTCTTTGGATCTGCCCTCGCATGTGAACAGATTTATACAAATTTAAACAACATTAGCCCAAAAATGCGCATTTTTGTTCACACTTAGTTTTGGAAATGTTGATTAAATGGTGATAAAGTCTTTTCTCTTCTTATGCCTATTTCACATTTTTATTGTCTGATATTATTGATGTAGTTTCTCACATGACAGCTTGAGGAATATTAATAGCTCCTGATCTAAAATAATTTTGACGTGTGAGTCCAGAACCACTTCTCCTCGGTCCAGTTCTCACATTCATTCTTCTGTGAAGAGGGGTCAGCATGAGCAGTCAGACCAGGCTGTTGTTATGCATGCCTATATACAGTGAGCTCTGTATTTTGCCTCCTTTCTGTCATAGCCAGCATTATTATTTTCATCACACTCTTGCCCCCATCAAGGTCACTAAGATCACACTTGCCCGTTTTCTGCTTTCAGGACATCATATTCAAGAACTGGCAGTTCACTTGCTGTTTAATTTCTCACACCCTTACTCAGTGTAACAAGATAATCAATGTTATTGACTTCACCTGCCAGTGGTTTTAATGTTGTGGCCGATTGGTCTTTCTGTAGAGTATATTTTACTCTGCACTGACCTGAGACCTCCCTGTTCATTCGACAGCAAAGCTCCTCCAAATTATGTGAACAGGAGAAGTATTCCAGACACTTTTTCAAGCCTAACCAATAAAAATGGCCCGACAAGCAACACTGTAAGAAGCAGGTCACGGAGCATTTTTGTTGACAGCAGTATGGACTAACACGGTCTATTTTTATGTTTGGTTTGTTTTCTTTTTTCTTTGGTCATTGCAGAAAAAAAAATCAAAACAGGAACAGCACCTTTCACTACATAGATGACCTAGTTTTGATGTAACTGTCTCTCCAGCACAGCAGTGAGATTCCTCTTTAAACTTAGATCAGATGCTAAATCAAGTCAAGGGTCCGGGAGAAGCATTTCTCAAGAGAATAAGGAAGGATTTGATCACTTGGCATATTTGCTACATTGATTTTTAATTCTGAAACGCAGCAGAAGTAGTGATGTACTTCTTCTGGCTTCTTATTCCATTAGTTGACAAACTTGATAAATTGTATAAGCGCTAATTTAGAAAAAGTTGCATGAGCTGTAGACGTGTTTGATGTGCTGGCAGCTTCCTGCTGGAGTGGTTGTGACTGTCAGGTTATTTATAGCAGCATGCCCCAGTCTCTCTGTCCACCCACCAAGCCAGTTCTGATAACAAACACTCCATTAATCTTACTTGTCTTTATTCTCTCGTGCCTTTCTCATTTTGTCTGTTTTAGTCTTCTATCCATGTGTGACAACTTCCTTCCTCACCTTTAACTGTGTGTAATTGCTATCCAGGATGCTGTATTCCTTCAGTTCGCCTTTGTCTACAGTCTCTACTCTCGCCGGTTCTGTCTGCTTGTGGGTGATAAATGGAGGATTTAAACAAGACTCTGTTCTCCCACAGCGTTATCAGAAACTTACTGAATACAATATGGTATTGTGTGCATTAGTGTCCCATCAGGGAGCCATTAATCTGGGTGTTAGCCACTAGAGATTTGGTTCATATATCAAAATGAAGCCAGCTATACTATTACATATACAGAGCAATGTCGACTAATGTATGTTTTCTTTTAAACTGACAGAAATATTTATAAGTTGGATTTTAAAAAAAATCTAAATAATTCACTAAGACGCTTGAAGTTGTAGTTCTTATGATTATGAAAAAATCATAATGATTTTGATAAAAGCAGTAAGTCTGAATAATCAGGCCTTTTTTAAATTCATGGCTTCATCTGAAATCATGTTGTGTGCAGAGCGAGTAGTTTTCCACACAACAGGGAATAGCAAAGTTAATTATCTTACCGATGAGTTGGGGGTTCTGTCTGACTGTAGCTGCTCTTCATAATGCTGATCAAAAATGGATGAAACTGAATCTCTTGATTTGGACACATTCGATGAACAGTCGCTACCCACACCGACAAATGCACAGTTAATGCCGGCTCGCTGGTTTCAGGGCAGTATGATGCTGCCCTGCGACTGCACACTGGACTTATTTCAAAATCAGAGGTTAATCAAGCAAACATTCAACCACTTATTCCCAACACTGTTTCTTTAGGGCAGCTGTGGCTGGATAATAAATGGATAATTGAGGACTTTTGTTCAAGCTCAGTCTTCACTTCAGTCTTAGAGGTGTGATTTATGGCTTTGTACTGTGGTGATGTACACATGCAACACCTGCTTCCAAACACTACAAACTCTCGAGTTTTATTTGAAGCTCGGCTGCAGGTAGTGTGAGAGCAATCGAAAAAGAAACAACATAACATGAAAAAGAACCCGGTCATTCACAGACATGTACAAATGTAATCACGAGTGATCAGTAATGGAGTGACGTGACCAACTGAAATGGACAGGTTTTGTTATAGAAGTATTTTAGGTTGTGGTTTGTTTGTTTTTTTTGTCCCACAGTGTGAGCATCAGTTCAGTTTTCTGCTGTATCATCTCCAGCAGCTGCCAGTGTGCGTGTAAACTGAATTTGTATTGTGTAGATAACAAGCTCAAGGTGGTGTGACTGCTGTATAAAGACAGTATTTGACTTTAATGTCCTTTGGGTGAGTTAAATAATAGAACCTTGAGAGTGCTTTAAAACTTTAATAAAGGCATCCACCTTTGCTATCAAATGTCCTGCGTCTTTGATAGCAAACTCACTGCGTGAGCACACATATGTGTATGTACTTAGCAATATGTAACTGTGTGTGATCCTCTGACCGCTGTAGCCTTCATGTCTTATTCATAACAACGACTGAGAGAGCGAGAAGGGCGTGTGATGTTTTGGTAATTGGAGAGCTGAATATTTGAGGGCTGCAGTTTTTTTTATTTCCCTTTTCTCCCTTTTTTCTTTTTTCATTTCTCTCTGAAGATCTGTTGCTTGCAATCTAAGGTCTGCTCCTTTCTGATGTTCTGCCTTTGGTGACTCAGACATTTTAGCCTCTATCTCTTTCTTTTCTGACTTCAGTAAGCTGCTAAAAGTGTAATTTAGCTCAATAACTCCTAAAGCTTCCCCTACTGAGTCTATTTTATCTGTTACACTTTCCCCAGATGATAATGATCTCCATTGTGTTATAAGGTTTGTCTCTCTTTTATTTGATCTTGCCGTGACCTAGAGGAATTCAGCTGTTGGAATGAGTTATGGCTGTAGACCTGCTCGTAAGTTCAGTCCAAATCGTCTCTTTTTCCTTCTTGAGTGAACTGTACTGAACAGAAGTACCTGTGACCGCTTTGCTGTGATACGGAGAGATCAAAACTGGTTGCCGCCACAGATAATAGTACCTGTCATTAATTTGGTCACACGTGAAAGAAGTCGCTGTGAATAACAAATCAGAGCAGCCAAAAGTAACGTAAAGGAAATTCTTTGCAATTCTTACAGTACCTGCTTAGTTCATCAGCCAACCAACAATAATAAGTCATTCATTCTAGCTTCTATTTGGGAAGACATGAATAAATATCAAGTTGTCCTTAGAAATGAGATTTTTATATTTTATATTGAATTTTAAATCTAGCGTCATATTGGTTTGCATGGAATTTGCATTTTTCATATGCATGTGTTGTTGTTACAGCAGAGTCTCATTATATCCTGATTTATCTGGAGAATAAGACTGACTTACTGAGCGGTATATTATCTAACCCTCATTTCTAGTCATCGTAATTTGCATTTTTCATCTTTTGTGTCCATTAAATTGCGCCGTAAACAACACGAGAAAACAGGCAATTCCAGGACATGCTTAATCCTTGGATTAAAGAAAGTCTTTTTGTCAATAAAGATTGATAGTTTATTATTTACCATTCCATCTAGTTTGTTCTCAGTTTCAGTGTCAGTCCGTTTTAACTAACTTCCTGTTCTCATTGTTGTCATTCCCCTGCTCTCTGATGCTTTAGGGCAGAGGCTGTGACGCTGAACGACTGCCTGCAGCTATCCTACCTACCTTCGAAGAGAAACCACATGCTGCTGCTTTATCCCAGAGAAATTTTGATCCTGGACCTGGAGCTCAGTCAGACGGTGGGTGTGGTGGCCATCGAGCGCTCCGGGGTTCCCTTCATCCAGGTGAGGCACGCTGCAAAAATACGCAGCAAAATCCCTTTAATATGGATCTCGGTTAAACTCGAAGAGATGAAAGTTAACCTTAAAACAGCATTAAATTTTCAGGCTCTGAGTTCTCACCAATCACTTACTCTTGACGTTATGTGCAGGACATTTTTTAAACTGCTTTGCGCTGACACCGTAGTTGGTCTAGGTGAAAGGATGGCTGTGTTATGTGGCTTTAACAAACCTCATATATCAACATCTTACTTGAAGAGCTTTACTGAAATCTGTCTTTTTTATGGATGATTCCTCCAGGAAGACAGTTCCTCCTGCCACGAATGATAAAGTTCTTAACTCTTTGCACCCGCCTCTGCAGTTGTTTCTCCTCATTGGGTGTGACAACTGCACATCAGGACTGTGTAGTCATTAGCAACAAGGGGGGAAAAAGTCCCCCCTTTCTTTATACTGCCTCTCCACAGCAACAGACTTGACCTTTAGGTGCCAATTCACTTTCTTTTAAAGTCTGGATTTCTAATTGGAAATTGATGAATGCCGTGGGGGTATTACACTGAGGATTTGTCACAGCTCCAGTGCCAGTAATTGAACAGAAACTGTCTTAAAGTCGCACCGTTCGCTCCCCCTTTCTATACTTACTCTCCGTCTCCAAAAGATTGACCACTGTGCTGCCCTGTCATTACACAGAGTAGCTCTCCTTATTTTTCACGGCAGTGGTTCTACTGTATTTGAGACCTAATGTGCCTTTTTGAAACTCGTTGAATTTCATGCCTGAATGTACATGCATGGAACAGTTTGCAGTTATTAGTTCATCTCTGCAGTCGATGACATGTTCTGCTTCTGTGAAATTGCGCTCTGTTCTTTGTATTATTGTCCTATCATAAATCATACTTTATTTGGGTTGTCACTGATCTTGTTTTAATAAACGTCTCTATGGTTTAACAACACAAAGGTAGAGAATGAGCGTTTGTAGTCAAGGAGTAAGATCTAAAGTCACCAGGGGCAGAAGCAAAGGGGTATTACTCAGCTGCCTAGGCTCCGTCTGACCAACGCCTCCTTTCTCTAAGTGTTATAAAGTGCTTGTCTTCCAGCCAATTTGCATGACTGATGACACAGTTTAGCAAAGGTCTATGCTCAAGTGTACAGAGGCTCCACTGTCAGGTTGGGGCATACATAGTGTGCAGTTGCCAGTTTGTCAGGTCAACATGGCCTACAGTCATTTTTCCATCTATCAATAGCAAACTAATACAGAATCCATCAATTTGTTGTTTATCTGTTCATTTTCAACAAGGTGCTGATTTACTTTGATTTCAAATGGCTGCAGATTGATGTCTTGCAGTTTTTGCATTTCAGTATTTGGAATATTTTGTGCACTGGCATAAATTGAGTGAGGTGTTTTAAAATGTACAGTATGTTCAATGAAATCAGACGTTCAGAAAGCCAACAAAAGAAGCAATGTGAAGATGTCAAAATAACAATCACAACTGAATGCACATATTTGTGAATAAGATGAATTTAACTACCGGTAGTAGTTTGATTTGATTATCTGTTAGAAGTAACAAAAAAAAGTTCAGTGATGTAGCCTCACCAGTGACTGTAACGTTAATATATTAATTACTGTCATGAGTTAATAAGGTATAGAAACATGAGAACTGCACTGAAATAGAATTTATTGTTTACAGATCATACCAGGTGAGCTCTGTAGGGCTTTTGTCATACAAAATATGGATAGATTTAAATAACTGAACACTTCATTGTTATTATGTTATAGTTTTACACACAAAATTCAACTCCAGTCCAAATTTCTTTATGCAGCATATTTAAAACAACAAAGTTAACCAAACTGCTGCACATGAAACGGAGAATTACACAATAAAATAACAGATGTACATGCCCACACACATCAATAAATATATTCAAAGGATCACAGAAATGGATCTGATATTTATACAACGCTAGAACTGGCCCCAAAATGCTGCTGCTTCTTTGCACTTTCAGATAAAACTATTTTCAGAGCTGTTAAATGCAAACAAGTCATTCAGTGTTTTTGATGACAGTCTTGTTGTCCGTTGTGCTCCGAGAAATGTGAATTTTCTTCTATCCTCGCTAATGTGGAACAGCAGTCACTTCAAAGTGCTTTATATTGTAAGGTAGAGACCCGACAATAATACAGAGAAGGCCTCAGCAATCAGACGACCCCTTTTGCGACAGTGCGAAGGAAAAACTCCTCTTTTGCACGACAAAAGCTCTGGGAGGGGCAGCCATTTGCCACGACTGGTTAGGGGTGAGGGGAGAGAGTAAAAGTGTAGAATAATTACTTGAAGTACAACTGTAATGAATTCTGCTGTATATTTGCACAACTCATCATCAGGATAATTTTTTTGTATGATAATAGATCTTGCCTGCTGTAGTCGGCAATATTTTGAATTCCCAACTTCTTAGCTTATTGTCCATATATTTATAAAACATGACTATGCCATAACATCTTAAGTCTGCACAATAATATTTTTCCCAATCACGTCATCAGTATGTCTCAGCAGCCTTTGGCAAAAATCCCTCCTTTTCAGACTAGCATGAGATCTGACAAGCTAATGAAGCTTAGCCCCTGCTCTGTTTTCCTCTGTTTGTGCCAAACAAATTTACACATGTAGGTTTTGATGAGTGTATTAGGGGGTTCTCATGCTGTGGAGCAAATACATTGGCAAATTCATGCAGTGCTTAGAGCAAATGTAAACACCACCTGTTCAACATTAAGTCTCAAATAGACATTTGGCAAAGTCACAATCACACATGATCCCCTTTTTTTCACTCCCTCTGTGTTTAGGTGATTCCCTGTGCTCAGAGAGACGCCCTCTACTGTCTCCATGAGAATGGTTGTATCACACTACGAGTTTGTCGCTCCACGGTTGCCACTGAGGAAGCAGCGGGTATGAAACCTTTTCACAATGGTGTATCCACTCACAATCTGCACATAGCCGTTGTGCTTTACTCACTCCTCACTTCAGCGCCTAAGCTGCTCCTCACTTCAGTGCTCCATCCCCCAGTCATCATCTATTCAGCCAACTGCACTGCAATTGGATCCTGTAGCCTTTTTCCCTCTGCTCCAGTGGGCATTTAGCCCCTTACTGTCTCATTTATCTTTGGCTTAGCGTGATAGGCCAATGGGAGGCAATTGTCTCGCTGAATCTCTCTCTCTTCCTCACTTACTCTCCTTGCTATCTCCTCCACACACATCTCTCTATACCCATTTTCCTTTTTTTCCCTGAAATTTCCTCTTGTATCTCTCACCTACTCTTTTTACTGCCTTAAATCTATGTAAAGCTCTCTATGCTCTCTATTTTTCTTTTAATGTGCTCAAAATTGTTCTTTCAATCGTATATACTCCTATTCTTCTTCCTTTTTTCCCCCTCCGTTGTCAGTATTATGAACATCTACTCTGTAGACTTTGACATTTTGTATTTTTTTCCTCTCGTTTGTCCTTCTCAATCCACAATTTCCATCATGTGGTTTTTATCTGCCACTATTCTTCCTGCATGTCGACCTCGCTGTACATTTTTTCTCTTCCTAATTCTTTGTCGTATTTTTCCTTTATTCCTTTGGTTTCCCAGACCCAGAACAGAGTGTCCAGGAGCTTGTGTACGACCTGCGCTCTCAGTGTGACGCCATCCGAGTCACAAAGACCGTCCGACCATATCGCATGGTGATTTGCCCCGTCAATGAAAACAAGGCTGCGCTCATGGTCAGCGATGGCAGAGCCATGCTGTGGGAGCTCAGAGCCCACACCGGCAAAGCTGCCAATCCTAGGTACACACACACACACACGTATGCAGAAAGCCAAATAATTCTGCAAAGTTACATTACAATTTCACAGTTGAAAGCTAGACGTAATGGTTAAAAGTTTGACTACTTTGTAAGGTGACTCAAGCTGACTTTAAATAATAATCCTCTGACCTAAATGTAGTCTTCATCGTGACTGGCGCAGGTGGGCTGTGCAGAGGGGTTTGGTTGTCGTTGACGTGTCTTTTCGTTTGCTGGAGCGTTCCCTCGCTGCTGTCGAGAACAGTTTTGTATTTCTCTCTTAAGTCAGGTTCCTACGTGAGACAGAGTGAATTCTGCCTGCCTGTGAACAAGCCAATTTAATGTGGGCAAACAAGAGAAATCTACAGCATTAAATGAAAAAGGGATGAAAAGTTTTTGCTTTCCGTCAGTATGTGAGGAATTTTCTTATTATAGTCTTGTTTGAATTCATTTGCTTGACAGGTGGGTTTTCTGTTTCACGGCTAATGAGTTGCAGAAGTTTTCTTTTGCGGTGCTCTAAATTGACAGTCTGATGTTTCCTAAAAAGTTTTTTAGCTTACGTTTGATATAATGACATAAATTATATTCTCAGTGAGGTGGTTTTGAAAGGGAAAGCTGAGTTAACTAAGGAAGGTTAAGACGCAATGCATATAATTAGTATGCAGTTTATGAAATATCGCATGTGTTTATTCATTTATGTCACTCTGAAGTTCATGTGGTGAATGATTCTTTCTCTTTCTCCACGACAGCTCGGGTTTGTCGCCGCTCTACTCCCCTGTGTCATTTTGTGGAGCTCCACTGGGTCCAAACCAGAAAAAGATTCAGGATCTGTCTCTTAACAGCATGATTGGTATGCCTAAACACACCACCACCATCAACACTCCACTACAATGCGCATCTCAGACAATATAGTTTGCTGTTTGGAAGGCAAAACGTCACACATGTCACATCTTGGTGCAGCTGAAGCATTCTCATTCTCATCATAGAAGGATGGTTGTAATTTTTTTGAGAGAAAATGTGAAAACTCAAAAACATGAAGGGAATTAGATTATTGTGTGTGGATGCTGCAGGTCTTAGTGTATCTTTTATTGTACCTCTGCGAGTTGAGTGGGCCTCAAGGCACCCCTTCAGTTTCTGCTTTAATGTGTGACTGCTGGTTTCTCCTCTGTGCACTTCACAAGCCAGCCTTATTCCCCTGTTGAGCAGCTCTGCACAAAGAGTCCCATAGATGCATGGCCCTTCCTCTCTTTCCCTTTTTCCCCTTTTTTTTTTTTGTCTCATCTTTTCTGCTTATGATGTCTCTCCTTCATTTAATTCTTTTTTTCCTCTCCACCCTCTCTCTTTATCCTCCCTGATGATTTAAGGCTGCCTGTCAAAAGATGAATGTAAATGTAAAATTGTGATAGGATGATTTTTTTGTGTGTTAGGTTTGTCATTTGTATTAAGTGAGAGTTAACTTGCATTGGGAGGTAGACCTGTGGGAGGTGGATGGCATTAGAAGGGAGGGGTTTTCTGTCTCATCCTTAATCTATATATATCTATATCTATACAGATATGTATACACACACAGACACACACAGACACAGACTGAAGCCATCTACTGCCTGGAGCAGTAGCTCTGTTTGACAGTTGCTGACTAAAGCTCTTGTTATGAGGAAATATCACTGTCATGCAGGTTACTTATAGTCTGTAAAACAAAAACATGCTTGTTATTACACTGAGATGTGGAAAGAGCTGGTAACTAGAAAACCATTTTTCCTTTGTTGCAATCTATGGTAGGCACAGTGTTGTTTGTTTGGGTTTTTTTTTTTTTGTTTTATTTGTAGTTATAATAATATAAGATTAGAATCTAACTCCAAGCTGAAAGACAAAACATCTCCAGTGTAAAGAAATCAAGAAAACCAAATGAATTATTTAACAAGTGCTAATGACAATTTAAGGTTTGTTCCTCGGGGAATACTAAAGCTCTCCAGCAGATACACAGATAAAGATGAATTATTCGTTCACAGTGCATTAAAATGCGCAGTCTGATGTGCAGTAATGAAATTATTTTAAGCGAATCACCTTCACATCTATGTCTCAGTCTGTGATTTTAAAGTATTGAAGAAACTTGCTGTTACTTATCTCGTACACCCGTTCTCTGATAACATGAGTGTGGTGTCTTACTATTGGAATGCTTCCTCAGCTACCTCAGAGACCTTTACGTCATTACTCCAGTGCTGGCTGCCAGTCGTGACACTCGCATTACGGAGGGCCCACCCACATCCCAACAAAATGTTTTCTTGATATTTAAAATTGATTGTTGATTAAAATTGATGAGGGCACTAGCTACTCTTTGCCTTTAGTGCTTTAACATACCACTAAATTCTTATGATAATTACAGCTGCTCAGCCTGATAACTAAGTCCACAGCTCATTGAAATAACCAATATTAGTTCTTTTCTATTGCCTCCAGCTGTAGTTGCATTGTGTACAACGTTTCCACTTCAGACAAACATGTGCTTTGTTTTAGATCAGTAAGGCCAAGTTGAAATTTGTATTCAAAAGACTTCTATTAAGCTTCTTACAAGTACGAGGTGTCTACAGTCTTGATTTGGGATGATTTACTTCCTGCACAGTATTCAAACACTATTTGTTTCACATAATGTAGCATCTTGTTATTGCAGTTCACTTGTTGATGTTGCTGCTCTCAAGAAGCTTCTGTTTATATTTGGTTTATATTTTTTTGACTTTTTGTTTATTTTGCTTGTGTTTATTTCTTCGTTGAACATATTCATACAGATGGTAGCACCCACTGTTGCTGTCTATGCGTTATACAGTGATTGATTTACAGAATGACAGCCTTCCCTCTACATATGAGCTGTATAAGATAGAATACAATGGTGACAGTGATAATGAAAGAAAGTCTTGATTTTGGTTAGATTTTCCTAACCTGTTGTTATTTCATTATTTAAGGAGCAAATAAGAGATAGTTTTTCACATTATGTCCAACTTAACACTTGACGTCTTGTCTTTTTATTTTATCTTTTTTTTTTCCATCTCCAGGTCAGACCTTGATAGCCGGTGAGACTCTTCCTACATCTTCCCACCAGCAAGAAGTCCAGCTGAAGTTCCTGCTAACCGGTTTGCTGTCTGGTCTGCCACTGCCACCATTTGCCATCCGAATGTGTCCACCTCTTACCACCAAAAATATCAACCACTATCAACCCCTTCTGGCTGTAGGTAGGTAATAGGAAACCAGTTACTCACAGTCACGCAATTCTGCAAAACTTTATGACAAATGAGCCACTACCACTGGCATATGAGGTTTCTGTTTTTCTGGGGGGGGGGGAAAACCAAAAACTATTGATTTGTTATATCATTATTTAATCATTAACAACCACGTAACAGTAAATTTTACTGGACGTTGGTAAATTCTGCAGAAACTGTAAATGCAGCGAATTCTAGTCTAAATGTCCTGTTTTTGTTGAACTGTATACGTTCGATTTGCTTTCTTTTGAGTTCACATTGGCAGTCCTACAAGTCCACAAAAGATTTCAACACAGTACTGCTACTGTTTTATCATCATTACCTACTGTTATTGACAAGTCCTTGATACACAACCAAGTGAATTAGATGTCAAAGCATTTGTAAATTAATGGTGGCAAAACATTTAAACATTGACTGTATTGTGAGTAATTGTCAAGCTGGGTAAGTTAATGTTGACGAGCACTTTGGTATTTGAGACAGAGTTCGCGGCCCACTGAGGAGCGAAAAAGGACTTTGGTTCTATTATTCGGGGACATATTCTTCCTTTGTAGCTTTTGTTCATTTTTTTTAAAACGCTTCTGTAACTCAAACCGGATTCACCTTTGGTTACCTTGGAAACCAGTGCTGCGTTTTTCAAACCTCCCGTCTCTGTGTGAAGATGCATGTTGACTGCAGACGATAATTAAACATCATCGAAACTGGAATGGTAAGAAGAAAACAAGCTTTCTTTAGTTCATTTAATTTGTAATTGATGTTCTATAGCGTGGAGGGCTTTACCGTAGAAGTGCATAAAAGTGGCATAAATAGTTTTATTTTTTATGTATTCTTTTCTAAATGTCCAAGCGGCAGTTATTTAAAAAGAAAATGGATAGAAGGCCTATGTATTGTTTCTCTGTTTACTATTTACCTGGATTAGCTTTCTTATTGCTACTTACAAAAATCTTTTCATTATTAGGTTTTGTTTTTTTCAATTATAAAGGTCAGATGAATTTTCATTGACATGTTTAGGTGATGATTTTTAATGCAATTGCCGTTGTTGCTGCAGTGTTTTAGCATTTTACCATCTTTATTATTTCTGTTTGTTTATGCCAGAGGGGATTTAAAGATGGAGGAATGCCTGATAGAAGACTCACACCAACAAAAAAAACAGATATAATTCACGGATGTAAGTTCTTTAACGAATATTTACTGTGTGTAAAATTTCCATCTCTGCTTCTTCTGTTGGCATTTAGTAGCTATAAATAGGGGTGGGTTTTTATAATCGATTTATCGATTAAAATCGATTCTGGCTTGGATAACGTAAAATCGATTCATTAAAATCCTGAATCGATTTTTTAATCTTAATTTATTTTGCCCGAAATGCCAGAATCTCAGGTGAAAGATCACAAAATTTCAACAACCACCAAACAGCTAAGACAGTAAATGAGATGTCGCCTTTCTCAGCTGACGGTCGGGGCTGAAAGCCGACAGCTCGCTGATTCTGATCCGCGGGCTGGCGCGCTCTCTCTCTCTCTCTCTCTCTCTCTCTCTCTCTCTCTCTCTCTCTCTCTCTCTCTCTCTCTCTCTCTCTCTCTCTCTCTCTCTCTCTCTCTCTCTCTCCCCTGCATTATTCGCTTGCTTGTTACGCACAAGTCTACCGTTGTTTACAGCGCTGTCGGCTGACGTTTTTTTTTTTCCCTTTTACTTACTTCCGAAAAGTAAACCTGATTTCTGCCGTTCAATATTGAACAACTTTAAACTTTTTAAAATTAAGCAAAATGCAAAACGCTTAGCCGTGTCTGTAATAAAACTGCTGTAACTTCAGAGGTAATGTTCATGTGTTGATTAATGGTTTTCTTTCGTTTTTGATGTACTGCAGATTATTTTTATAAAATCCCAGGCCAGGAAAATCACCTTCATGTTTTTCTGTGTTTTATCTTCAGCTACTTTGACACAAAGGCCTCTGCTGTGATGCTCACACCTTTGATAAAGTCTTGCGTGTGTCAGCTTCCTTTTAATAGATACAAAAATATGTAAATGTACTGATCTGAATTATAATATTTCTAACTGTCAAAATTTCCCAGATTCGAATCGAATTAAATCGAATCGTGGATCGAATCGATTCGGGACCTTGTGAATCGGAATTGAATCGATTCTAGAAATCAGTGACGATACCCAGCCCTAGCTATAAAGACATTTTATTGTAATGTCATTACAAAAGGGCTCAACAGCAGTTGTAACACTTAAAGTGATCTTATTTTGGCCCCAGTGCACTGATTGCATCCCACAGATAACTCGTATTTCCTTAAAGCAGCTAATACTTAAAGAAAAAGCTCTTATTCACTATTATTATTATTCACAGAATCTTAAGTGATAGTTGTTATATACCGCTTTATACTACAGACTAGAGACCAGTGTGTACCTGCCTATATTTATAAGGCGTCCAGAATGAGTAGTAATATATATAATATTGTGATTTCAGAACCCCTGAGAACTGCCCTGAGCAATAAATTCCACAATCCGACTGTGCCATTTTTTTTCTTCTGTTTTTTAAGACAGAAAGCCCCTTATTCAGTTCGTTTCGGATGTAGCTGCTGCTACTGTCAGGTACGGGCACAGACATTCTTTTAGTTTTATAGAAAATTTCAAAAGGTTATCAAAAGATAATTGACTTAATGTTTCACTTCTACCATGCCCAGTTTTTCTGTGCGTCAGGAGACCTCTTCCTGTGTGATTTGCTAATCTTACTACACTGTTATGACTGGCTTTTTTTTTTTTTTTTTAAATTGTCCATCTCTGTTTGCTTCACAGAACCACAGCTGAAAATATCCGGACAGACCTCATGATGAGTGTGATGATGTTTTCAGTGAATAACAGCTGGATCAGTCTATCCACACTCTAGAGAAACAGCATTGCTGTAACCAATGTGGGAAAGTTCCCTGTATTTATGAGATTGGAATTGTTATCACCTTATTCACACAGAGGCTCAGCCTCACAAGTGTAGCAAGTGTGCCAAATGCTTCCACTGCTTGTATTTTTCAAACTCTGAGTTAATAAAGAAAATACATTTCAGTTCAGGTTTATTGATATAGCACCAAATCACAATAACAGTCACTGCAAAGTGATTTACACAGTAAGGTAAAGACCCTACAGCATTCTGGAGAAAACCCAGACATTCAAATGACCCCCTATGTGCAAAGACCGCGTGAAGGTGGGCTGGAGAAACCTCTCTGAGCAGAACCAGGCTCAGAGAGGGGCAGCCATCTGTCGTGACTGGTTGGGGCGGGGGGGCAGGAAAAAAAAAAAAAAACAAAGCATAGGGAGACAGGCAAAACACAGACTGAGAGAGAAAGAAGATGAAAAAGTAATGACATCTTGCAGTGGTAAATAAACAACAACAACAGAAAATCGTGAATCCCCAATGTGGGATAATAATATTTTCATTCCATTCTAAACACCTGGAAAGGGAAAAGAGGTGAATGGAGAAGTGCTCAGTGTGTCACAATGTAGCATATCACAGCTGTCCCACAGCAGCCTGAGCCAACTGCAGCGTGATTAAGGGGATAGTTCAGTGTCACCTGTTCCAATCTGAACTATAATCTTTATCAAAAAGGAAAGTTTTAAGTCTGTTCTTACATAGAGAGAGAGAGTGTCTGTCTCCCAAATCCAAACTGTGAGATGGCTCCACAGGGGAGGGACCTGATAGCTGAAGCCTCTGCCTCAGCTATCAGGCTGAGGCAATTCTACTTTTATTCTACTATCCAAGGAATCACGAGTAAGTCTGCTGTCTGAGAGCGAAGTGCTTGGTTAAGAAAGGACAATGAGGTTTTTAAGATATGATGAGACCTGATAGTTCATGAGAAGGATTTAAAGTTCAATTCTGGATTTAACAGGAAAAAATATCTGAGAGAAATATGATCCTTCTCTCTTGTCCCTGTATTAACTGGAGGCTTTTTATGGAACTTTTAGAACAACCTGACGATAATAATGAATTACAATAGTCTAATTGTAATTGATTAGCCTAGAAGTCATGAATGAACTAGGTTTACGGCATCACTCTCAGTCTTACATATTTGCTTAATATGCTCATTGAAGGACATGTCCTGATCAAAAGTGACCTGAAGATAAGCACAAACTAGCACAAAATATGCATGTCACCTCACTGTTGCATGTTTAAGCAGATAGCAGCAGCTATATATATATATACAGCTATATATATATACAGCAGCAGCTATTTATTTATTTATATATATATATATATATATATATATATATATATATATATATATATGTATGTGTATATATATATATATATATATATATATATATATATATATATATATATATATATATATATATATATATATATATATATATGTAATTTATTTTATCAACTTTCCTTCCGACGATGCTGTCTGTGTTGAGCGCTCAGTGAATCTGCGTTCGACTACTCCGCCTAGGCTGCACTGTCGAGCGCAGATCCACTGAGCGCTCAACACAGACAGCATAGTCAGAAGGAAGAGCGCAGGGCAAGCTAGCAAGACACATGGACCTCCCCCACCCTCATTCAGATCTGGCGTTTGGAATTATTTTGGTTTTCATGTGACGTATGACCCTGAAGGTAAGCGAGTCATGGACTAAAGTAAAACAGTATGTTGGATGTGCCATGCAATGCTCAATTACATGGGTGGGAGCTAGTGTGTTAGCGCAGTTAGCTCGTTAACGTGTTGGCTGTCTAGCCCCACACACGGGGCGATCGGCGGTAGCTCGTTAACGGAGATTTGCCGTGTTGTGGCGTTAAGGTCATTTCAACGAGATTAACCTGAAAGCACTAGTGGGAACACAACGAATATGACTGCACATTTACACCGACATCATCCTAGTGCAAAGACCAAAACAACAAGCATGCTACTAACTTTAGCCGAGTCATTTAGACAGCTGTTAGCACATGATTCTCCTTATGCTGCTGAGAATATAGCCCAGAAGAAGCGGATAGTATAGCTTTTATTTTGGAAAGAGACATTTCTCTGTAATAAACTCTCTTTTCCAAAGATGAGTGATTCCTCAATCAGATACAGGGCTTGCAATATCGCTAGCCCGACGTCCTGGAGCTAGCGATTTTTTTCAGTCGGGCTACCAAAATCTATCTCTGCCCTGCCCGTCGGGCTATTGTAGGAAGGAAAAATATATGTCAATGCTTTTGCATTCTTTCAGAAATGTAGCTGGGTAATTATGTCATTGGCATCTGTGAGCCACTGTCAATATGTGACATATTGAAATCGCGTTTGAATTTGCGCTTGTTTTTTTCCTTTCACTTTGCAATCATGCGAACTGTGTATAGAGAGCGACAGCACTGATCTGTGAGTGATGATAATTTGTGCACCAATTCCTCTGACATCGTCTTATTAATCGTTAGCTTACTATGCAAACATGACAAGTGAAATCTCCCACAGCAAGCTTAAACATGTGAGAGGTTGATTGCGCAGAGAATCGCTGAGCTTATGTGAGTGCGTGTGTAAAAGCAGCAGGATATATATATTTTAGTTCTGCTGAGCCAAATAAGACAGGTCAGGGTGAAGAAGTGACAGCCAAAGAAAAGCTTACCACAAAACGGAGAAGTTATGACAAATCAGACTATAAGGCAAAAAGAAAGTGCAGCTTTATGGTTTCATGGACAAAATAATTTCTGTGGCTGCAATATGACGAACTATATAACCAGGGCTGCACATAAGTGGTCCGCAGGTGCGCATTCGCTGTCAAAATAAAAAACACGCACAAGGGTTAGGGTTAAATTTAAAAACTGTACTTTTGAGTTAAAATATAAATTTATAATTTTAATAAATGAAAAATTAAAAAGGCATGAACATTTTTTTTGTATCGAAAAAATATCGAACCGTGACACCAAAGTATCGAACCGAACCGTGAATTTTGTGTATCGTTGCACCCCTACTATTTATTTATATATATATATATATTTATTTATTTTCATTCTTCGAGACCCAACATCCACAATGACGGCGAAACAACTAGTAGCGCAGTGTTCCAACATTCGAAAGAAGGGACTGCTCTCACAGCTAGAGATTGACGAGGTACAACACAAATGCTACGGCAAGGAGGAGTCAGGACGCCAGGTCAGGGGGGCGATATCATCACCCCCACCCGAGATTGGGTACATAGCCCCACGTGCGATAGGAGAGTTGAGTGCGAGAGGAACTGACCTGAAAAATAGGATCATGGCCAAGCTTGAAACCTGGATCCCCCGTAGCCGGTTACCAAGATTACGTGAAGTACCCTCAGAAGGTCTGCTAGATGATGTTAATGCAGCACTACGGGCAATACCTACAACCACGATTACCGACACTAACAAGCTGATCTATAATACGGCAGCAGTGATCAGTGAGATGCTTGGCTACAAGTTGAACAGCCACAAGGGGCAGTACCCTCCATGGAGAAGGAGGCTAGAGGGCAAGATCAAAGTAGCACGGAGGGAGGTTAGCCAACTAACGGAGTTGCAGAAAGGTGCGACAAATAAGATGCCTAAGAAATACAGCAAGCTGTCCATACCTGAGGCCTTGGAAACTGCCAAGCAAAGACTCACAGCCTTGGCCAGCCGCTTGAGGAGGTACACCAGAGAGATAGAAGGCAGGAGAATAAACCAGCTGTTCTCCACAGAACCAGCAAAGGTGTACTCTCAGTGGCAAGGGAACAATAAGAGAACAGCACCACCAAGGCTGGAGACGGAGCAATACTGGAAGAGCATATGGGAGAAGGACGCAACCCATAACGGCAATGCTCAGTGGCTAGAGGATCTGAGGGCAGACCACAGCGACCTCCCTGAACAGGGTCCAGTAACCATCACAGTGGCAGATATCCAAGAAAGGGTCTCCAGTATGAAGAGTTGGACAGCACCAGGGCCCGACATGGTTCACGCCTACTGGCTAAAGAAGCTGACTGCACTCCACGAGCGTCTGGCAGCACAAATGAACCAGCTGCTAGTTAACGAGAGACACCCGGAATGGCTAACCAAAGGTCGGACGGTCCTGATCCCCAAGGACCCCAAGAAGGGACCGGTCCCCTCCAACTACCGACCGATAACCTGCCTCAGTACTACATGGAAGCTCCTGTCAGGCATCATATCGGCTAAGATGAACAGGCACATGGGTCAATACATGAGCGGGACACAGAAAGGAATTGGCAAGAATACCAGAGGCGCAAAACACCAGCTACTGGTAGACAGAACAGTCAGCCGAGACTGCAAGACCAGACTGACCAACCTGTGCACTGCCTGGATTGATTACAAGAAGGCCTATGACTCAATGCCCCACAGCTGGATACTGGAATGCCTAGAATTGTACAAGATCAATGGGACCCTAAGAGCCTTCATCAGGAACTCAATGGGGATGTGGCGTACAACACTAGAGGCCAACTCCAAGCCCATAGCACAAGTCACCATCAAGTGCGGGATCTACCAAGGAGATGCTCTGTCCCCACTGCTGTTCTGCATAGGCCTGAACCCCCTCAGTGAGATCATTAACAAGACTGGCTACGGATACCGACTACATAATGGAGCAGTTGTCAGCCACCTCCTGTACATGGATGACATCAAGCTGTATGCCAAGAGTGAACGAGACATCGATTCACTGATCCACACTACCAGGCTATACAGCAATGACATTGGAATGTCATTCGGACTGGAGAAGTGTAGTCGGATGGTAACAAAGAGAGGGAAGGTAGTCAGAACTGAGGGGATTGAACTACCAGAAGGCAACATTGCAGACATAGAGGACAGTTACAAGTACCTGGGGATCCCGCAGGCGAATGGGAACCATGAAGAGGCCGCTAGAAAAGCTGCAACCACCAAGTACCTGCAGAGGGTCAGGCAAGTCCTGAGGAGTCAGCTGAATGGTAAGAACAAGATCCGGGCCATCAACACATACGCCCTGACCGTGATCAGGTACCCTGCTGGGATAATAGGCTGGCCAAAGGAGGAGATAGAAGCCACTGACATAAAGACAAGAAAGCTCCTTACCATGCATGGAGGGTTTCACCCCAAGTCCAGCACCCTGAGGCTGTACGCTAAGCGGAAGGAAGGGGGCCGGGGACTGGTGAGTGTCAGCACCACAGTCCAGGATGAGACAACGAACATCCAAGAATACATTGGGAAGATGGCCCCAACTGACCGAGTGCTCAGTGAATACCTCAGGCAGCAGAAACCCAAGAAAGAGGAGGGAGACGAGGAACCATCATGGAAGGACAGGCCCCTGCACGGTATGTACCACCGGCAGATAGAGGAGGTGGCTGATATCCAGAAATCCTACCAGTGGCTGGACAAAGCTGGACTGAAAGACAGCACAGAGGCACTAATCATGGCAGCACAAGAACAAGCTCTGAGCACAAGATCCATAGAGGCTGGGGTCTATCACACCAGGCAAGACCCCAGGTGCAGGCTGTGTAAAGATGCCCCAGAGACAATCCAGCACATAACAACAGGGTGCAAGATGCTAGCAGGCAAGGCATACATGGAACGCCATAACCAAGTGGCCGGCATAGTGTACAGGAATATCTGTGCCGAGTATAATCTGGAAGTCCCGAGGTCAAAATGGGAGATGCCCCCAAGGGTGGTGGAGAATGACCGAGCTAAGATCCTGTGGGACTTCCAGATACAGACGGACAAAATGGTGGTGGCTAACCAACCGGACATAGTGGTGGTAGACAAACAGAAGAAGACGGCCGTAGTGATTGATGTAGCGGTTCCGAATGACAGCAACATCAGGAAGAAGGAACACGAGAAGCTGGAGAAATACCAAGGGCTCAGAGAAGAGCTCGAGAGGATGTGGAGGGTGAAGGTAACGGTGGTCCCCGTGGTAATCGGAGCACTAGGTGCGGTGACTCCCAAGCTAGGCGAGTGGCTCCAGCAGATCCCGGGAATAACATCGGAGATCTCTGTCCAGAAGAGCGCAGTCCTGGGAACAGCTAAGATACTGCGCAGGACCCTCAAGCTCCCAGGCCTCTGGTAGAGGACCCGAGCTTGAAGGATAAACCGCCCGCAGGGGCGTGCTGGGTGTTTTTTTTGTTTTTATATATATATATATATATATATATATATATATATATATATATATATATATATATATATATATATATATATATATATATATATTTTTTTTTTTTTTTTTTATTTCTCTTCTTGCTCAAGAGTGGCTTGTAGCCTAAAAAGGGGGGAAATGGACTTATAAAATGAGTAATATCAAACAGTGATGATTTTATTTGTTGTTCCCAACAGCTTAAGAATCTCCATTAAACGATTGGCTGCAAAATACAATAAAATAAAATGAAGTCCCACCGATAGCAACAGTGCAATTTCAGCTTTAGACGTGGTGTCTGGAGAAATTATAGTTTCTAGCTGTGTAGGAAAGCCAATTAAGACGAGGCTAACTCTAACAGATAAATAGATAGTTAAGGCAATGCATTTATATAGTGCTTTTCTAATCTTATTGATCAGTGAAATGTATAGAGGTGCACTGCCAGCAGTTTGATTTCTAAAAGAATGCCAAGTGGAAGACACAAATGGATGTTTATCAGCAACTGTTTGGCTCGCCGCACAGAAGGGTTCGTTTTTGTTTTTATGTTTATTAAATTTGACTCATCTATGCCGTTCTTGCCGTCGTGTGTAACTACCACAGATCTGTTTGAGGAAAAGCCTGGTTGGATTTTATCAAAGTTTGTTTGTAAATATCCAGTGAGTGAAGAATGCTTTAGAGGGAGACGAGATGAAATGATTATGCAGCTATAAGCTGCAGCTGCGCATTTTAATTTCATGCACATCGACACTCTTTGTTAACGCTCTAGGGTTTTGTTTTTTTTCCCCCCCAGTTGACTCAAAAAATATATAAACATAAATTTGATTCCGTTTGTCACCTTAAGAGTTTTTGCTGCAAAGTTAAACACACACAAAAATGAACGCTATTCAAATTGTCATCATTTTTTTTTTTTGTCCCTAACAGGAAATTAACAGAGCTGATATGAAGCCAAGCAAGTTAAACAGGTCTTTATTTCAAATGGCAACACAATCTCAAGTTTGAGCTGGAAAAAAAAACTCAAAATTGATTTTTTTCAAATGAAGTGCATGTCAGGATTTGTGAATATGCAATATCATTGCTGTAATTTATGTCCTTGAGGCAGACGGTGAGTAAGCAGCGGGCCATCAAATTCTACTGTGCGGTCTCTGTAAACGATGGCACAAGGCATAGACTTAATCTGAAGTATCATCCTCTGTTATTACTCTCCTAAGACAGCTGCCAGGCAAAAGTGAGAGAGAGAGAGAGAGAGAGAAGCAGTCAAAGTTTGGATTTATTAGTTTTAGATCGGCATAGCAATTTTGTTTTCCCTCACTACAGTAATGATACATAAAATTATGAAAGTCTAAATTTGAAGGGGAAATTAAGAGCAGGATTGTGTTTTTTTTCCCCTCATTTTGCCATTGCTTTTCATGTGTGTAGACTTGCGCGCACACACACTCGTGGTTCTGTGCCAAATTCCATTTTAAGTCTAGGCAGGCTGCTTTTCGCTCCCTGTTGCAGCAAACCTTCAGTTTAGTTGTCAGGCTGAAAAATAGGCTACACTTTGTCCCCTGACATTGGACACATAAATTAATCATACCTTAAAGATACATTGCCTCCTTCATACCTACAGACAGGCAGATGAATAATAATACCTTCAAGCTCTACGTCTTACAACCATTTTCTTGGTCTGTTTACTTTTGCTATACACCTGTCAGGTCCACAGTTATGGAAGACAGAACTTTCTTAAGTTCACTGCACATTATCGCCTAATTAGTGCAATAGTTCTAAAAGAGCTAAGGGGAAAACCTAAAACTGTTAATAGCAAATTGTCTTAGGTGTGTGTGTGTTTTTGTTAAGGAGTGAAATGAATGAAGAGGTAGCAATAGTAGAAAAACTGACCCTCCCTCCCCAATTTAACAAGGGATTGGAGTGGCTGCTCGTCCTGCTGCAGATGGTGTGGGGTGACTTGGCACAGCTGGCTCTCGGTAGCATTTTGAATCTAAAGCTAGAACAGGATGATTAGGTTTTCTTTGCACATCATTTGGCAAGTCCCCGTTGTCATCTTGCACGGTCAAGTAGTTAAACAGTCTCTAGCTGCATTATTGAAATGTGTCTTTTGTTCCACTTCCAGTGAAATGCCTTGTGAATAATAAGTTTGAAGGTCTGGCTAATTACACCGAGGATTTAGAAGGAGAATCGCAATCTCCGCTGAAAGGTGGAGGCAGCGTCCAGATAATTCAGAAGCTGAAGTATGTTTAATTAAAATGGTATCTTGAGGCTAATGCGTGTCATTTATAGCCACTTTATTTTATTAGTACAGTTAGAGGGAATGTGCACACAAAGTACAAGTTACAATAATATTAAATATTGCATTTGGAGAGTTGGAGCCTGTTACTCGCTGTGTCATTGCGCTCAGATTACTGTAATGTCTTAACTAATGTCATATATACAATTCCTGTATGCAAATACAAAGCACTAAACAGTCTGTCTCGAGTCAAGATCTCACTGTCAAGATTTTTTCAATCTACGGTTTTATTTTATCTTTTTGTGTCTGTTTTCTAATATATTTTACTGTTTCCTGTTGTAAAGTACTTTGTGAATTTGAAATGTGCTTAATAAATAAACTTTTTAAACTTACTTTACCTACTTACGCTATCATCAAATGCAAAACGAGTCAAGGTTACGTTGTCTTGATGCGCGCTCAACCATCCAGGTAAGTAAATCCCCAGGTTGTTTCTGTTTACGAGTCGTTTCTGTTCATCTTGACGCAGCGTTTTCAGTGGGAGAAATGTTTCGTCACTCATCCAAGTGACTTCTTCTGTCTCAGCTGACTGCAGGCTTCCCCAACCTTATAAACAGTACATTTGCACAATAACTGAAACCAGTCCACTGAATGAACAATGGGCTGTGAGGTCAGTTCCTTGATCATTAATGATCAATGAGTCAAAGTTACAGTAGCATTTCTCACCTCCTCAGTATTGCTGCCACGGTTGGCACTGGGGCAGGTATTCTAGGGGGTGTTGGTATATTTTACCTGATCAGTAAATCCAGATTGATTCACGCATGAGTGCTTGGCACATGCAGTATCATTTTCTTGGCCTCTGTTCCAGTCGGCATTCGGCTTCTCCCTAATGTGTGCACAAGTTAAAGAGGAGAAACACTGAGTTCTCAGTTATGAGACACTAGTCAGGGGAACAGCTAAGGATACAGACTTTTTACACTTTCTATTAGTGCAATTAAAGCAGGAGATGCACCTACTGCTGATGGTGTGAAAGCACTGAGGTTTGAAATTGCCTTCCACAGTTTCATCACAGTTAGACAAAGTGCAGGGATTCCCAACTCTGTTTTCTTCATTTCCGTCTCTCACTTTCCCCTCTGCCAGTCTTTTTTGCTCTTGTTCTCCTCTCTTAGGAAAGGTTACAGAAGCTCTGCACCCAAGGAGCTTCCCAAAATCACTGCTGTCTGGTCTCCTGTTTAAAGAGTTGTAAGCCTTGGGGGATCTGACAGCTCCATTACTGATAGGTACAAGGCCCACACCCTTCTTATTCAGTGGCTTGTACAAACACTGACAGACTGATATCCCTCCCAGCCTTCTAATATTTATTTATCCACACTTTCCTGACAGCTACACTCCACTGTGTGGTTTGAACCAGAGAAAATGGATGATTTAAATAAAGTATCAATAAAGCAAAATCTAAATTTATCAATAACAAATATACAAAATAAAGCTACTGTGCTTCAGAAAGCAAAGCAATTATCGGATTGATGGATTTTAATTATCAGCTCCAGTGGCCTGTCAGAGAGGAATCGGGATTGTAGCCCACAAAAGAATCCATTCAAAGCTTCCACTTTATGTCTCTTTTCTTTTTCTATCTTTCCCCCTTCTCATAATTTGTTGGGTTCATTTGCAGATGGAGTTCAGATCTGTCATCACTTGGTATTGAAACATTAATTTTTGGATTAGCATAAAATGATTTCTGGTACTCTCAAGGAATTCATGAGGTTAAATGGGAAGGTGCAAGAATCTGTCTAAATACGCTATTAATGAAATATTTTGCTGCACATTCTATACCAGCAATAAAAAAAAGAATACTATAGTATATTACATGAAAATGACATAAAATGCCAGTATGATGACACAAAACTAAAATATTTTTTTAGCTTGTACCTGGCTGAATGTTTTGCATCGTCCCCACTGATCCCAACTCTTCACTGTGATAACATCTGAATGACCATTTGTTCAGGACTGTGTGCTATGTTGCTGAATGCTAAAATGTTTTCCAATGACTTTTAATGCATTTGGCTGATCTGAGCCTTGACCTTGTTGCTGTGTTGAAATCCTCAGTAAACGCTAGCGAGGCTGTATCGCCAAGTACTATCCATGCCCAAGCCAAAACCGAATGTTTAAAGGATGAAGTTTTGATTAAAATTAATGATTCATTTTTGTAATAGTTAACTCCCGTGGTCTTTTTGATAAAGGTTAATTTATGGTTTATCAGTTTATTTTATTACAGGACAAATAAATAGAACTGACAACCCAAGACATACAAACTCTGAGATATTCTTATTATTTTAGTCTCGATAGAAACTGCAAGGCCGACACTACCACTAGCACTATAGAAATAGCTGGTCAGAAAACATCGTATTTGTATTCTACATGAAATAAACAATAGTGTGGTCTTATTGAGCAAGTGCTAGAGGAGACGTATACACTCTCATGTCTGTGTGGTTAATATGAGACTACAGCCAGTTGTTGGTTAACTGTGCATAAACACTGGGACTAGGAAAGACAGCTTGCTTGGCTGGCCTTTCTGCAGGCATGCTCACTAATATATTTCTTGAAGGAGCGACTTCTTTCAGTTTTGTTCTTCCAGTGACCTTGCCAAGCAGCTAAAGCATTGGAGTCATTATGCTGAGCCAAGAAGTGTATTCCAGATCCACATAAAACAACAACTTGACATTTTTACATGTGTTTTTAATAGATTAACAATCTCTGAAGCTATAAGGTGATAATTTGCGAGGTACAGAGCCTGACTAATCTTGCATAAAGTAAACAAACACTGGCTGTGAGGAATCACGCTGCAGGAATGTCATCTCCACTCAGTCCTTCCCTGTTCAAATCCTGCTGAAGCATCTTTGTGCCCACACTACATGCCATCTATTAGCAGCACCAGGAGAAGGAAGAGGATACACAAACACCCATGCCACACTGCCTATCACCGATTCCAGATGTTTTGTCAGCATGTGATCATAGTCACTGTGGTCACAGTCAATATAATTGCAAAAACTAAATGTGTTTCTGCACCTGCAGAAGGAATGCCCCAGACCCAGTTAAATGCTTTCCAGGCATCATTAAACTTGAGTCTTCATTAGATATTAGATGCACCGCAGAGTTTGGGTTTTTTAAATAATAGTTTGTCATTCCTGATTGTTTTCAAACTACTTGGTAGTTTTTCATAGTCTATGGTTTAAAGCAAAGAGTGCAAATAAAGGATATTATTGCATATATAGGAAAATGAAATTGGGTTTTTTGCATATGTACAATAGGCATGATGCCATTCCACTTTGTAAATTAAGCTAAGGTGGGATATAGAGGCTTTAGAACTTAAACTTGTTCACATCCTTAGAAGATGCAAATGATTCAAAGTGACGACTCAGTTGTCTTAGTTTGATTTTTTTTGTGTATGAATTTATGTCAGGGCAAAAAAAACATTTCTTGTATTTGCTCAAAAAATGTTTTTTTTGTTGTTGTTTTTTTTAGCTGCATAAGCAAACCTCAGAAAATCACATTAAAAGTGCAATATGAGTATGAACAAATGTTTTTAAAAAAAGTTTGAGTTTGTGGGAGTGTCGACTGTCACTTGCGGTATTTAATCAGGTAAAGTTTAGGGATGGATCAAGCTGTTGTGTCGTTTTCAGCAGCAGATGAAACTGATGTTCTCAGGCTGTGAGCTGAATGACACAGGGTTTGATGTGTTGCCTCTTTCCACACCTACTGCAGTGACAGGGAACACAGGGGTGTCACACTGACACATCGTGTCTCTGATACTGCTGGAGGCTAGATGCTGCTATGATATGTAACTCTGGCTTGTGACCTTTCTTCCTCTCTGCATCAGCCTGGCTCGTATGTCTTACTCCCTGCTCTCTGTTTCCGTTTGTTCTGCTTAGGCACGAGCAACGGGTCTGTGCTGGTCTACAACCTAACGAGTGGACTTCTCCACAAAGAACTCAGCGTTCACTCATGTGAAGTCAGGTAAGACTATTGTTTCTGTTATTGTGTACAAATTTTTATTCTTATTTTTTTACACTTCAACAGTTCAGTCTCAGTAATGAGCAAGTATATGAAGTCATGGCAGTCTTTAGCTGAAACATCAGCTAAATGACATGTTAGACAAATCCCAGGAGCCAGTCAGCTTGAGGTGGATTCAGGCAATTCACTGTCACACAATTAATGTCAACCCATTTTTTTTTTTTTACGAGAAATCATTCCCTATTTGGTTTATATGTTTTTTTTCAAGTATTTATTAGAGTGAGGTGGTTTAACTAAGTACAATAACCAAATCTTGAAAAAAAAAAAAAGTGATTTATTGGTTTCCCACTGCCATTTACAGTAATTTACTTATTTGAGGGAGAAACTCAACACCAGTATTCAGACATGTTGTGGCACCCTTAGCTCTGAACACACACCAATCCCTGAAGTTTAAGCAGTTAATTAATTAGGCTGTCAATCACAGATCAAAGGGGCAGTTCAGGAAAGAGCAGTAATCTAAATTAGGAAGCTTCTTCCCTCTGTTATTAACTATGCATTTTAACCAGGAAAGTGATCATTAAAAACAGATGCAGTAAGAAGCTGTTGACATTTCTGCTAATTGGAACTCAAACACTACAAACACAATAAAAAGCTAGAATAAAACAGTAAAACGTTTTTTGTTTTGTTTTTTCTGTTGCATTTTTCCTTGTTGTCAGTGGCGTAGCGGTTAATGCATTTGTCTTACATGGGAAAGATTCTCAGTTCAATTGACAAACCCAGCCTCAGGAGGAGGGTCACAAGCTAGTGGACTTCTAATACCTGTCCCAAGCTTGGATAAATGGGAGCGTTGCGTCAGGAAGGTCATCCGGTGTAAAATCTGTGCCAGATCAAACGTGTGGATCCATCCACTCTTGCGACCTCTTGGGAAATAAGGGAGCTGCTGAAAAGACCTCGTCCTTCTGTTTTGTTGTTGTTGTTGGTGTAACAGAGAAATCCAGGGAGGGAGAAAGCAGTGCGTTGTCTGCATTCGTGTATGTCTCTGTGCCTTCTCAGAAAGAGATATAAAACTGTAAGACTGGTTACACATTAGGCAGAACGCTTGCTGGGCTGAATCCACATCACATATCATTTTACATATTTATAAGGGCACCATTCAGTCATGTCGAATTCATATCAAGTAAGTGTTCAGGCTGTTTATTCTAATTAGGAGACAGATTGGGGTGATGTTCTTGACTAAAATCTGACTGTGTTTCAGTGCAGTTTTCCTATTCTTTTAACTCATTTGTCCTAATGCACTTCTTCAGATCTGGATAGCGATACATGCTGTATCTTCAAATGTACAAGATGTGATCAAAACTGTCCTTGAATTGGTCTATAAAAATCAAAAACCATACCAGATTTAAATTTTGCCAGTCCTCTGTGCCTGTGTTTTCAACACAGTGGCTGTTTTTTTAATGTTTACATCACTCGGTGTAAGTCCCATTCTGACACTTTTACCTCTGTGATGCACTTTGGATCTCCAGTGTGCCACTGAACCTGAAATCTGAGCTGGGCAAGCGGCGAGTGAATGTGCTGGCGCGGCCAAAAAACTTTTCAGTGTACTGCGTGCCAGCACACGATCGTACGAGTCACAGTTCAGGTGATTTGTGCTGAATGTTTTCCGCCTGGTTGCCTCAGAATATAAAACAGAACTCATTGTTAGTCACACAGTGAAGGACGAATTCACGATGCATAAATTTATGCATATTGACAAGATGACGAGCATGCTCCTGGTCCCATTCCTAACCTGCTCCGCAGGTAACAGCCACACTGGAATAAAGGCCCTATCTTTATTTACAGTCTTTGTGTAGAAAGCTGCCCCACAATGCAACCGCCAGACATCAGCACAGAGCCAACTGTGCTTCATTAGTTAGCATTCTCTAATGAGCAGCAAAACTATTTGACCAGGATTAATTAAGCACAAGATTGAATCAATTAATACTGTTAAGAGATTGATTGGGAGCAAACACCATCCGTTCAAGCAGAGCCAGGGTTTCTTTAATGAGAGAAGTTGGTATCCACAAATACAAAACTTCAGCAAAGTTTAATGAGCTGCGCAACACGAGCAGAAGTTACTTGAAACGCCTTCTGTGTATGTAAGGATTAAAGGGAGAAATGAGGCAGTGGCTTTTTCTGCCTGGTTACTGGTGACTGAGAGTTTGCTCTTCAGCAGTGACACTCAGGATTCATGTCTTCATCCGCTTGTAATTTGTCTCCTTAAACACTGCTCTGCGCTCTCAGCATACAATATGTATTCCGTTGACCTGTCCGCTGCTTAAATACGTTTGCTCGTATTAAACAGATCTCATAGATGTTTCCCCCTGTGCATTTTTTTTTATCATATAAATAGATATTTTCTTCTCTCTTCATATACAGACACAGGTGGAACACAGTGCAGTGCTGTGATGTACAATCTTAGGTTTAAAGCTGTGTGTTTTATGAGTTTGGGAGAGGAGAGATGCTTTATGTAGATGAGTCCAGCAGCCGTTGCCCTGCACAGCCATGCCGAAAGAAGCCCAGTTTCTCAGCATCTCATTTACATTTAGTGGGGAAATCGACTAATTAATCATGTGGCTATTTACCATCTCATTACTGTGGAGTTTGTGCTCCCTCCACTGGGCCAGCTTCTTCGAAAAATATCCTAATCTCACACTCTCTAGCTTCATTTTGCTCCTTCCCGATCTGTTTTGGGCTTTAACGAAACCCATCTACCTCACACCACGCTTGGATGTATTAATGGGAATGTTTTACAGCTAGGCTGCATCTGTTAGATGGCACTATTTTTTTTTTTTTAGTTTAACTAAAAATCTTGTGTGTGCATTGATTTATTTCACAGGGGGATAGAATGGGTGAGTCTTACCAGTTTCCTGTCTTTTGCCACTTCTGCACCCAACAACATGGGGCTGGTGCGAAATGAACTGCAGCATGTCGACCTGCCTACTGGTGAGAGACACACACGCACATATTATCATCTATACCTGAGGGTACCAACCACAACTTTTGTATTATCCTTTGTTCTTTAGAGTTTTCTTTTGGCTTTCTGCACCCTTACCAACACAAAAAAAAGAGACTTCAGTCTCTGTCGCTCTGACTTTCTCTTTTATCTGTCTCTCTTTGTCTGTGTGGTTCTCAAAGAGACACTTCCATCAACCCTTTGACTTGTCTTTCCAAAAAGAATCCATTCATGGAGCGCTTCAGGTTCTGACAGTTTTTATGGTAATGAGAAGTCGAATGTAATTTCCCTTTCTGGTGTCTCTGTTACTGTGTTTGCTCCACCCTGGGTCGTAGTTGCGATGTGTGTTTTTGTAAATGCACATTTGACCTATGCGATTCTTCCTACTTTATATAAGTAAGGAAATAAAGGCATAAATGGTGAGCAGTGCTTCATAAGCCTCTAGTGAACCACAGCTCTCACCTGCCGTCATCAACACAACTGTAGGTTAAACTTGCAACAGGCACCTCTATCACTTGCACATTTCAATCAGGCCACCTTTCCTTAGTGCCCTTCGCGAAATCTGATAAGCACTTCCGTTGGCAAATGTGATGCAGGGCACCTGAAGGGCATTCTTGTTTTGCTCACAGGGCCACTTTGATGCTCTGCATAATGTCGAATTTCGTGACCGGAAAGTTGCGAGTGTTAAGCACGGATTAGAGCAGATGGTTAGAATAAGTTGTGTACAGCTTTCTCTCCTGGCTCTGACAAAAGAGATAAAACCAGGATGCACTGGCACTAAAAAGAAAATGAGATGGATCAGCTTTTTCACAGGTATATAAGGAAAGATACCATCTTCTGTCTTCGATTATCACCTCCTCTCCTTCAGCCTCTCACTTTCTCCCTCTCGGTGTGTGTTTGTTGTGTTTTCCAGGCAGATGCTTTGCATTCAGAGGCGAGCGCGGAAATGATGAGCCACCCATTGAGATGATTAAAGTGTCTCATCTCAAGTAAGTCACCAACTCTCCAAAACACCAACAAAAGTAAATACAAATAAGAGGCACACACTTGCTGATGTTTCTACCTGAGATCTGCATTCATAAGCACAGAGTGTACATTTCACACAAAGGTGTGAGTGGTCTTGTGGCTTTGCCATACTCGGATCCAATTGTAATAGAAATCTGTGAAAAGGGCTTTAAAGCTGAGAGTTGTCTTTAATTTGCTGTTTCATTCGTAATTATTCCCCGACCTTCATTTATTCATGTTGTGCAGCATTTTGGAAACTTCATTTTCTCTCTTTCATTGCCTTATCTTTTGAAGGGGCTGTGTTATTCAGTGGAAAAAAATAGAGCATTCATTTACAGTCATCACACATTTTTAAAAAAATGAAACTATAAACAAGGTTTTCATACAGCAGCTGTTTATTGCATACTCTGCTGCTCTCTGGGAGACAGTCATTTCATCTTTTTTTTCAAGGCCAACATCTTTTGTCAAGCTTCGTGTATACGTTACAAATGGCATAAGGTGGCAGCGCATTTTACTTTATTGCCAGTGGCAACAAGTTTCTCATCCTCTCATGAAAGGAACAGGCTAAAGTGGAGGCAGTAAATGTAAGGGTCAGTACAGAAGCCATGCCCACAAGAATGTTATATATGATATCACAAGCTGTAACACAAGAGGAGACAAGTAATGTACTCCTAATGGCATTCTACTAAGTAAACTGTATCCTCTCCACGAACTGCTTTCAAAGCTTGAGTAACAAGCAGTAAACCCACATTTGTCTCAGTCTGAACTGACCAGTGCATGATCTTATTGCTCTCCTTTTAATCAGCCCTAGTCCTGGTTTATGAACCCTAGCAAATTAGGGTCCACATCCACTTGGATGAGTGACAAAACGTTTCTGCAACTGAAAACGCTACATCCAGATGAACAGAATCAAACCCTGTGTGCTAAAGTTTGTGGACATATAGGCCTGAGAATGAACCCAGAGTGATTAGACATCGCCTTTTTAATGAATATAGAAACACTCAAACTCGAAGCGCTGACACAAGCCAAACACAGTCAACCTCAGTAGCTAGTCTCTGTTTAATTTTGCAAGACTTTGCTTCACCTACTGCCACCATTTTATAAGGCTTATGCTTACTGTTGGCTGATGACATGCAATTGCAAAGAGAGAGAGAAATTAAAGAAACTTAATGGTGGGCCTACCTATGCTGCAGCGCTCACATGAACCGAAACAGGAAAAAAGGTGCAGGGACAGAAAAGGTGGAGATCTTTTGCATGGACATATTAAACCTGTTGCAGACGGCAGTGTTGATAGAACTAAAGTTATTTGTAAAGCACTGCAAAGTTGAGTTTACTTATCACCGGAGTACTTCAAGTCTGAAGTATCATTTAAATACATTACATGCTATTGATGCCCAAATCACCCACCCACCCAAACAAACAGTGGCGGGAGGATTCGGCAGACTTGTGGGAGAAGGATAGATAAACAAAAGCAGGACAAGCGACAACAAACGCCATAGCGAAGTGGTTAGCAACAAACTGCAGGCCGATTAGTGTTGTTGAAGATGTTAGGCTGAAGAACGTTCTTAGAGTCGCACCAAATATTTTAGTTATTTTTCTTCAATAATCAATCATTCATTGGAAAAGATTCTGAAAATGTTGACTATCCTCTTTCAGTTGCACTCACAATCTGTGTCTTGTTTTTCTGGCCTCTGAAACTGAGTTCACTCTAAAAGATCATCTGTGACTGCTCATACCACGTTTTGATTTTTGAGGGATTTTCTGCAAAATTAGTTTAAAAATGTATTTTATTTTATTTCCAAAGTTGCTTCTTTTACTCCAAATCTGCACAGCCTCACTTTAAAAGGCAGCTAGGCTGTGTGTTACTGAGGTGATTATAATAGGGAGGAGAAAAAAGTACTGGGAGACTCATCACATCTTACAGGAGGCCACAAAGCACAATCTTATAATAATTATTACTTACTGTTTGTATTTACAGTGAAAGAAGACAATGTTTTTTCATACGCTCAAGTTCCTGTACAGCAGCTGAAGGTTAAATATTGGCTTCTGTGTAATTGCACAGTAGAACAACAGCTTGTTAGCTCGGTCACAGGTTTGGACAGTGATTATTTTGTGGATTTAGTCTGATAAACATCAGGTTACACGTCAGAATGTCTAATCTGTTGTACACTGTAAACAGTGGTGTAACTAAGCTAGAAGATAATATGGAGAGTTGAATAGAAAGGAGGAGTTGTTGTACCATATAAACACAAAAAGTCTTAGACTGCATAATAAAGAAAACAACTCGTGTCTTCATCATTACTTTAGCCACACATTGCTAACTTCTTACTTTATGCTACACCACAACAAGCCTTATATTGGTTGTTCAGAATGTATGTTTTGTGTTTTTCCTCCTCAGGCAGTACCTGGTGGTCGTGTTCAGAGACAAACCCTTGGAGCTGTGGGACATCCGGACTGGGACTCTTCTCCGGGAGATGGCTAAGAACTTCCCCACTGTTACTGCACTGGTACAAACACATTTACACACTAATAAAAATTAGATTTTGTACCAAGTAAAGAACAGAGTCCAGGCAGGATGGAGACGAGTGTCAGGAATGATTTTTGACAGAAGGATAGCAGCAAGAGTGAAAGAAAAGCTTTACAAGATGGTAGTGATATATGAATTGGAGACAGTGGCGCTGACAAAAAGACAGGAGGTGGTAGTGGCAGATTTAAAGATGCAAAGATTTTCATCGGGAGTGACCAGGACTGACAGGGTTAGAAATGAGTATACCTGAGGGACACATCAGTTTGAACAGTTGGGAGACAAAGTCAGAAGAGGGAAGCCTGAGAGGGTTTGGACATGTATAGAGAAGAGAGAGTGGATGTATTGAATGAAAGTTGTTGAACATGGAGCTGCCGGGGAGGAGAGAAAGAGGATGATGATAAAAAACATTCATGGATGTAGTCAAGAAGGACATACAGAGGAGGATGCTGGGCATAGGGTGAGGCTGATGATCTGCTGAGGTGAGCATCCGAAAGACGACGACCAGTCGACCACAATACTAAGAGAACAGATCATCATCATGCTGGAATGTATCATTTCTGCTTTTAAATGTTCATTTAACTCCACACTTTATATTTTAACTTGTGTTACAAAGTGTTGCAAACACCCATTGTTGACTCTTTCCTGCGTTAATAGTCTCATACTTTTTGGCCCATCCTCGCCTTGTGTTTGCATGGGTCATTTGAAAGATTAGTCTGGAAAATTTCCCCAAGCTCAGCAAACAGCAGTGGCTTCATTAGGCCAGAGAAATGCTCATAAAACAAGAGTTATGCTGGACAAACTTTACAGTGAGGCCGTAAAAATCGTCCACAGTGTGAATAAAAACGGCAGTAACCTTAATAATACATGCAGGCCTCCCCTAGCACCGTTTTGCTGTCTCATTTCCATATTGATTACAACCTCGACTCACCCAGACTTGTAGCCACAGTGCACCAGAATGTAGACAAGAGGGCTGAGGAAAACAAATCTCCTGCCTCCCTTAGTTTCATTTATGTGAGTGTGCAGATCTCCCTTCTCTCAGTCTGTCTTTGTCTGCGGGTCATGCTGCAGTTGTTTGCTATTGTGTCCGCAAATGTGTTGTACGGATGGCTTTGTTACAAAAACCGCAATCCCCCGGTTATGTCAACAGGAATGGTCCCCATCCCACAACCTGAAGAGTCTAAAGAAGAAGCAGATGGCTGCGAGGGAGGCCATGGCTCGGCAGACTGTGTCAGATGCCGAGCAGAGTAGCGTTGAATCCTCAGTAATCAGGTGAGTGCTGTGGAGCTCCAGAATCTTGGAAGCCTTTTGACTGACATTTATGAAATCCAGCATTAAATCCATCTGGCTGAGATCGTATTTACTTTTTATGGTCCCAATGTTAGAACTTAAGAGAACAGACAGTCCAGAACAAATTCCTTAGTCCTTACTATGTTTCATTGAGAAAACATTGTAATAAAGAATAAATAATTCAACCACATGTCATGTAGCACTCATGTGTAACAGCTGATATATATATGTGCATATATGTGTCTAGTTTTTCATATTAGTTCAGCTTCTTGACAGTCTTTCTTCACCCCCTCTGGCAACTGCAGAGGTGCCTCCTGCGGTACAACCACCCCTGCTGGGGAATCACTAGGCTCCTCATAATCGTAAAGCCCTGTCAAAGTGCGGAGCCGAATAACAAGATGTCCAACCAAAAGATTTCACACGAGAAAGTGTGAACAAAGACGAGCGCTTAGGTGGGAGAATAGTCAGTATCATTTTTTTGTCTTCTTCTCCCTACAGTCTCCTGCAGGATGCTGAGAGCAAGTCGGAGACAAGCCAGGCTATCTCAGCCAGAGAGCATTTTGTATTCACTGACACAGATGGGCAAGTGTACCACATCACTGTAGAGGGCAACACAGTCAAAGATGGTGCAAGAATTCCACCTGATGTGAGTCCCGAGACTGTCTTTTTTTTTTCCTTCTTCCTCGTCTCTTTACCTTATAAGCTCTTGTACTGCTTCAAGGTCATCCACACCGATCCTTGCACAAAGCTATTTGTCCCCGCTTTATATCGACCTCTTTTCATTTTGTTAATATCATGTTAATCCTTTTTGTACACACAGATCATAATCAGGTTTTTCCTTTACATCAGTCTCTCTTGTCATTCCTTTTCCTTCTGACTGTGTGCTTTCTCTCTCTGTGTTTCTGTTGCTGTAATAAGTTGTGAGGAAAAATGTTAAAAAATTTAGTTGAAACATTTGCATTTTCAAGATACTGGTGACAGTAAAGAAGTGACATTCCATTGTGCATTCTTTTCTTTAAATAGTGTATATGCAGAATAAAATATTCTGTCACCTAACCGTCTGGGCAAATTTGGGGCCAGGTTTGCAATACCATCAGAGGTTAGCATAGCCTACGAGGAGCTTACTGTGCACTCACTTCCTCTTGTGTGCCAATGAAATCAGTGAATCCCTAATTTCCTTCGGGATTAATAAAGTATTCTGATTCTGAATATTGCTCCAACAACCTGCTGTGGCTGTGTCCACACACCCATGTTGTTGGCCATCCTTTGATTGCTGATCATTTCACAGTAGTTTCCCCCTGAAAGGGCTCATTTCAGGAAGTTTTTGACAGTGTAACTACTGATCACCCACCTTCCACCATCTGTTTATCTATTTACTCTCTGTTTCCTAACACACGTTGTTTTTTTTACTGTATACAATCAGTGGGGGAACTCCAGGCCTCAAGGGCCAGTGTCCTGCAGGTTTTAGAGATCACCCAGGTCAGCACACCTGAATCAAATGATTAGTTCATTACCAGGCCTCTGGAGAACTTCAAGACACGTTGATGATGTAATTTAGCCATTTAAATCAGCTGTCTTGGATTAAGGACACATCTAAAACCTGCAGGACAATGGCCCCTGAGGCCTGGATTTCCCCCACCTCTGCTGTGTACCATATCCATCACTTCCAGTCATTTTGTTAGCCAAAGGCTAATAAGTGCTCTTTTTTCTTTTTATGTTCTTCATCTACTTTGGGCTCTCTTATGTTTAGAGGCTAAATATCTCCTTGGTGTTATGTGTTTTACTTTATATCTGCACTGTCTTGTCACTTTACTCAAAAGAAGCTCTGCGTTCCGGTTGTTAGGCAGTGTCTGCCCAATTTTCCCCTCGATAAAGTAAATGCCACCACTCCCTCTTTAAAATCCTGTGTCCTTCAGGTTATTTGTGAGAACTTGTGCAGGGGATGATATAGATTTTGGCTCCCCAACAAAATGTTGCCAACCTAATGTCTCTTTCAGTCATAAACTAAATGTAATCAAAGTAAAGGTTTCAAAGATAAATTGTACAGCGCTATGTTTTTTGCCAGTTCTCTCTCTCTCTCTTTTTTTTTTCCCCTGGGAACCAAACGGCCAGCTGAATGTCTGCGAATTTGACGGTGTCATCAGTTTGTCCCAGATAGCGTTTAGCAAATGTTCACCTCACTGATAGGGAGCAATGAGTCAGGCTACAGGAAAAAGAAAGCGTGTGTGTATTTATATGTAAAGCAAGTACATGTTAACCTAGCTATTAATCCGCTCTGACAGCAAAGTGTCCTCCCTTGTAAAAAGAAACGAGCTATTACTGAAGACAGGATTTCTTTTCACCCGGGTGAATCCAGGATGCATTGGTAACATCATGACTGTAGGATGGTTTGATTACCTTACAAGTGGACATGTCACCCCTAACAAAGAACGCTTCGGATTGTTAATTAAGAAAGTTTCAGTTACCTAAGCCTCCCTTTCTTTTGGAGGACTTTGACTTTCTTGGACTCATTACCTTGTTCAAACTTGCAGTTGTTTAGAGCTTAGTCACGCTGTAGTGTAGCACCTGCTGCTGTCGGGTGTTGATTGCCCACATCTTTGTCATCACTGAAGATGGCACAATCTCATATCTTTTCATTATCATTTAATATATTATTTAACTGAGTAACATTTATCTCACTTCGTGTAGCATTTCTAAAGGGAAACCTATGGAATATATTAGTTTCCTTTGTGAACCGGTGGATTGTTTGCCTATTCAATGCTTTGCTTTCCGCCACGTAGACAGATACCGGCGGTTTACCTGGGGATTTTAAAGCCTTAGTTTTGTGACGGCTTTGAGATTTATTTCTCAAAGATTTGCATACCCCAAAGGTTTTACAGTCTTTTCGGGATGATAGAAGATCTTCATATCTCTGTCAGGGAACTGAGCCAAAGTCTTCTAAAAAGTTTTGGGCTATCACATACTGAGGATGAGCTGACACGTAACATCTTAACATTGGCACTCTGCTTCACAGCATAGTCTGGCCTTATTCAAAACTCAGATGTTGTGCTTGTTTACCACTCAGCTGCCACACATATATCAATTTATTGTCTTGTTTTCTTCATGCCCTGACATTAAATGCCTGGCAGCGAGATGTTTTATTGCAGAGGGAAAAGGGATGGCTTTTATGCTGTTTGAATTGCGCGTTTTTGTTTTTTTAACTACGCAATGGTTGGCTGCATTAAAGACGTGACTTGTGAACATAATAACCTAATTCCTTTTGATGTCTATCTCCAGTTATATGATGGGTAATCATAAACTTCAGACTGCATGTCTGAAGAATCATGGACTCAACTGCAATTTATCTTAAAACTCAGAGGACACAGCTAGAGCGACTCACGTGTGAGGCTAGCACTTTATCATCTTTGCTTTAACACCTTTTTCTTTCTTCCTGTGTTGCAGGGGAGCATGGGCAGTATAGCCTGTATTGCCTGGAAAGGTGACACCCTGGTGCTTGGGGATGTGGATGGCAATCTCAACTTCTGGGATCTCAAAGCTCGTTTGTCGAGGTAACAGCTAGACTGAAAAACCTTATGGTAGCTCCAGTTTTGCTTTCTGATGCTTTGTTAAAGAAACGGTTCATAGATTGTAAACATTATGAGCAAATCGATCAGTAAAGCCCATTTCAGAGGTTGTAGGTTTCGTGTTTGAAATCGCACATGGGTCACTTTTGACCTGCTCTGAATACATGGCACATAAAATGGATTATATGGCCTTTGATGTGCTCTCAGATTTTGTGCAAAGTACATCATGTAGTGCACACAGGCTCATTTTCACGAGCATGTTTGAATGAACCTGTGAGTGATGAAGCTGAAAAGTCAAATCCACAAAGTAAATAAGGTCATTTCTTCTTATTATTAATTGACATTTTCAGGGGGATACCAACACATCGTGGTTGGGTGAAGAAGATTCGCTTCGCCCCCGGGAAGGGTAACCAAAAGCTGCTGGTCATGTACACAGATGGAGCAGAGGTCTGGGACACTAAAGAGGTAAGACTCTATACAGTAACTCCACATGCTGGTAGTTGCATATGAGATGCTATAAATTCCCAGCATGCATACCCTCACTGCACTGCGTAGCTCAGAAGTTAAAAAAGCAACAGTCGTCTTCAGGTTCATAGCAGTGGTTTACGGGCTCACTGTGGCACACTTAATGGGTTTTCATAGAACGGCATTCACTGGGGCATGACAGTATTTCTATGGGGTGCATTAAACTAATGTCCTTTCTGAAGCTAACACTGTAATAATAATACAACTGCTGCAGTTCTGCTGTTGCGTTGACAAATCATTACAGTGTGTTGTATAGGTACACACACGCAGTTCTTAAAAGCTTTCTCTTGACATGTAAAAGCTCAAGCATAGCAGGATGGATGATTGTGAGTTCTGAAGGCGACTCGAATCCCTGCTTCATCTTTAGCTTTGTTTACCAAAGTCGTCAACATCCACAAGGTCCCCTCTGAGCAGTCTACTTTTCATCTTGCCCGAGATTCCTTCTGGCTTGTTTACATTTCAGTTTTTTATTTGATCTAATGTCATCCACTGCATTTTGTTATCTGTATCCATTCTACATTTTTTGTTGGCTTACCCAGCAGCAATCAGTGTTAGATATTAACTGGCAGATTAAATGACACACGCGTCGATGATTTGGTTTATTATGAAGAGCGAGGTAGAGAGAAAATGGTCATCGTGGAGCCCTATTTATGGTCCCCAGTTATAAAAGCCAGACAGTAGATGAGTCAAGCCGTAGAATAAAACAAGAAAAAGCTATAATGTAACAAATCATGAGAATTATGATTCGAAATCTAAAAGAGAATTTCAACCCCAGCTTCCAATGAGCTAATCAGCAGCTGAAGCGGGAAGCACATGAGCCATTTGGGATCTTGTGCTATCACATCGTTAGCTTCATAGCATAAGTGCCTAAGTCATTGACTTAGTCAAATGACTTAGGCAATTATGCTATGAAGCTAACGACATACAAATTCACAACAGTTCAGTTACAGGCATATCTATTTGTTACCAAAACAAACATGTATTTACTGTACTTTTATTTTTTTTTCTTGTGTGCCTATAACATCATTCTGTTTCCTGTTTTACTTGATCAAAAAAAAACTTTCCATATTGTGTCCTTACAAATAAAAGAAGCAATTAGATTGCAATTTGAAATCAATCACCTTGGATGTCCTTTTTCTGCAGGTTCAAATGGTCAGCAGCATGCGCATTGGTCGCAATGTGAACTACCGCATCTTAGACATCGATTGGTGCACATCAGACAAGGTTGTCCTGGCATCCGACGATGGCTGTATCAGAGTGTTGGAAATGGCCATGAAGTCTGCCAGCTACCGCATGGATGAACAAGACCTGACTGGTGAGCTAGGATCCTTATGCTGCATAAAGGACTGAAAAGAAAAGGTTTATGTAGATTTTTGTTGTTGATTTTTGTTAAGTGTCAACTAAAAATGGTTGCATATACCCCGATCAGGCATAACATTATTACCACTGATAAGTGAACTAAATAACACTGATTGTCTTGTCTCTTCATCACGTAAGCCTTTTCTTCTCAAAATTGATGAACTAGAAGCTGGAAAACTGGGCAAGACGACTGGGTCAGAACATCTCCTAAACTGCAGCTCTTATGAAGGCTGGTCCATGTGGTCCAATCCAACAGATTAGCTACTGAAGCTCAGTTTGCAGAAAAATGTAATTCTGGTAGAAAGGAATCAGAATACACAGTGTCTCACAGTTTGTTGTGTATAGTGCTGCATAGCCGCAGACCAATCGGGGTTCCCATGGTGACCCCGGCCATCACCAAAAGCGCCAATAATAAGCGCGTGAGTAAATGGACCACAGAGAAGTGGAAGAAGGTGGCCTGTTTTATTTTTTAAATTTACATAATGTGGATGGCCAGATGTGTGTGCATCGCATGCCTAGGGAACACCTGGCACCATGCTACTATATGGGAAGAACCGCAGCACAGTTTGGTCAAGGCTGTTTTGGCAGCAAAAGGTGGTCTGACACAATATTAGGCAGGTGGTTGTTATGGCTAATCGGTGTAGCTGTGGATTAGAGCTCCTTTACCCAGTTACAGGTTGGCATCTGTAGTCACTCAGTTTATGATGCTGATAAAACCTACAGTCTAATATTGTGTTCTTTCTTATCTGTGGTAAATATGCACAGATCCAGTGTGGTGCCCTTACCTGCTGCTGCCCCGAGCTGCCCTCACTCTTAAGGCTTTTCTTCTGCTGCAGCCCTGGTCAGGAACCTTTACCATGGACGTCACGCAAGTGTAAGTCTCACCTCTGAACAAGTGTTCACTGTGAAATCGTCTCCTTGTTTACATGTCTTTTTAGTCAGGCTAACTGATTTTGACCTGAGGATGATTTTAACTTTCACAAAGTGCTGCTGAGCTAAAGGAACTAGCAACAAGATTTAACGTTATGAATAGGTTTGGTTTGACGTGATCAGAAGCTTTACTTCTCATTTTCTTGTACATAAGGGTGCAGATACATTTTAGTAAGAGAAAGCAACTTACTGAGTAGAAGTTCATGAATTGACCTGAGGTTGTCTGCAAGATCCGTATGAGCTGTGACCATATGATGTTTGAATAAACTGTTTGAGCAGTGTAAAGATGGGTTTTACTGATGTGTTTTTAAAAATAAAAATGAAATATTGCTTCCTACCCTGAAAGCAGGCGGTTGTAAGTGAGCAGAGCAGCACATCAATTGTTGTCAGTAGTTTCAATTATTGATATCCACACAGCCTCGGCCAGTAATCTGTGTGAAATGCTCTAGGTTAAATTGCATTTAAACATGTGTACTGTGTACTGCTCTATTTGAGGAGGAAGACCAATAAGCCATCTTCTGTTGAACTGTGCTACTTTTACAGTTACAGACTGATCTCATCTCCCCACATACAGTATGTTCTACAAAAAACTAATGAATGAGTATGAGAAGGTTTTCAACTCTGCTATCTCAAAACCAAACTTTCCCCTCATTAATTCATAACGTTGACCTATTTTCAGACTGATTCACTCTGAGGAGAAATAAAAATCATCTGATTGCGAATCTTGGTTACAATTTAGTAATACCATCCATTTTTAATCTACTTTCACTTTGCATTGAAGGATGATTTTTATGTCTGTCAACCAAAAAATAGTTTTAAGAACAGTTAAAAAGTAGTTATGGAAAAGGATTAGGGCCACTGGGGAAAAAAAAGAGGGGCACTTTTTTTTTTCTTCCTTTCCAGAATTCTGAGAAAAAAGTCAGAATTTAAAAAAATAAATAAATCTGAGAAAAAAGTCTGAATTCGGACCTTTTTTTTTTTTTCCTCGGAATTCTAATCTGAGATTAAAGTCAGAATTTAAAAAAATAAATAATTCTGAGAAAAAAGTCTGAATTCTGACTTTAATCTCAGAATTCAGATTTTTTTTCTCAGAATTCTGGAAAAGAAGAACAAAAAAGTCGAGCACACTTTCCCCCCCCAGTGGCCCTAATCTTCTTTCATAGGTAGCTGTGTTTACAAAACTTTGTTAGAATTTTCACCCAGTTTGCAAAATGAGAACTGAAAATATAAATATCGAAAATGTAATTAATTTTAAGTAAGATGTCTGCAAGATTAGGCTCTTACTTTTTCATCTACCACTACAGCTTCTGTCAACCACCCAGACACTGTCTGTAAAAATCACCAGTATAAACAAGTAAACAGCTCAACGCGGGATTCAGCAGAGGCCGTCCAGAGGGACACTATTTAAGCCAGATGTAGTTACAAACCCATTTAACTGAGCCCTGAGTATTTCACTGCTTCACAGCTCCCTTATCATAAGTAAGCAGCTATATTAGCAGCGTGTGTAAGGCAATACCCATCCTCAGCTTAAATGTTAGAATAGACTTCGCTTGACACCGCAGATCGACTTCTCTTAAAAAGTGTTCAGATTTCCATTTAATATCAGGTCAGGTTCTATTTAAGGTAGATGTTAAAGGAGCCGTTTGACTTGCTTTGATCCTTCTGTTTCAGAGACTACAGTGAGAAAGATGAGATAAAAGGCCTAATCCAGGAGCAGCTCAACTCATTATCAAAGTGAGTTACTGCACTGTTGCTTTGTCCTCTAATGCCAAGTTCGTGTGATAACTCGATATTAATGTAATGGCACAGACACTAACAACCAAATAACAGTGCATGTATGTGATTCCAGTTTGTGTTCATGTAGGGTTGTTTTACAGTTAGAAACTGTAAGTCCTTCCTTAGTGCTTAGACAGCGGGCCCAGAGAGCATGTAGTCTGTGGGTTGACAGATAAGACGAAACTCCTGGAACAGCCACACTGGGCCTGCTGTGTTAGAGAAGTGTAATTGGCCCTGGCTGTGTTTTGATTGTCTGTCTCTGATTGGCCCCCCAGTGATATGAAGAGTGTGCTACAGGACCCAGAGCTCAGTCTTCTGCAGCGCTGCCTCCTCGTCTCACGGTGAGTTCGAGCTCTGTGTGAAGTTGCCAGTGTTTGTCTCTGCGCAGATTGTACCGTGTTCGTGAGCGTTCGCTAGTACCCTGGGGCGGTTATTTTGTTAACATTCAGACAGTGTATCTATGTCAAAGACTCATAAAAGCCTTGGTTACAGAGTTCCAACAGAAGTATCAGAGTATAAGGGACAAGAAAAAAAGTTGTCTAATATAGAGAATAATACTAACTTAATGATATTCTCTAATAAAAATAATAATTCTGACTTTACATGAGTTGCACAGTGAATATTTGCCCTCATTGTGCAAGAAAAGCACCTTGGGCTTTTTTGGGGTGGATTTAATATTTTTTCATATCTATGTTCACATTTTTTGTATGACAGACTAAACATTCTCAGGATGGAGGATACCAATCTTAAAAGATATTGCAGCCATCTTTTAGAGAGCTTATTTCAGCTACTCGGTGATGAAGAGGGCGACTTTCTATCTTTGAAATAACACACAGGAGTTCCTTTCATTTTTTTCATAATTTTAAAATTACAGTACAATCTGGGCAGCTACCAGTACCGTTTCTGTAATTTTACATATTTATCATGTAGTTTTAGTGATCGTGCCCACTTAAGATCAGAGAGTGGCCCATGATGATACATTTGACCAGATCATAGCTTGTGTCTTCTTTCTAAACTCCTGTGTGACTTTTTGGTGGTATGCTTTGCATTGTTAGCATGCTAGAATATTCTTCTCCTGCCCAGTTTCTGCAGATGAAAAGTGATCTCATCAGCCAGTATTGTTCTCCATAATCTCCACAGTCATACATGGTGCCTCCTATAATTATCACCTCCCCGGTTCCTTCTGCACTCTTGAAGAGCCGTATTCTCTCACCTTGGTGCATCACTCTCAGGACTATGCATTCTCGGTTCACAGAGGTTTTTGCAGTGCTATTTGTGCTCTTGCCTCTTCATCTAATCTAACAAACTTGTCTTGGTCTCGTCTGACCAAATAACGCTCAGTATTCCGGCTTATCTTCATGGTTTCTAGAAAAGTCAAATAAATGCAGTCAGTTGCTAGAGAAACGTGAATTTCCATTGTGCCTAGTCTGAAACTCTTGTTTTTCAGCTCTAGATTGCGCAAGTAGCCATCTGTCATTTTAGCCAGGCGGCCACTGCAGCTCTGTATCTTGTTCAATACCTTCTGATTACTGCTGTAACTTTCTTTCAACTGATTTTTTTGGCCCGTCTCCCCATCATCCTGTGTCCTTTTCCATCTTTTTTTTTTTATAATCTCACAATCAAATTTCATTTTCCCTGGCTTTTTCTTTTCCTCATGGAGCCATGCTGCAGAGTCAATTGTCAGTCTGGTTTCAGTGATCACAGGTTTTCTAACTTGACTGTCAGTGATGTATTGGCTTGTGCTACATTGAGTTTTTACCTTTTGCAGGAAGGTTTTTGTTTCCTTTCTCCTCCAAAAGCTGTTTTTTAAGAAAGTTTTTGCTTTTTTGTTGCTTTGAATAGTAGAGGAAATATTGTACTCGTCAACAGAGAAATGAGGCTGCTATTGAGAGCTTTGCTATTACACAAGGCTGGGCTCATTTTTCTACTATATTGTAAAGTGATGTTTTAGCAGGGATTTCTAGTTATTTGTGGAGGAAAATAATTATAAACATGTAACTACTTAATTTAGAACAAATTGGAAAGATGAGCCAGAAGGTGTAAAATTATCAAGCAAAGCAAATTATTTTGTTTTTGAAACATTTAAATTAACTGCCAAAGAGCATATACTTGCTGTAACTGTAAAGTGTAGTTCTGAAGCACCACAAAAAAAGTATGAGACTTGTGCTTGTGTCAGCAACTCTCATCTCATCTCTGCTTCAGCCTTCATTTCCCTCGAGCATCTGACAAATCTAGAGCAGCCAGTATGAAAAGAAAGGCAATATCATATCATCCCACCCCTGTTTGCATCCTGTTATTAATGCCATGATTTACCAGGAAAGTCTAAAAGATCATTTTTGTTCCTTGAACACCCTGGCTGCACTCTCAGTGAGAGCTCACGATTATGTCTCTACATCTGGCTGTCTCAAGTTTCCATGCCATTGTTAATGTCATAAGGTAACCTAGCAACAGCTATGTGTCTGTGCCGATATGTTAAAGGAGGCTGAGGAAAGTAAAGCAGGAGGAGGAGAGCTCACTTACAGACAAAGCGTAGGCTGGATGATGGAGGAACTGTGGTCATTAATGAGCAAACGAGTAGGGAAACCAGGTGCCATGATGATTCAGGCTGCAGAATCTGACTAGTCCAGAGACAAACACTGAACTCAGGTGATGCGTTTTTGTTCTTCTGTGGCAAACTGCAGGCTGTTCGGGGACGAGTCAGACCTTCACTTCTGGACGGTGGCATCCCACTACATCCAGTCATTTGCACAGGCTCGTCAGCTAACTGTGTCCGCCGCAGAGGGTCAGGCCCAAAGCGAAGGAGTCCAACCGTCACCTCAGAGCCACCTGGACATCTGCCACGATGTCTTGTGTGAAACCTCTTATTTCCAGGTCAGTATAATAAGAGAAAATGGAGAAAGTGTTTACCTGTGTTTGGTGCTGTCTCTTTGGTGAGCAGAGAAAGTAAAGACAGATAAGTTTCAGCCAACATTGGAAAAAAAAAAATCCCCCCAGGAGTCATCCCAAAGACAGTCGATGTCCTCAAGCCAGACTATGCACAAACAAACACAGACGGCCTGTCCCTTATCGTCCACGGTGTCAATATCACCTCGGTCAAACAGTGCATTCTGTTACTAATGACGCTGTGGATCTACTCTCGCCCACATTTTTAAGCCTTTAAGGTCAACTCCATGCCTTCCTCTCCTCTGAGTGATTCAAGCCCTTATTGATGCCCTCTTAAAAATGTCTAATTTGTTTGTGCAGTCTGATTGCATAGCATCCTGCTGAAGACATTCTTGCATCAGCATCCAAGGTCTTTATAAATATGACTCTTCTCTTTTCATCTTCAGTTAACAGACTAGTTAGACGTGTTTCAGCACACTGAGCAACATTTTTCAAATGTCTCCATCGTTTTCCTATTTTGTATCTGTGAACTGACTTAATTTCTAGTCTGCAAAAAAGAGACAGTTTGAAAAACATAAGATAATTAAAAATTGGCTTACTGTGCATGTGGAGATAGCATTTTCTGGATTTTTTTTTTTTTTGGCTGCTGTACCGTTTTTTTTCCCCCACTGTGCCAACCTCCGTGTACCCGAGAAAGTAAAATGAGGAAAAAACCTTTTCCATTTTTGATAAAAGACGATTTAGCCAGTTGAAAACAGTGCCCCAGACCTTTCAGTTCAAGGTTTTAAGTAGCAACAAGCAAATGTACTGTCTAATTTCACTCAGTATAGTTCCAATTAAAAAGTCTTAACATCTTTTTCTAATGGATTATGCACCATTCCGTTTTTGTGAAAGTTGTGCTGCTTGCTAATGAGGGGCCATGCAGTGATCACAAAGTTAGGACTTTCAAAGAGCTACCAAGACAGTGTGCAGCAGCATTTGGCTCCTGTTGTCATAAAACGACTTCAGTGGCAGCAGCCTGCATGTAATTACTAATATCCCGGACTCCAGTACAGAGCACACAGCTCTGAAGTTACTAAACTCATTTGGTATCTCCGCAAGGAAGTATACCCACAGCTATGAATTGCAGAAGAATTCATCAAAATAAAGCGAAGCCAATAAAAGAAGCCTCTGTTGTAGATGTAGACTCAATAAATGTGTGCACGTAGCCATTCTTATAAAGAAATCTACTATGCTGCTATCTCTCCCGAAAATTGATGACTCAGTCTTTTGTCCATCAGCTGCTGTTTTTCTTTTTCTTGCCTATCTTTTGCTCATTGAACAGAGTGCAGTCAGTACATACAATCACACAATCTCGATGCCTGCAGTGAGTATAGCAGATTGAGCCCACGCGAAACCAACCTGAAGAATTTCTTTTAACATGCCTGTTGAGACATGCATGGGACGCCCTGCCCTCCTTAAAGAATATATCAGATCCAACGCCACCTTCACTGAACCCCCAGGGTAGTGAAGACCTGAACGTCTATCCTTCCCCCAGGGAGACAATTTTTGACTGAGTCGGGGAAGCCACGGAGACATTTTCACCAACACATCAGTGATTTTTCTCCATGTCCTCCAGCTCCCTTTGTGTCAGTACAGTCAGTATTACACATCATTATGGGGATATAGCATCACGCCCCAAGACTCCCACAGAGCTGACATGGCCTTGAAACAGCAGCTGCAGTGATGACAGCTGCATCATTTTCCCACTGACAGGTTTGAGTGACTTTCTGAGCCATAGAGTGTAGGTAAAAATAAAAAAAAGTCACAAAGTCATGTTTGGCGAACCTAAGATAGCATGCTGTATCTCTTCCACAGAGATGACCCATAAAGTCCCCAAGAAGTGACCACATACTGATGGATGCGTCCACACAAGGCAGTTAGAAAGACATCATTTTGTGGAAACCTTTTGTTTCTATCACTGCGTGATCAGTGAACAAAGAACTAGTCTTGTTTACTTCCCACATACAGTTAGCATGATGCATTAACTGGACGTGGGAAGCTGGCGTCTGGTGAAGACTGCTCATTCAGCCTTTGTTCCACAGATGGAAGAGGTGTCACCGTCCACTCAAAGACATGAAGAAGGCAGCTCTAAACTTCTCCATACATTACATGGTGGAGGTGCACATGAGAATAAAAATGTCAGACTTTGTACCGGGATGAGGCAGGTTAAAGCCTGCTCAAAGTCGGCGTGATCTCACCCATGTGAGAATGGAGCAGGTCAAGTTGAATTCACAGTAGTGGGCGAGTGGATGGTGCGTTGTGTTTCCTGTGTGGTCTTGTCCAGGAGCACCTTAACCTAAACCAAACAGAGTATTTCTTCCACTGACTTCATCTTTGAAGTGAAGTATCTGACAGGGAAAAAATGAGATCTCCTGTCACCAAGAATTGGGAAACAGAGACTTAATAATGAAATACAGTACAGGGAGCACTGACACCCAAGAAACTTGTGAAGTTTTTAAAGACATTATAATTATACTCTCCATCTCTGGTATATGTATTCATGTAATCCATCACTTTCTCCCTATATTAATGCATGCGTACTAACTCATATCCTCTCTGTCTCTCTCTGACACAAAGTTTAATGGATTTCTGGAAGCACTTGTTACACAAAGCAAAAACTTATTCCTACTACTCCTTAAGTTGTTGCTCCTTGTGTTTTTCTTTTTAACAGAAGTTCCAGCTGGATCGAGTTCACCTGCAGGAAGTAAAGCGCTCCAGTTATGAACACACTAAGAAATGCGCTGACCAGCTCCTCCTTCTGGGTCAGGTAAGTATGACACCACCGCACCGCCTACACAGTTAAAGTGCATCTGCATGGAGACTATAGCTGTGAGTTGTCATGTGGCATAACTGGTAGACTATGCACCACACTTTCCATTGCAAACCACACAAATCTACACCTCCTTAGCTGTGCATACATGCAAGCTAAAATGTCATAGTCATAAATAGTTCATATCGCAGTGAAGAAAATCAGCGCTGCTCCTGTCCTCCCTAGCTTCACAGCCTGCGGGGACTGACATCACCTCTTTCACCTCTCAATGTCACCACTCTCCTTCTAATCACAAGCTGCAATCAGCCGGCTGTTTGCTGGAGGTGCAGTTATCCAGCAGGCAGACAGGCAGAGGCCGGTCGGTGCTGACCCCAGCACGAGCTCCAGCCTTCATCTACACCAGATGAAAAGCATGATAATAAACATAATTTCCCCTCGCAGCTCTGTCTTGTTCAGCTCGTGCACAGTGGTTACCTATCAGAGCCACTAATGCCTTGTTTCTCTCTGCTGCCACGGTAATTACGCTCTCATCTCTTTGTTGTTGCTCTCAGACGGACCGGGCGGTGCAATTACTGTTGGAGACGAGCGCAGACAACCCCAGCTACTACTGTGATTCACTCAAGGCCTGCCTAGTGACCACCATCACCTCTTCAGGCCCCTCGCAGTCTACAATCAAGCTAGTGGCCACCAATATGATAGCTAATGGCAAGCTTGCAGGTAGTGTTCCTCTATATCTGATACCAGAAAGAACATTTTTATTTGTATAGCATACACCTGGGATCTTTTTATTTTTAATTTAAATTGGAAAGATTTATATTGGAATCAATCAATAAATCAAATAATGCTTATCTTATCAATTTGGCTAATAGCAGCATTGTGTAATGAAACCATTCTGCTGCTTTCAGGGCCAAGTTGGCCACCTTTGGTACTGATAGCTATGATGTCTCACACGTGTGTATGACTTGTCAATCTTCTGCTGTTTATCAGAGGGAGTTCAGCTGTTGTGTTTGATTGACAAGGCAGCAGATGCTTGCCGCTACTTGCAGACCTACGGGGAGTGGAACCGAGCCGCATGGCTGGCTAAGGTAACTCAGCATGACGGGATCCATCAGCAGGATGAAGATCAGATACTGAGTAATGTTTGGATAGTGTAAATCTGTGGGCATGTGAGTTGTGGATGTGTGACGCTTATGGCGCCACGATTTATTCTCTGAAGTTTGTTTTCCTGTTAGCTGTTGCACATCAGGGAACTCTCGTAGTGGTCACATATTTATGCTCCCCTAGACTTTTATACAAACATAGACTGTGTGCACAGTTATTAGGCAAACATTTTGACCTTATCGTTGTTTTTATGCATATTTTCCAGCTATAAGCTTTATAAACTTGAATGACTTATTGGATTGAAGCATATCAGGTGATGTGTGTAATGAAGGAGGGTCTGGTCTAAGGAGATCAGCAATCTATATCAGCTTCTTTTCCTCGTGCAAAATGGGCACAAAAAGATATTTAACTGACTTTGAAGGGCAAAACTTATTTTTAAAATAATCTTTCAAGGAGATGCAAAAATTGTTACAATATTAGGGCATGATGACAGAACTAAACTTATTGTTGTAAATAGTCAACACGCAGACAAGATACGTGTTGAGGGAAAAAAGAGTCAAATTAACTGCCAAAGATTTGAGAAGACTCAGACATAAAGCTGTTAGGAATCCCTTATTCTGCAGCGCTGCCATATTCTAGAAGGCAGCCTACCTGCAGTGCAAGGTGTTCAGTGCTCAGAGACACAGCCACAGGCTGAACCCGACCACCAATGAACAAGACACATAAATTAATACCTCAGTACTGTGCCAGAAAATATCTAAAGATCAGATGGAAGGGACTGTTGTCAGGCCACACAGACGGGCCTTTGGATGGATCGGTAACCGGCTCTAGGCAAGGCAAGTTTATTTATATAGCACAATTCAACAACAAAGTGCTTTACAGAGACATTAAAAAAACAAAGACAATGAAAAGCATGATTTAAGTTTGATTAAAATTTGAAATTTAAGCTTAAAAGTGTGGATTTGGTGCTTTATTCAAATGCAGCTGAGAACAGGTGAGTCTTCAACCTGGATTTAAATAAACTGAGTGTTTCAGCTGATCTGAGGCTTTCTGGGAGTTTGTTCCAGATATATGGAGCATAAAAGCTGAATGCAGCTTCTCCGTGTCTGGTTCTGACTCTGGGAACTGATAAAATACCGGATCCAGATGACCTGAGGGATCTGGAAGGTTGATACTGGGTCAGGAGGTCACTGATGTATTTTGGTCCTAAACCATTCAGAGCTTTATAGACCAGCATCAGAACTTTAAAGTCTATCCTCTGACGGACAGGCAGCCAGTGTAAAGACCTCAGAGCTGGACTGATGTGGTCCACTTTTTTGGTCTTAGTGAGGACTCGAGCAGCAGAGTTCTGAATGAGCTGTAGTTGTCTGACTGATTTTTTTAGGTAGACCTGTAAAGATGCTGTTACAGTAATCAAGCCTACTAAAGATGAATGCATGGACTAGTTTTTCCAGGTCCTGTTGAGACATCAGATCTTTTATCCTTGATATATTCTTGAGGTGAAAGTAAGCTGATTTTGTTATTGTCTTAATGTGTTTTTCTAAGTTTAGGTCTGCATCCATCACTACACCCAAATTTCTCGCCTGGTTTGTGGTTTTTAGATGTATAGATTGAAGTTCTCTGGTGACCTGTAATCGTTTTCCTTTGGCACCAAAGACTATTATCTCAGTTTTGTTTTTGTTTAGCTGGAGAAAATTGTGGCACAACCAGTCATTGATTTCCTCAGTGCATTTACCAAGAGCCTGTACAGGGCCACGGTCTCCTGGTGACATTGTGATATATATTTGTGTGTCATCTGCATAGCTATGATAGTTTATTTTGTTGTTCTTTATAATCTGTGCCAATGGGAGCATGTAAATGTTAAACAGAAGGGGTCCCAAGATGGAACCTTGGGGAACTCCACATGTGATACTTGTCTGCTCAGATGTGAAGTTACCTATTGATACAAAGTATTTCCTGTTTTCTACGTATGTTTTGAACCAGTTTAGTACAGTTCCTGAAAAACCTGCCCAGTTTTCCCGTCGTTTGAGTAATATGTTGTGGTCAACTGTATCAAATGCTGCACTGAGATCCAGCAAAACTAAGACTGACATTTTTCCACTGTCTGTATTCAGACATATGTCATTAAATACTCTAAACTCCACTTTGAAGCAGACATCAGGTGGGGCTGGAGGTAGGGTACTGATATGAGCTGGTATTATTAAAGATGAGCTAATGTATCGTTTCGGGTTGAAGATGGCCTCAAACTCAACTCCCAAACAGACTGCTAGTTTTTAGAAGACACTTTCTTGAAGCAGCATACAGGAAAAGGTCTGCGTCTTTTCAGAAGATCCTGATTTTTATACAGGACAATTCTCACATATATCATCAACATTTTGGATTTACCAAGAGTGCTGTAGTTGTTCACTACTAAAATTTATATTTTGTTGACTAATAATTGTGCACGCAGTGTGTTTTAGCAGAAGAGTGACAAACCTCCAACTAAGAACAATAATTCATGCCTTTGCGTATCGCGTTTGCTTCCAGGTGCGTCTGAACCCAGCAGAGAGCTCAGATGTGCTGAAGCGCTGGGCAGAACACCTCTGCTCCCCACAGGTCAACCATAAATCCAAAGCCATTCTGGTGCTGCTTTCACTGGGCTGCTTTTACAAAGTAGGAGAGATGCTCCACAGGTAGGAACAAGCTATAGATTCAGAAATGGGAAGATAAGACTCTTGTAATTATCCCCTGTAATAAAATACATGGATGTATAAATATATTAGCTCACTTTTTCTTCTCGAAAATGAGATTCCCTTTCTTGCACTAAAGTTTTTTGTTCTAAGACGTTGCACTTTCACAGTCCTTTTCGTCCTGATTACACTGAAGGACAAACCACAGTGTAGGGTGTGGGCTGTACCTGTGTCTCTTACCTCAGCATCGATCTCCTCTGAGAATACCGGTCCCCCCTCCTTAACAGCTCATGCTCCGAGATGCTTCTGGCAGCAAAAAGCTCTCAGAGAGAATTAGAGAGACATGAGGACGACAAGGTTGATGTATTCTGTAGGAACACAGGCATCAAGGCAGGGACGATGCTGGTTTCTGATGGTCCCTCTCACCTCCTTCTCTCTGTATCTTTCTTTTCTTCCTTCCATCTCCCGGACAGCATGAGACACTTTGATCGTGCCGCCCTCTTCATCGAAGCCTGTCTGAAGTATGGGGTGATGGAGGCCAACGACTCGTCCAATATCCTTTTTGAAAACCCATTATTGTTACACGTTACAAGTATGCACCTGATAGTAGGCAGCTTCACAGTGAAGGTCAATTTAGATGCTCTGCAGAGCACATCAAGCTCTATTTCACATTTTCCCATTAGCCAGTAACACACTGTGATCACAGAGAACAGTTGGAAAACTTTTTCAACCTAAACTTTGAAAGCTTATTGTATATCACCATCTATGGGCACAGTTTTGGCACATACTTCTTATCTGTAAGATTTAAATATATTTACCATCTAACTCAAGTAGTATGGTATCCTGTAGTGTTCCCCTGCTCCTCTGTGACTCAACTGAGATAACCTGTAACCCTTAACAAGAATTTATGTCTACATCTGTCCTACCAAACCCTTCTTTTTATCAGCCACATTTTTAATGCGCACAGTGCTGCACAATCTCTATTTTATCTAATACACGGCTGAGTATGTTGTGAGAGAAGAAAAAGAATCTGACATTCACCTAAAAGCAATATTTCATCTAGAAATCTCTGCTGTGTAATAAGATATCTGTTTGTCTTGTCAAAGCTGTGTTTACTCTGTGTTTTAACCACAAAGCGAGTTATGATTCATGAGGACCAGATCAAGCCAGGCTCTCTTCGAGCGCAGGTTTTTGTTGGAGAAGTGACAATAACGTCAAACAGCTTTTTAGTAAAAATATCTCTATTTTTCAGACTTTGTGAGTACATGAGCCAACACTGCCTAGAAGTTAGGCCCACACAAAAGAGCAAGTGTGTGTGTGTGTGTTTGAGAGAGACCAATTAATCTTTGTAAATTTAGTAATCACATAAGCCAAATGTACAATGTGCAAGAGGGTGAATGCAGTCATCCTACTGTAGCTGAAATCAGTGCAGTGCACCAACCAATCTTCCTTTCAAGAAGCTTAGATCTTATTTTTGGTCTAAAAAAACATTTTGAGCAGGGAAACACAAACGGTAGTAAAAAAGGTAACCATAGAAACCCTCAGCTCCATCCTTTCTATCACCCTGATGCTGGCAGGTCCTTAGGATGTCAGGAAACCACATAAGCAGCAGATGGACCACCCTGAGCCTTTTTCTGCCAGGGGTTAAAAGGGAGTTTTTCTTTCCCACTGTCGCCAAGTGCATGCTCACACAGGGTGGTCTGCTTTGGACTGGTTCTTATATATAGCTTTTGTACTCCACATGAGCACTCAAAGTGTCTTTAAATGTAATGCACACTTTGCACTGGCAGGAAGCTAACAGTATCACTGAGCTGAGCGCCTGCATTTATTGTGTTATTCTCTAGTTAAACGCTTTTGTTTTATTTGTTACCTTTTTGGATTTGGTTCAGTGATATAATTAGACCAACACTTGATTAATCTTTCTTGAACTTCTATAGATGAGATGCCAGTATGTAAAAGTTTCAAGTCGCTCTGCTGTGGCATCTCCTTAACTCACTATGCACATAAACTTATCGAAGCTGCATTTCTGGAATACGCGCGGCTGCTGCGCACGCTGGGCCTGCGGGAGGGTGCTGCTCTGTGGGCGTCGCGGGCTGGCAGCGCTGGGGAGCAGCTGATGGAGGAGCTTTTTCAAGGAGAGGGAGGTATACCGGAAGCCATTCTCGGCGAAGAGGTCGTCGAGCTGGGCCTGGAGAGCAAAGAGTGACCTCGAAGACGGAAGATTGAGAAGACGACGGACAGCCCGCTCTTTGGTGTTTATCGAGAGTTAGACTGAACGGCTAACTTCAGTTAGTTAACAGTTCAAAGCATCCAGGAGCATTATGATCGTCATCATGATCGTCATCTTCACATCAATATGAGGAGTTTAATTTGATGTTGAGTCAGTGGGTTTGTCTGTGACAGTAATCAGACTGAAATGTCGTCATGTTTGGTGAGACCATTGTGTCTGTGCTCTGTCTGTATGTATCAGCCCCAAAAGAAACACTTCCCTTGTTTACCTTTATCCCCCAAAAATCTGTATATGTTTTGGTAGATTGATTGATAAATTCAAAGGATTTTTTCTTTTTTACAGTTTACTTGTTAAGCCTTATTTTCCGTGCCTGTATTAATTTCCGAGAACTGCTGTAGCTCTGCATGTTCAATTTGCCTTTAGTTTGCTGAAATTGAAAGTGGCAGAATTCATTTATTCTCCAAGTTACAGGTTCTCTATTCCTGTTTTGAAAAATGCAAATCATTTGAAAGTGTCATTAAAGTGACAGTCCATTTTCAAATGACGTGACACATTCCCAATTGTTTTGTTTGTTTTGCATTTGATATAACCAAAAAGCTGCATAATTTTGATTGAAAACTTGCCTGACTGTCTTGGAAATGTACAGTAATGTTGCTGTAGACAGGCACACAGCACACTGGGGGAGGGGTTTCTGCAGCAGGTGGTGGTGCTTTATAAGTAATTGACCAAAGCCTGCTGCTGCTGCTGCTCTTGCTGCACGCGCCTCTGCAGCTGTAATAGTTGGATGGCAGTAAAATTGCACAGCCAGCCCACCCTGCACTTATTAGACACTTATTAGTATATTATCTCCCTTGATGCCAAGGACAGAGGAGTCTGACCGCAGCCACCTGAGGGATTGAGCACCATTTAATTAGAGTGTGCAGAGGGTTGTTTGTTAATCCAATCCAATAATCCAAATGGATTTTTAAAATCTTTTCTATTTTTAACGGAGAATTGTGAGGATACGTTGCAACATGTGTACTTTGATGTTTGTGTAGTGAAGTTGTTCTCTAGTGTGTATGTGTGTCACAAGAAGAGCTGTCAAAACTCCTTTTATTCAGACCTCTGGATCATTTACACAAATACTCTGTGCTGCTTCTGCTGTTGCTCATCACAATCACAGAACCCGACACACTGGCTGAGACGCCGCCAGCTTTCCTTTGCTTTGCTTTCACCTCGTTACATGGTAAAAATGTCCTGATCATAAAAAAACAAAACGAAATGTGCGCAACAATGCAAAGATTTTAGTGACTGTGTGTTTAATTTGCTTTATGTTCAGCAACTTCATCCACGGGACCTTGTAGTGCGTTACTGTGTTTCATAAACACGTCAGTGCCGTTTTCTCTCCTGTGTTACAGTAAACCCCAGGCTGTGTCACTATGGCAACCCAGTCCTATTTTAGGGGGGGGGGGGACTGCATGTTTTTCCTGTATATCAATTTTCACACGGCCTCCCCATAACGTGCTGTAGGATCCCGTAGAGTCGCACAATCCAACAGACAACGTTATGATGTAGCTGACCCGAAGCTGTGTCATCTTCTTCCAGTCGTAAAGGTATTGTGGAAGCAGCGTGTACTGTACTGCCCATTTGTGATCGGGCACTGGTTTGATTAACACTTGCTGCTTTTCTTTATATGTAGATGAACTCAACAAAATAAAATAGTTGAAAATTGAGGCATGTAGATGGGAGACGTGCCTTTAGCAGTATATTTTGTAAGAAATGATTGTAATGGTGTCAAAGTTTAGTGGCCCCTCTCCTCTCCCTCATTGTTCTTTGATCACGGTTTACACGGTGACCCTAATGCTTTAAGTTATATAGATATTGCAAGAGAGTAGAAATGTATGTGTGTATATATATATATATGGATGGCAATAAAATCGATATTAACTTCCATGTTTTCTGTGTGTTGCTACAGATCTGAAGACACAAGAGGGCGCTTTAATCCCTCAGGAGGCAGGGTGACTGGTTTCTGTAGAGATCCATTATAGCCAGTGTTCCTTTTAATTTTCCTCGTTTAATTTCAACCCAGGTAGATTGAATTTGAGCGTTCGTTCATTCATCAAGCTGTCCTAAAAGTTAATTAGTTCCTGTTTCAGCCACTTCCGCGATTAATTACTCCCTTTCTGCTCACAAGGAGGGCCAACAGCTGGCTTCAGCTCTGTGTCCAGGTCTAACCGTTTTCACTCTTTTCTTCGTCGCAGATTTATTCATTGACGTGTATTCTGCTTTTTCTCTCTGTCCCGCACACAGCCCAGAACACAAAGGGAAGAAAAACAGTCTGGAACAGAGGGGCCACACAAGCGCCTTGGTTGTGCTCCTTTTAATGGCCTAATGAATAACTGCCGGAGAGCCGATCCAGCCGTTACAGCCAGGTCATCAGTATGCGGGGCCTCGCAGCAGCTTTTCTTTGCTGTTCCACTGCTTTCTACATAGGCTGCCACCCCAGCTTACCCCAAACTCCCAGTTTCCACTTTACATGCTCTCCCTCGCTCTTCTTTCACCAGAATAAACTCATGCCAACTCATGTTCTTGCTGCTCCCCATCTCCACTAATTTCCTGAAAGACTTGTTTCCGTCTGCTGCTTAGCTTTCACCTCTTGGATCCCCATTTTCCTCTAAATAAAATTCAAAGCCGTTTCAGCTGACACAATATTAAGGGGTTGTTAGCAACCGGAGCCGTGAGGAGCACTGGAAATTACCCGCCTCCACTGTTTTATGCACATACTGCAAGAATTAGCAGCCAGCTACAGATCAATCATATGCAGCACTCTTGCTGTTCCTCATTTTCAATCATCTGTATAAGTAGCCACGGAACAGGGGCCTGTGTGTGCAGCAAGCAGAGAGGTAAAGCCAAGGCGGCACGGTGGGTGGATTGATATCGAAAGTATCGATAACAGCGCTATAGGATCGATACTTTGTTTTTATCTTCATTCCTCATTATGAAAGTTGTTACAATGTGACCCACTGGATTTCATTCAATCTCTGGCTCCAGTCTACATTCGTTTCCCTTCACTCCGTTGCTGGTGGGGGGTGTGGTTTAGGAGGTCCCCAACCCCTGGGCCATGGACCGGTATGGTCCACGAGAGTTGAGGCTCGGGTGAGAAATTCATGGTTTTCAGGATTTTTGTCGGTTTTTAGCTTTTTTTTAAAAATCATTTTTATTGTTAACTCTGTTTTCCTCTCTTTTTTCCGTGTGTTATGGATAAATTTTTTTTTTTTTTTTTTTTTTTACCGGTACTGGTTTCATTTTTGTTGTATTTATCCGCGACACCTTAAGGGCCGGTCCATGAAAAAATTGTCGGACATAAACTAGTCCGTGGTGCAAAAAAGGTTGGGGACCGCTGGTTTAGGATGATGAAGGGGGGGACGTTTACAGATGTGGACGCATGTTTATTTTTTTCTGCAGGAGAGCTAGGTGGATCGATCCAAATATCGCTAGTATCACATCGATACTAGTGATATGATCAATACTTAGTTATTCATACTGAGAATAGCAACAATGTGAATTTTTTTGTAATGACAAAATACATCTCAAACATACAAAATATCTGAATCTTTCTGTGTTTTTGTCACGTCTATTTTAACAGCCTATTGCTCATTTAAACATCAGAAGCTGACCCAAAGTGTCCAATTTCAAAATACAGGAAAAGCTGAAAGGTGTGTTTTGTTGTGTTACCCAAGTATTGTGGAAAGAAAAAAATCACAGTGACTTAAAGTGTGTTCAGGATTTGCAAGCTGATGATGCAGCTCATAAATCATGACACGCTGCTCTCCCTTAATTAAGATGTCTTTACAGGTTAAAAGGATCGGTATCTGTGATACTGACCCTGTGATTATTTGGTGTTGGATCAATACCAGAATTCGCAGTATAGCACAGCACTGCTGCACGGTCTGTGAGCTGCAGACAGTGACATACACCAGGGTCATCCAGTTCCCATGAGTATGTTCCTCCTGTGGTGCTCCTGACAGATAGCTTTATCTAGGATGGGCAAGTCCAAGCTCGCTTGTATCCCTTACTCCTTCTTCATTTGTGTGAGATGTTTTGAGATTTTCCCCTCACTCTCCCTCATCCCCGTTCCTCGCTGAGGGTTACCACTGAGTTCATTCCTCATTTTCTGTGTAATTATCCTTTCTTCCATTGTTTTCTTAACCTCCCCCAGACATTTCTGAGCATTCTTCAGGCAGCTCACACCCCAGGTAGTGGAATAATTTGGGGTTTGAGTGGCTGCCGCATTTATGAGGATAATTATTTTTATGGGCATGATTATTTCTTTTTCAGTGATGTCCTTTTAACCTTTCCACAAAATGCCAGCTTTCCGGGACGCTGACTTGAATACTAAAGCCCACTCTACATCAATGCCCACTTTTCTTGCCTTTCGCCTCACTGTTTTTTTGTGATCCCACTCCACTCCTTGGGAAACCCGAGCTATACATGTAAAGGTCATATCTGTTTCTCTCAAACAATCTGCCTCCCCTCCCTCTCACATCACCTCTCATCGCCCACATCTGGGGGTATCACCTGGCGTGGAATGAACCCACAGGCTCGATCTCATCTGAGTTTCTTTCCTGGTAAGGAGGCGGCTTCCCTCCCTCCCTCCTTTCAGTCGCTGCTATTGGTCGAGTTCACTGTTCACCCTCTGTTTGCGGGCTCTGACTGGCTTTGGAGCAGTGCTGGGGGCTCTGCTTAGGAGGCTCCAGGTGATGTTTATGTTGCAAGTCTTCAGGCCCCATGCTTTATCTGATTCCATTTGAATGAATCCCACAGTGCTCAGCAGACCATGTCCTCACCTCAACACAGCACCACACTCTCCCATTTAAGAAAAAGGGCATGAATGAGACAGTAAAAGAAAAGAAAAGTGGGGACAAGGGGGCCAGGCAGGAGCAGCAGAGGGGAACCACAGGAACTCTGGAGCATTACCACATGATGACAAACTCTTATCGCATCCCGGTAATGACTTGTGGACGGGGTAATCTTTTTTAAAAAGCTCCCCTTATCTCTAAAGCAGCTCTTTTGTGGCTTCCATGTGTGCAGGTTGTGGTCGGGGACTGTTATTTACAAAAAAAAAGAAGAAAGCGGTCTCTGAGCGCATTGTGTCGGGAGCGTGAAGCCACTTCTGCCGATCGCGGCAGTGCGATCTGCATCCGCCAAAGATACTTTTGAATAATCGGGATTAGTAGTTTCAGAAAGAGGTGCGTGATTTCAACTTGCATTGACGTACCTATTGTGCCAGGGTGGGGAAATTTCCAAACTGGGAATAGCAGGTTCATGTAATGATATTAATACCAAATATAATAGGAAATCCACACTGCTCTGTCAACAAGCCAGACAGACACAGTTGAAAGATCTCTTCCCCCACTGTTGTTGACAAAGCTTAAACCACATCCAGACCCTTTGTGACTGCATTTCTGTGTTTTTATGAGAGAAAAAAGGGCAAATAGACACTGGCTGCGGAGTAAATTCCTGGCAAGTGAACAATAAGGTGGTGAGACATCAAGAAAGAAGAGGCTTAAAGGAACAATTAACCAAACTGTATGTATATAAGGACGAGACAAAGTTAAGCCTGGACTATTGTATGCATTTAAATGTCTCGAAGAACACTATAAATCCACACTACCCCTCTGCTTGACCCCAAAATGTGCGTGTAGGTGCTCTTAATGTGTTTATTTGAGGGTCATGGGGTAAAAGAGATGCCGCAGATGCCCTAGCTACAGTGAGGCCCTCGCTGGGCTAATTGCCACTGTCGTTTGAGAGATTAGAGCTGGAGAAGGCAGGGACGATTATGAAGGAAATGGCCTCTTATAAGCTGCTGTGCACGAGGCCAGCCCGACTCAGGAGTGGGGAGTATTCCCTTTCACCGGCTTACAGTGGGAGCCAGGAGAGGATGTAAAGGATACCTGCGCCGCACTCGACCCATTTCCTAGTTGCATATGTGCATGTATGTGTGTTTATATGAGCATGAACTTGTGCTCAGTTTAAGAAAGTACAAGAGTGCTCCCTATTTAGCCCGCGTGGCCTCTTTGCTGTGAGTGCACAGGGGCAATGCTGCTGTGTTTGGGTCTCTTGCTGAGCTGCGTGTTTTTATTTCTACCCAAGCGTAGTATATGCGTTTCCTCTTCGTGTAGTCTAAGCAGACACACTGGGCCCTGTGTCTGCCAGAGTGGAACTGTGGGGGTCGCTGGAGGGGTGGGCTGTTTTGCTGCGACCCGTGCAGTCTTTCACTCCTGGGGATAAGCACGTGCTACGCTGCCAAAAGAGAACCAGGTCCAGGCTCGATTTTTCGCCCCCATGGATTTAAAAGGAAAACATCCGCCGTTCCTTTAAGTTGGGCTGGTAATCAAAAATGGAAAAGTCATATCTACAGTGTGGAGCGCAAAGCCTTTGTTTTAAAGCTGCAGTTCCTGACTTTACTCAGATGGGGATAAGTACTCTTGACCCCTTATAGTCTACAACTGTCTGGTGTATGTAGTAGATTCAGCAAAGATAAGATGATTAATAAGTCTGGTGATGGTCTCACAGTGTAATAAGTCACTTTCACCCTCATCATCAACACATGTCTAACTGTTTCAGGCTGTAGTTGAAGTAAAATCACTCCCTGAGCATGTTACAGTTCATTCATGTTTTGAGCTAAGTGCTAAAGTAGTGTTGTTTGTCCATTAGATTGTGCCATAGTGTGCACATAACTTAATCCACTCCTGACACATCCACCCCACCCCAGGGACCCCTGAAATGGATAAGTGGAAGAAAACTGATGGATGGATGTTTACCATAATTCCACTAGGAGGCAGCAGAGGTCTGTGAAAAGTGAGCATCAGTGAGGCCCTTGTGCAATCTAAGTCCAGTTTTAGATTAGATGGATTTGATTCCCCAAATGCAGTTACCAAAAGTACTCTACATAAACAAGAAATGAGAAAAGCTTGGAGTTTAGAGGCCAAATGCATATATTCACTGTTATGTATTTGCCAGCAAGTTATTCCACAGCATCATCCCCTTTAATTAAAATGCACCAATGTTTATTTCAACACATTATTTAGTCCTTCAAGTGTCGTCCACATATGTGATATAGTTTTCTGTTTTTGAAAGGAAAAAAATAGTCCCTTCACGGCATCTGAAGCAGCAGGATGAGGTGCGGGTTAATAAGTTGTGCAAGTAGAACGAGGCAAAGAAAAGTTGCAGGTCCGTTTCATAACAACCCACTGTGTTTGTGCATCGTGGCGCCATGCCCCCCCACCCCCCCATATCAACAGAGAATCTAACACTAGTGCTGCTGCATGTTCGCTTATCTGGGAATGAACACAGCAGCTATTCCATGCAGAAATCCCTCTCAGGTCTTGTGATGAATATTTAGAGGTCACTGTTCACTGGCACTCAAGCTCAATCTTGGCTGGACTTTGAGTGATATTCGATTCAGCACAGCTGGGAGAAATGTTAGCGTTCTGATAATGTATTACATCATACTGGACAAAAGTCTAACAGACAAGGAGAAGAAAGAGAGGCGGGAGAGGAGGTCTGCAAGTTGAAAAAGCGATGAGGAGACCGAGCGGGTAGAAAGGCAGATGACAGGAGAGGTGAAAGGATGGGTGGATGAGGGAGGGGCAGGGTGCTGACAGTGTTTTGTAGGAGTTATGTAGATGTAATCCCTTCTGATGGGTAGGTCAAACTGCCTGCTGAATTCTGAGGCACCAGCCAGCCTTGGAAGCGCAAATGCTGGCACTCAGTACACATCGGAGCATGTACATCTAGCATGTCAAATGTGTGTGTCTGTGTTTGTGCTGGTCTTTGTGCGTGCGTGTCTACTATGCCCCTTGATGCAGTCTGGCAAAAGTTCCTGAAAGGGGGACTGAAGGGTAGATTTTCTCTTTCTTTAAGCGTCGAGGGCTGGCCTGCTGAGGAAAGAGAGATGGATCTTCTCCAAATGCCACCGTGGGCGCACTAATGCCTGCTTTGTTCGCCACGGTAATTCTATTATGGTAATGTCGGATGAATCCCAGCTTTCGTCTCCTCCTTGCTCCATCCCAGTTCCGAGTCGCTTGTCCTCCTCACACCAGCACCAATGAGCTTCCAGCACAAAAAAACAGGAGTTAAAGGGCCTCAAGAGTTCTAAGAAATCAGAAGCAAGGTCTTGCTGTAGATGTACATTGTAGTAAAATGTTCTTTACAGTGCATGATATTTGTCTGCATCCCAAACAGTTTCAATTCATCACAATAGTTTAGTGAGCTCACTTTTTTGTGTGTTTCTGATAGCAAATTAAATAATGATACACTAATGATGTTCGTCCTCGATATCTGAGATCTAAAAAACATTCACGGCACTACTTTGTTCATTAAGCCATTCTCTGGTCTGCTGTTGTGAGCGTCATCAGATCCAGGCTCAGTACGTATCCAGCATTGTTTTCTCCACTGGGACTGGCCTTTCTCTCCTCTGAGGAAAACTTCACCACTTTACCCAGCAGCCCCTAGAGCCCCTAATCCCTACAGCCTGGGAACAAGTCCAGCTTGCAGTCCCTTAAAATGTCTTGGGTTTGTGCATTATTAGATGCTATGAATTACACTAGGACCATATGGAAGGAAAACATAGCAACTGGCAAACAGGGCAGTGATAAATCTGAAATAATGAAACAGGGCTCTAAGTGAAACCAGGAGAGCTCTGCTGACCCACAATCAGGGAAACCCAATAGGCCTGCAAAACTGCTGGAGGCATGGCTGTGGGTGAAGCCCGGCTGGAGCTGCGAGTACCTCAGAATAACATGGAGCTCTTTGGATCTTTGGAAGATCTGCAATGTGTTCCAGTCCTGGTATGTCGGCGAAGGTGTTACCGAGAATGACGTTTTTTATTTTTTAACGGCAGTTTATCTTCCTCGACTTTGAGCTTTTCATGAAGAGTTATGATTATGTGCCTAAGTGATGGCAAGTTCGAGGTAGAGCTAACAAATGACGGGATGTTTGGCTTTGAACCAGCAATAATTTGTGTGCGAGAATGAAAGAGCCATGTGCATAGTGTGTGTCAGAGAGAAAGGGTAGAGTAGGGCAGAGAATGAATAGCTCTGTCACAGAGGGGCCAGCTAATAAAGTAGGCAGCTGAGGGAGGAGGGTAAAAAAAAAAAAGAATGTGTCTCGCCTTTCGCCCATTCGCTCTGGGTTGTCATCGAGGGTGAATTAGTTTTATGCCAAGTCGAATGCATCCAATAAAGCTCCATCCACTGGTCAGGTCCTTCCCACCGTAACACACACACCCGCCTGCCTGCCAGTGAAAATTGCATTGGCCATGGTTTAGTGGACGCACGCAGCTCAAGTTTCAGCCCTTTTGAAGTTTTTCTCGTCAATAAATTGCTAGATCAAGAAGATTAGTTAAGTGTATGTTGGCTTCTTTTCACAGCTGGGTGACCTTTGTGTGTGTCTGTGTGCATGTGTGTTGAGCAATCTGACCAAAAAAAAACCTAAGGCATTTAAATGCTATCGTTTTAAACTAATAGCATTGTTGCATTTTAGGTTTTCTCTGAGGTCACCAGCTATTTGTCTTCTTTTCTTTTTCTCTCCAGTATGAGAAAAAGGATTTTAGCTTAAAATGTATAGCACTTTAGAGTGTACTCTAAAGCTACTGTAGAAACCTGCTTATGCCATACTGAACAAATATGATGGATCACTGTAAAGGAGCCTCTTGTTTAGCCTTCATCTGACTGATATCAGTGTTCCACGTTGTCTCAGGCTAACATTTTGCCAGAGAACAGGAAGAAAAAAACTCCATCAGACTAAATGTTCCCTCCAGCCTCGCTCTTTTTCTTTCCCAGGCCTTTTTCTTTGCAAAGGGGAAGAAAAACGAGGTGTTTGGGCTGATAACCCCTCTCCATCACCCTGACACTGGCAAAAGAGCAGTGTAAAGTCGGGCCTCAGGATAGAGCTGCAGCACAGCAGTCACCCCTAGCTATGAGTCGGAGGAGGACAGAGATGGAGATCCTTTGGGGGGGAGGGGGTTAACAGGCAAGGGGGGTTGGGGTTGATAAAGAGTCAGAGTGAATGATGGAGGTCTAACTGAACGGTGGAGTTATCTGTCTGGTCATATGCTTGACAGACGCTTTTCTTTCTCTTCCAATCATTCACTCTGTCATTTGATATCATTTTTTTTTTTGCTGCGGCGCCAACTTGTTATCAGGCCCATGGAGGCCAATAGGCTTGTGTACATGTGGGTTATCATAAATGTGCAATACTACATACCTACTGTATGACTCTACCAATCACAACAGATAAGATTAGGCTATATCCTGGAACACTCTGAATTGATTTGATCAGCTTTTCGCTCGGCATTGCTAAAGATACAGACACACAGTACATTCATACAAGTGTGAGGTATGCAGGTTCTCATGGGGAGCAGGGCAGGGACTGAAGAGGCACAGTAGTGCTGTGCAATATTGCAAACTTTAGTGTCAATCCAATATCAAGTACACACATGCTAGTATCACCTAAATGCCGATACTTTTAACCTATAAAGGCAGCCAGATTTTTATTTTTGCATTAATTAGTTAACGGGGGTTGACATTGTGGGTCAGCTCCTGTTATTTAGCTATATACAGCAATGGGCTATAAATAATAGAACAGGATAGAAACAAAGTATTGAGGTCATAGTGGTAGTATCAATATTCGATAGGATATCAATACTCTATATTTGGCTTGATCAGTCCACTTCTAGATAGCAGGCAACCTCCTGCAGAGACAAAAGAATGTGCTTCCAGACCTGCAAATGTGGAGGAAAAAACACCATCTTTCAGCATCCTAAATCACCACCCCCATCAGCAACAGAGTTGGAGAAGAAGGGGAAAGGAGGAAAGATGGAGTGAAGTGAGAGCTTTAATAGAATCCAGGCAGTCACATGATAGATAACAAATTTCACAATGGGGAATGAGGGAATACCGTAATGTGAAGCAGCCATAAGGAGGCCCGGAAAACGGCATGCAGCTGCACTGACCACTCTAGCCCCACTCTGCAGCATGCTCCGACTCTGCAGCTGCAGGACCTGGGGAGCGTCTTATGCAACAGCGTGTTGGAAGATTTCACTCTTTAAACTGTCGAGGCACAGATGTATGCCCCACAGTGTTCACTCTACCCAGCAATTATTTTTACTGTATGCTTCTGGTACTTGCTCCGAGCCCTGGTAACGCAGTGTATTGGTAACACATTTATAGCAACCCAAAGCCAGATAACAAAAAAACAAAGGGCGCATCATTTAGTGGCGCGCGCTGTCGTCAGCACAACTCCTGCCAGGACAGGTGAGCCCAGCCACCACAGCTCAACTGTGGGAATGTTGAGTTTACATAAGGGATTGAGCAAGGCTTCTGAACAGAAGGGGGCTCTTGTTGAAACGAGTTGTTATGATTTCACACTTGGCTTAACAATGCCAATAAAAATCACTTTTTACAGATGTCTTTCTGGTTGCTTGTTTTTAAGTGTCTACTGGACACACACACTAGAAAAGGGGGAGAGGATGGGTGATCATAAATAAATATAAATGGATCATATTAAGTTATAACATTTCTAATCTCCAGGGTGCTCATACAAATAGAAAAATCAAATTAAGAAAAATAGACACACACAAGGCTTCCTCTATCTTGGTCCAAGTGTTCACAATCACATTTTCCAAAAAATGCGCTTCCAATCTGTTTTTTATGTACATTTTAATAAAAGAAAAGAGATGCGAGGGTTTCGACAGTATTAGCATCCATGCACTTCACAGCCGGTTGAGCTTGTTTGCAGATGTTGGCATGCAAACCCTTGGCCTCCCCTTGTGCTCATGTGGCGCACAACTGGCATGTCACAAGAGGAGTGGGGGGGGATAAAGCTCCCTTTTGCAATTAAAACAAGTCACCCCTTTTCCACTTCTCAATCAATGTGTGAGTCCTGTTGTAACTGCAGAGACTATTAATCAAAGCTAACATAAATAGGTTGTGAAGGGGAGGGGGGCAGTAATGGTCTTTCTGACTGCTTGCAGGGCTCCAAGAGCCAGATAAACAAAAGATAAGAAGGGGGAACCAGACAAACACAGCAGCAGCCCCAGACGTGACCACTTCTTCTGGGTACAGACCAAACTAATATGTCGTATCTGGACACTGCTCTTGCTTTTGCAGCTGTAATGCATCATGCCATTTAGAAAAAAAAACAAAAAAAAAACAAATCCCTGTCGTGTCAAGACGGCGCTGACATACAAAGACTGATGTATTTTTGTGCGCTCGTATACCACCCCTCAACCCCTCCCACTCACCCAAACTCCAAGAACATGTTTTGGTAGAGGTAAACTAGTCAGCATGTGTGTGTGTTTTCGAAACCCACACCAGTGTGAAAAGACTGAGAGGTTTTGTTCCGAGGATTGAATAAATATTTAATATTTCAAAGCCAGACCACACCAAAAAAAAAAAAAAGGATGGTGAAAGATCGCAATGAAACAGAAAACGCACGCAAAGTATAAATATGGGGAATAAAAATGTGTGCATTTGTTTAATTAGGGCCACATTTTCTTTAAGTCTTTGGTTTGGACGCATCAGCTGTCAGCTTCAAAGCTTTGGCATCTCAACCAACCACTTAGAGAACAAAAGAGTCTCTGCATGTTGTCATTGTGGAGCTGAGTTCGCTGCCCAGTTCTTGTGTTTGCAAAGACATTATTATTTCATTTGCAGGCCTGCACGCCTGTATATTTTCTTTCTTTCTTTCTGGGTTTCAAACTTTGCTGTCATTTATTTGCTGTTTGCTCATTGCAGTTTCTCACGTCATGAGCCATCGATGCTCTCGCGTGGTCCCACACACTCGCTTCTGCTCTTTTTTAGCTCCTCTCTTGATTCTCGAGCGCTTGTTTGTTATCATCTGCTGCTCTTCCAAACAGAAGGCCGCGATGTGACCTGTGTACAATCGGCGTGTACAGAAAGATGGAGGTCTGAGCCGCTCTGTGAGGAGCATATTACAGTGACTCGTTTAGCTGCATTTCATCCCTCGTCGTTGTCAATTTTAAGCTCATTATGAGCGGTTGTAACGTTATAGATGTACAAAACCCAGATTTTAAGACCTCACCCGTGAATGTCCCCCACCGCCACCTATATTATTTCCAAATGTTAGTCGACAAAAGTGTGTGTTTGTGTGTTGCAATGCGTGTGCATTTGTGTGCACGTCTTTGCTTCTCTCTTGCGTTTGTGTGTCTGCTGCGGTTTGTCTGTCATAACTTGGGAATCGGGGGTCAGCACATGCTTTTAATCAGTCGATCTCTGTTCCTCTCTGCCTGTCTCGGTCCTTCCCTCTTTATTTTCTCTGTCTGCAGGGGAAGTTACTCACTGGCTCCACGCTGTGGAACGACTGGAGTTTATACAAAGCCAAGGAGCTTAATGTATCCTTATATACATTTATTTTATACTTTTCAGATCAATGTGGTAACAAGTGTCTAAAAAAGCATTGGTGAAGAATCCTTTAACCTCGTCACCTTTTTTTCAACCCAGTTAATTGCATTCTGGCTATAGACTGTATACAAAAGATGGCAACTGCCCTGTTTGCAATTTTACAGAAGCCTGTGGGAAAGATGACTGGAAATAATCTGGAAATATGACTAGTTTTGAGTCTTGTTAAATACCATTTTCTACAAAATTATTCTCCTTTGATTGAAAAAGGCAGATATGCTTTAGAGCGTCTCTGCATTGTGACTGACAAGTTTCTACCATTCCAGACTACCTTCTCGCTTTCAAAAGGTTAAGATGAAGATGATTGAAATGTGCAGCTGGCACCTTAATCATAAGACTTAACCAGGACCTGGGTGACAGGGTAGTAGCTACGTCCATCTCTTATCCACAGTCTAGATGAAGTCTCCAAATTTACCTTGGGATTGTTGAGACAGATTAAGACTAGTTTTATTTAGTGAAGTCATGAAGCAGTCAAAATTAGCTACTCCTCAGCAAGCCACATGAAGAACTATTGGTCCTTATTAATAACAATCTAAGTGATGATATCCTGTACAGTTAAATGGCAGTTGCAGAGGACATGTTTCCTAGGGATGATACTCACATGGATTCCTGTCAGTCAGATTTAAGATGGTTTCACTTCTAAAGGAGTAAAAGGAAATTAATTGTTGTGCTGCCACAGCTCGTTTGCTTAACATAAAACTTTATTTGATCTTTAATTTACTTTGAAAATATGTTGGAAGCAGTGTTCAGACTTACAGCTGAGGTCGAAACCAAATGGAAAATCCCCTTCCAGTTTTTTTTGTTATAGTTATAAACTATATCATGTTATAACCTTTGTAAAGGAAACCAGTCATCGGAGATATAAAGTATTAGTTTAAAGTGTGTCTCTCACAAATTGTTATTTTTGTCTCCCTGTTTTTCTGTTCTTAGATGTCCTTTCTTACCTGTTTCTTTCTGTCCATTGTTGTGTACCCAGGTGAGAATAAGTGACAGTTGGAGTGACGGGCTCATTAGGGTTTCATTACATGGTTGCTTGGACAGAAGGAGGAGAAAAGCCCATGAGATGAGCTATAAAGTAAATAGAACTTGCTGGGTAACTGCTGCACATCCAGAGCATTTTCACTGATGGCCTCTGGGAGGAAAAGCACACCTGAGATACACACCTGGTTTTTGCCACAAAGGAGAGCGAGTTTAGAGTGAAAGCAGGGGTGGATTCATCACAATTAGCCCAGGAGGTAACCCCGAGGCAGTGCCTCATGCACAAGGCAGACAAACGCATTATCCAAGAGTATCGTAACAAGTTTAGACTTTTCGACACAGCTCCTCACCTGGAAGAAAACAGAGCAAACGGTGAAAGTCTGAGTAATGAGATTAAGACAAGAAACAAGTTGTGACACGAGTTCCTCACATTAGATGTTTTAGGCCGCTCCTCCTTGAAGTGTACCACACCTGTCCCGTCATTCGCCGACACAATTGCTGTGCTGTTGGATTTGAGTTCAACGGCAGGCAACAAACTCAAAGGTTTGTTTTCTTAGTGAGAAACTGAAGCATATCTCGAGCTGCAGTGATTAAGGCGTTCAGGAACCATTAAGCAGTTAAAGTAAGTGGTCAAATGGAAACCAGGTTGCTTGTCAATTTTGAAAGATTTAAGGATTGGGTAGCAACTTCCAGTTGAGTGAAAAGCTCGATCAGATAACATTTAAACAAATTAGATTTGTGGAATTCAAATAGAGTTTTAAGCTACTATCAAAGCTACTATTGAAATATTTCTCAATAGTCTAATGTTTGGGGTACAAATAGAGTTTAACGATCTGCAGCAAAGCGAAGCAAATCGAATCAGAAACTGGTGGTTCTGTGCTGCATCATAAGCTCCTTTAAGCATCATAAATACTTCAGCGAAGTAGTGATCATGTTATGAGTCAAAATACAAGTAATTTTCCACTAACAGGTTTCAGCACCTGTCCCAGGTTCCTCGCACATCTTTAATGGTTATACATTAGCCAGACAGAGCCTGCTGGGTCTTCTTGAAACAGGCTGCACCTATAGTGTTGTGTGTCAGTGAAATATGTCTTAATGAAGGAAAGGTGGCTTCACTGGGACTTACAGCTGCCGCAGGTATTCAAGAGTGCTCTGTTAAATGTGTGTATGATAAAAGGTTGTGATCAGGACAGTAGATTTGTGTAGAAGTTTCTTGTATACCGATCCACCACAACATTAAAACCACATGCATAATACTGTTTAGGTCTCCCACATGGCCCTAAAACAGTTCTAGTCTGTTATACATTGCAAAAGTTCTCTGTGGGAGTGTGTCCAGTTGGCTGCAGGGTGGGACCTCCTTGGATTGAACTCATTCCAGCCAATCCCATTTGTATGGAGGCCCACAAGAATTTGGATCTAGGGAATTTCTAGGATGGGTCAGTGCTTTGGGAACTTCATTTGATTCTTCAGTATTTGTAGCAAGGGAGGGGGTACTATCGTGGCTCAAGAGTTGGGAGTTTGCCTTGTAATCGGAAGGTTGCCAGTTCGAGCCCTGGCTCGGACAGTCTCGGTCGTTGTGTCCTTGGGCAAGACACTTCACCTACCGCTTACTGGTGTTGGCCAGAAGGGCCAATGGCGCGATATGGCGGCCTCGCTTCTGTCAGTCTGCCCCAGGGCAGCTGTGGCTACAACTGTAGCTTGCCTCCACCAGTGTATGACTGGGTGTGTAAAGCGCTTTGGGGTCCCTAGGAGGGACTAGTAAAAGCGCTATACAAATACAGGCCATTTACCATTTACTACTATTACCCTGTCAAGGGATACTTCGTCGTTAAAGGTGCAGTAAGTAAAACAATTTTGGGATCTAATACAAAAATATGCTGAACTCATCAGTATAGTGTATAGTATTAGTGTATAATTATATCTTCCAAAAACTGATTTATTGTCATAAACTTAGATTTAATCTATTAAAAGTATAGTCACAATAACTTATCGTGCAAACCTCCCATCTCTGGACAGCTGACAACGAGCTGCTAAACAACAACAACAGCTGGTTATAAGCTAATGTTATACCAGCTAATGTTAAGCTAATTTTAGGCCTCCTCTAATAAACAGTTTGATTACATTCTCACATCACAAGAGATGAAAACAATGTTAGAGACACTTCAAAAAATGTTTCTCTGATGCTAGCTAACAGCAGCTAATAGCAGCAAAAACAGAAAAGTTCAGATATCCTCAACAACTCACCTCAGTAGACTCCTCTCCCAAAGCTTTACAGCCACCTCCAGAGCAAACAGACATGGACACCCAGGTAAACAGCAGACTGACAGCTTGGTGGCCACCAAACTAGGCCTTTTATTATTGGCAGGAGTAAGAAAACAGAATTCAGTTGACTGGAATCTGAAATCTATTGACATCTAGTGGTGAGATTCACACACTTTACCTTTAAAAGTGTTCAGGTAGGGCGGTGGTACATGTGGTATATGTAAAAGTCACATCCATATAAATGTTCTCACATAAAGTGAGCCTAAAATCATTTGATATGATAATCTACTGTTATTTGTATATTTGAAATATTTTAGACTGAGTTGATAACCCTAGTAACTGCTTAGTGCAATGATCCAAACACAAAAATTATCCCAGCAGCTTGAGTGCTAGAGTATTAGCTTGTTTACTGAGCTGGCAGCCTTATGACAGGCTGTAAAGCGGTGAAAATGAAAGCGACTGGTTCAGACTGTTTGCTGAAAGAGTAGGTAGGGACAGTACAGCATGACAGGTGTGACTATAAAGTTGCATCACCATTGTTTTGCTCATTGCATTCACAGTTAGCACTAGTTTTTCTGCTGTCCATCATGCGTTAGTTAGGTAGCACTAAGACACGGCAGGAGCATGAAAAAGGATCCGTTTGTTTATTCATTTTTTATTGATTTCAATTTCTTCAGAGATTTTTTTTCTTTGTGAGTTTGTCTTACATTTAAGGTTCAGATATCAAATTAACAGACTTGAGCTTTCAATTCAATTCATGTGGTTTTTAGTGTTTACATTATACCAAGCTTTATTCAAACTCAAACCGGAGAGGAAGTGGGAACATGCACAAAGTCTAAACCTCTATTTAAAAATTTCATCCCTACTTTTCTCTCAAACGGTTTTGCCAGTGACTACATAACCACTCTGCATTGATCTTTCCTGTGTCCTCCTTCCTTTGCCTCTAGTTGTCTCGCATCCCCATCTTCAGATGTGACCTCCCACCCCTGCTGGCTCCGTTGCTGACATGCTGATGTCTGATGCGCAGCGCTCTGGATGTTGGTTAAGTCACGGTCATTTCCGTCTGTCCCTGTGGTGAGGCGAAAAGAGGAGCTGGATAGAGATGGAGGATGGATGCAGCCATTGTCTTGGCAGACTATAAACTATTTTTGACTTCAATTTTTCCTTGTTCTTGCACCATTTGGGAGACAAGCAGACGCCTCATCTCTTCCTGCTCTCTTCTCCTACCCATCACTCTCCTGTTCTTTATTTTTCTCTATCCACGGGTTGGCTTTGGTCACCCTGTCCACTGCCAGATGTGCGGAGGGAATAGGAACAAAAAGAGACTGGCACTTGGCAGCTCAAATGTACCAGTCTGGTTTTATTTGATGTTTTTCATTACGCTTTTCGGTGTCAGAGTGTAGAAAGTGGTCGGTTTATAAATTTCACATAGTGGCCATGCATCCGGTGACAGTCTCCTTTCTGAGAATAGTCGTGTCACTAACACGAAGTAAATCAAGAACAGACAGCAAAATCCAAACACATCAGGGAAGTTAAGCTGACATTCAAAACCCATGGCAGCCGCATCACTGGATATCATAGTTCTGTTTGGTGAAATGATGATTATCATAATTGTTCTGTGAACTGCAGCAGTATGGGGTTGTAATAGGCCCTCTGCCCTCAACAGGAACTACTGGGAATGGTGCACGAGCTTGCCAAAACCACAGAACGTACTACTCTGCCCTGTGGTTGACAATACAGGGAGAACATAGGAAAAGGCCGAATGAAATAAAGAATGAGGCACAATATAGGGTCCCATAAAGACTTTCACATGTACAGTGCCCTGTAAGTTTCAGGCACAGCAGCATGACTTGGCTGCGACTCAAGGCAATCAATAAATACCTTTCATGAGTAGATCTGACTCCACAGATCATAGCGCTGTTAGTCATGTGTGCCTCACTCCTCCAGACTTTTCTTCCCCGTCATTTGGCTGTTTCAGAGATAGCTTTGCTATAATGACTGTAAGTTATACTATGAAAAATCTGCCATCTTTTTTTTGTCTATGATGTAAAGAGAACATGAAATTGGGGTTGATTAGCTGTAAAATACAAGAAGCTTTGGGCCAATTTTGTTTGAGCCACTAGATTTACTTTGAAAAGAACAACTTCTAGAGCATTTTAACTAGACATAAGCATAAGTGTATAGGTCCACGATGGACAAAAATGTACAGGTCTTTTAGGAAATGTATTTAAAAAAGAAAAATGGATTAAAGTTGTGTTGAGATCCACTATCAACAGTCCCATCAACGGACAGAAGATTCTTAATCTGTTGTTTGTTTTTTGTTTTTTTTCTATATCAAGTTGTTGCATAAAACATTTCTGCACAATTCTGAGTATGCCTGAGTCTTTCTTGATAAAGTGAACCTTGGTATCACTTTAATGTGAAAATATCACTAGCAGTCAGATTGATTTCTTCTGTCTTCACAAATAAGTTACAATGATCCAACTAAATACACTTACTTGATTTCTTTCCAAAACTCTGATGAGAAAATTATACTTAATAGAGACATAAGAGTTTGCGGGTTAAACATGGAGCCATATTTTGAAATTATGAACAGTACCAGTGTCCATGTGTTGAAAATAATGTGAGAAAAATGCTCTGAAAAGGCAGTATTAGGCAAGATTCTAGGAGTTAGAAGGAGTTTGATAGTTCTGTCTTCGTTCTTTCAAAATCCCCTCCTCATATCCACTGTCCTCTCATACTCTGGCTGGCCCTTTTTCCAGAACTCTCTATTGGCACTCTGAACTGTCAAGGAATGATACTGCACAGTTCTGCCAGGCAGAGGTGAGGCGTAGGGTGACAGACTCACAAGTGAGAAAAACCTTCCTGCTCTTTGTCTGCACTTCTGGAATTTCTAAAGTGCTTCATGTCCAACTAGTGTGCAGGCTTTCTTCCTTGCACCCACATACCATCTTTCTTGATACTTTTAAAAATCTTTTTCATCAGGCTAACTGACAATCAGAGCAAGCTGGCCTTTCCAGGAAAGAGGGAAGAGAGTTTCTGAAACAGAGCCTTTCAGACAGAGTATGAAAAGATAATGGAAATGGATAATGCACGCTGCAGCAATGTACAGCGTGCATTATTTTCAATTCAGTTTTATTCATATAGCACCAAATCACAACAACAGGCACCTTGTATGTGAGGAGCAGGATTTTGAATTCAATTCTGGATTTAACATTAAGCCAATGAAGGGAAGCCAAAACAGGAGAAATATGCTCTCTCTTTCTAGTCCCTGTCAGGACTCTTGCTGCAGCATTTTGGATTAGCTGAAGGCTTTTCAGCGAGTTTTTAGGACATTCTGATAATAATGAATTACAGTAGTCCAGCCTGGAAGTAATAAATGCATGAACTAGTTTTCCAGCGTCACTAAGAGACAGGATATTTCTAACTTTAGAGATGTTGCGCAAATGGAAGAAAGCAGTCTTACATATTTGTTTAATATGTGCGTTGAAGGACATGTCCTGGTCAAAAATGACTCCAAGGTTCCTCACAGCGTTACTGGAGGCCAAGGTAATGCCATCCAGGGTAAGAATCTGGTTAGATACCATATTTCTAAGCTTTTCAGGGCCGACCTCAGTTTTATCTGAATTAAGAAGCAGAAAGTTAGCGGCCATCCAGCTCTTTATGTCTTTAAGGCATTCCTGCAGTTTAACTAATTGGTGTGTGTTATCTGGCTTCATGGACAGATAGAGCTGGGTGTCATCTGCATAGCAGTGTAAATGTATGCTATGTCTTCTAATGATGCTGCCTAAGGGAAGCGTGTATAATGTAAACAGAATTGGTCCTAGCACTGAACCCTGTGGAACTCCATAATTAACCTCAGTGTGTGAAGAGGACTCTCCATTTACATGTACAAATTGGAGTCTATTAGATAGATATGATACAAACCCCTGCAGCGCAGTACCTGTAATACCTACAGCATGTTCTAATCGCTCTAATAGGATATCATGGTCGACAGTATCGAATGCTGCACTGAGGTCTAGCAGGACAAGCACAGAGATGAGTCCACTGTCAGAGGCCATAAGAAGATCATTTGTAACCTTCACTAAAGCTGTTTCTGCGCTGTGATGAACTCTGAAACCTGACTGAAACTCTTCAAATAAACCATTCCTCTGCAGATGATCTGTTAGCTGTTTGACAACTACTCTTTCAAGGATTTTTGATATGAAAGGAAAGTTGGAGATTGGCCTATAATCAGCTAAGACTGCTGGGTCTAGAGATGCTTTTTGAGTAAAGGTTTAACTACAGCCAGCTTGAAGGCCTGTGGTACATAGCCCATTATTAGAGATAGGTTGATCATATTTAAGATCAAAGAATTAATTAATGGCAGGACTTCTTTGAGCAGTTTTGTAGGAATGGGGTCTAAAAGACACGTTGATGGTTTGGAGGAAGTAATTATTGAAGTTAACTCAAAAAGATCAATTGGAGAAAAAGAGTCTAACTTAACATCAATGGTACTAAGAGTAGCTGTAGATATTATTACATCTGTAGGATGATTATTGGTAATTGTTTCTCTAATGATAAAAATTTTATTTGTGAAGAAGTTCAGGAAGTCATTACTAGTTAACGTTAAAGGGATGGTTGGCTCAAAAGAGCTCTGACTTTTTGTCAGCCTGGCTACAGTGCTGAAGAGAAACCTGGGGTTGTTCCTATTTTCTTAAATGTGGAAGAAACCTCCAATCAGGCTCTGGGAAGGTTAGCCATCTTTTGTGGGTTGGGGGTGGAAGTGACATTAAAGACCATAAATCTATTTAATATCCAAATCAGGATTGCCAAAATAAAAGAGCACTCTTGAATCTGTGCATATGAAGGGTCATCTAAACAGTCAAAGCTAGCTTAGCCTCTGCTAGCACCCCTTCTTCCCCCATCTTACGCCAACTATTAGAAGCTGTTGTTAGTTTAGCCAGCTAAAGTGTATTGGATGTGTCAGCAGACCATACCCACTGTGCAAAGATTACACATCTATTTGACCAAAAAAAAAAGAATCATTAACCTGACTCTGTGAACAGCTTGGTTATTTTCAGATACTGGGGCTGATTCGCACATTCTCACCCGCCCACACAGTCACACACTGAGCAGGCATCATATGCTGGTAGAGTCTCACTTGGGCATGAAAAGATCGATCCTATTTTCTGCATCTACTTTAGTGTTTTCACATGGTGCATGTGCGTGGACAATATGTTGCCAGGTTTGTGTCAACATTTCCACTGGGTCCACGGTGTTAATGGCTAGACTGTGAATCGTCGCCACGGCAATGGCCAAATGTGGCCAAACCAGTGATGTACACCAAGGACTCCTTCCAAGAGAAACAGCCAGTGTGTGTGCATGTATTTTGAGGTGTGTTCAAAGTCCTCCGCCCTCCCTTCCTACTGCTTCCTGAGAAGTGAGCAGAAGCATGAGCAGGGCCACTGCCAGATCCTGCTTTCTTTTCTTCACAACGGAGGGCTTTGGCATCACCCAGCACCCTGTTTTCACTGAATCTCACCAGCACAGCCTCATTTAGCAGAACTGATCCTCACCAGGGCAGCTCCGGAGCTTAATTTAATAATTGTGTAGCTGGTTCTGTGTGGATAGAGAACATACATCACAGTCCACATAATGTTGTCGAGGCAGGGTGGCCTGCAAGACAGGTCTGTCACTGAAAGGTTGCAAGTTCAGTCCAAACCAAAATCCCCCCTTTTTTGCCCCAGAGCAAAGTGAAGTGAAACCAGTCATCCATGAAAAAGTGCAAACCACTCAGCAGGAACTTTATTTTTGTGAAAACAGTTTTACTTAATTGCTTTGACAAGGTTTTCACTGTTGTAGCAGCCACTGCTCCACCTACATTTTCCTTTCTTGCAAACATATCCATATGTGGGAATTGACATCCACTGATGTTTGCTTAAATCTTAATTCCCTCAGTGGCCCCAGCTGGCTCGGCCCACTCCAGGAACTAGAGCAGCCGTGCAGCGGGCGACGCTGCCGGAGGGCAGGATCTCGGTGAACAGGAGGGAAAGCTCCTAATTGGCCTGAATGGCTGCAATCAGAGCCAATAAGTGATAAGCACTGGATTGCTCTCCAGATCGGCAGCGATAGCATTGTGCTGTGTGACCCAGCTACGACTGCGATGTTGACCAAACAGAGAACAGGTGTGCAAGCTCTCTTGTGCTAAGGTGGCCTTCCCAGCAACCCCGAGCAAGCTCCGCCACGGAGGGCCTCACACACCCTGAGCAAACACGCTGAACGCTTGGATTGCTTTGCACTATATTCTTTTATGCTTTGAGGGAAGAAAATCCATCTCTATGTGACAGGCTCGCTCCTGTGTTCTAACTGGATAATTTACAGTATAAAGGAACGCTTTCATAAATGTTGGAACAAAGACACTTTTAACCTGCTTCCTTCACGCCTAATCAAACTGTATTGACTTTAGTGATAGGGGGCTGGTTACAATACTGAACGGAGTCAAGAGTAATCCATTACTGCTCCGATTGTTTATGGATCAAACAACTGAGTGGCGGCTATCACGTTTTCATCTTTCCTGCGACTTCTCTCAGTACTGATTGCAAATCCCTTCCACCCGCACAACCCTTGAAGCAAATGATTCTATTTCACAAATATATACTGTAAATGTCTGGCTCAGACGGCTGATCTTTGTTTTGATTAGGGGCCATAAGTGTATAAATATGCCTATAACTTTCTTGGCATGCAAAATCTCTGACATTAATGACTTCCAGATGGCAAAGGACCAACGGAGGAATGTTAATATATTCGAATTTAGTATTATAAACAAAGGAAGGGAAATAGGAAAAAGAATAAGCACTGCTTTCAAAACAAGCTATTTTTCAGTGGTTTTTCCTTTTGGGCTCCATATTCTTTGTTTGCTTAAACACATAGCATCTTTCCTCATAAGTCTCTGTGTTTGGTATTAGTGATTTTAATGCTGTGTTTAATAAAGATTTATTCATATAAATAGATATTCCTTATAAAAGCTGTTGTAACTCGACAGCATTAAATTTGTTTTGTGTACATGCCATGTGCGCTGTAATCTCAGAATGTGCTGTTTACATCTGAATTTGACTAAGAGGAACTTATTCAATGGGAGAGGAAAGGGGGTCTGGAAGAGGGGAATCGCATCCTGTGCCGGAGCCCTGCACTCTGTTTCCAAACCCTGCCAAAGTGATGGGTGTGCTGGGATAATGAGGGGGGTTAGTATCAGAGGGTGAAAGCATTTGGGGATAAGCCATTGCTAATGACAAGGAAGTCCGAGGTGACTTTGATCTGCACGGGTTCTTTGGCACATCGAGGAAAAGCTGTATGCTATACCAAGGAGACCCTTAATCTCCTTAAAGATGCGCTTACCATTCCTCCATTCTGGGGACCGAAAAGGAGCGCTCCATCTCTGCATCTATCTGTTTTAATGTGTGCCTGCAGGCCTTCGTCCTATTTCGTTGTTGGTTTTTAGGGAAAACCAGAGAGAATATGAGGTCAGCAGAGACTTGTGGGCTTGGTGAATTGGCTACTCAGTTAAATGAAGGCCTCTTGTTGGTCACAGAGTGGAATGGTTTCCTCGGAGCTCAAACAGGTCTTTTAGGTGGTTTTGGGAAGATTTCCGCATCAATCACAAGCATTCCAAAACTGAAGCTAATCTTAAAGAGGAAATTTTGATTTTATTTTGGATGTTGAAATGTTTTCTTTTTTTTCTCTTTTATCATTACTTTTGGCTTTTTCGAGAAAAAAAAAAGAAATCTATTGTGGTTGGAAGGTATTTAAAGATGCAATATTTCCAATCAGACCGAACTGGCCTGAGAGTGACATAAAGCACTGTTCTTTGAGGCGTTTTTGAGAAAGGACAGAGCTGGAAATTACAGCGTCTATGCCAGTCTGCTGACTGCCCGTACCAGCCAAGGAGAAAATCCCAAAACGCAGCAATAAGGACGGAAAATATGGAACGGTCGTTTTCTACCCTGGCTGGACTGGCGCTGTGACGCACCAAACAACTGGAATGAGTTCAGCTCAGTTCGCAGTGGGACATGTTTTCTATCAACACTTTCCCCCTTGTTGTTTTCATGCCTTTCTTCCAATAACACTTTTATTCTCACACTGAGAACAGTTTGGTACAGTACATCCGTGCGTAATAACAGAGACACATCAGAGGGCTCCTTCGGTCTTTCAAACCGGTGGACCCTTCTGTCTCCAGCCAGCCGAGGCCTGCGTGTCTGCAGGGGCTTACGCCTGCCTTCATTCCCCCATTCTGCAGCCAAAGCTGACACCCCTCCAGGGCTCGAGGAGAGAGGAATGCACTCCGACCGTCCACCCTCCTCTCCTCTTTCCCTCCAGAGGAGCTGGGATGGAGGCCCCTTTATGGAAAGCGACCAAACCCCAGGCATCAGAACCCTCTGTTTTTTATCCATCTCTTTACCTCCTCACCCTTCACTCTTTTTTCTCTCTCTGTCTCTTCATGCGAGGTCTGTTTGCAGCAGTAGAATACACAGCAGAGTGTAGCTGCAGTCAGGTCCACGGCGAGCTCGGCCGGGGCCCCCGATAAGGGCCGTGTTGGCTGTGAGGGCATGAGAGCACAAACATTACGCCACTGAGTAAACGGACCCTGGGGCCCCACTGCTGAGTGCCTTTGTTATTATGGCTCACATGCAGCCGGGTCAGAGCAGATCGAGAATGCAGCTCATATGGCTGGCTTATCACAAAATCCAATCCGGGTCTTTGTGGTACAGCCTATTCTTGGAAGTGGGAGCATGTTAACTCTCAGGTTGTTTTTCCTTGCCTTTTTTTTCGGGTCTCTTTCAGGAATTTGAGTTAAAGCTATTTATAAGGGCAGTTTTGGAAGGGCATTTTAGGATAGCCTCTGTTCCAGATGCCTATCCGACTTGTTTGCTTGACTGCGATAAATGCAATCAATCATTTATGTTGAATATTTGCCTTTGATATTAATGTTTAATTAACAACAAACCTCCATTAATCTCACTGAAAGTAATGTTATCTTGTGCTGCACTGGGGTAAAAAAAACAAACCATCCCATTGCTTCTGGTATTCTGTTGATATCCTTGACTTTTCTCCTTTAAAAGCACAATAAGTGATATGAAACTTCCTCCTTATGTCACCTCAAATGCCATTTTCTTCCACTTTTCACTTGCAAAATGTTGCTGGAGATTCCAGCACCATCTAGTGACAGAATTAAATCTCTTTTCATTTCTTTAATGTTTGCTGCTTCTTCAGTCTCCGACTCATCGCTGATTCTCCCTTCTGGTTTCCTGGAGGTGCGGGATGGAAGAGAAAAGAGGAGATGGCTTGAGTTATAGCGGGAAGCAGAGACTTAAGCAGTTGTCTAAACACTGTCAGCAGTGTTCCTGAGCTTTAGAAAGCGAGCTCTTCAAGTTGCTGTGTGTTCTGTCTGAGGTGACACACTGGAGGTTCTGGTTCCTGTCCTGGACCCGGTCTTTGGCTTGTAGCTGATGCCTTACTAAGAGTAAGATAGATTCTGATTTACCATCAAAATAAGCAGCTCATTTGAGAAACAAAGCATGAGATTGCCCAAGCAACACTACTCTGGAATTCATGAAGCATGCTCTGTTTCTTCTTCCAAATGATGACTTTGCTGGAATTTGCCTTTAAGGATGCAGCGCCAGCGACCCAAGTCATGGGCTCTGTATGCACACGCCAAACACGCAACAGCAGTTTCTTTTCTGCTTCCAGTATTTTACTGGAAGTTCAGATCACTCTGCTGTTCTAGCTTTCTCTCCCCCCCCCCCCCTCCCCCCACCCCCCCCCCCCACCCCCACCCCTCAGCTCAGTGGCTCGATCCAAACTGACAGAACTGTCTCACCTTGGTAAAAACCAGTGTGCTTAATGAAAGCTGATGACAGATCAGTCATTAGAGCTGCACACAGCAGCTATTTAGTCTCTTAATCTTTCATACACAAGTGACCTTGGGATTCACGTGTATGCAGGTGTGTTTGGACAGTAGGGCTACTGACAGAAGAAATATAAATATGTAAACTTTTCCTTTCCTTTTTTTGCTTTATTCAAACAAAGTGGGCGTTTTATTTGAACTGTAACACTGTTGTACATATTGGGTTGGGGTTTTTTTCTGAACTATGTATTAAAAATAATGATGATGGTGACGATGAACGCATAAACCCTTATATGACCGGACTATGAAACATGCCTGTTCTCAGTGGGTCACAATTTGTTAACAAACTCATGCTTGTGTGGGTATAAGAAAGTTAACTGGCCGGCGCAATAAGCTACTTCTGGTTTGCAGTGCACAGAGCACCACACTGTTGACTTTCTGTCACTTTAGATGATCATAGGGCAAGTTTTTTTTTATTTTTTACTTTTTTTAAGCTGCAGCTTGCTCTCTGGGGAAATCTTGGAGAGTTTGTGCTTTGGCCCAGCGCTGCCTCTTTACCTCTGTCAAGCTGCAGTTTTTTATTGTTCCTCTTTGTACATTACTCAAATGTCTTCAAGTTAAACACTGCACAGCAAGTGTGAAGTAGACTGGATTAACAGTTGTCACATTCACAAACACACAGAACACACACACACACATATTATCCATATGCAATAGTCAGGCAAATGTTCTTTCTGCAGCATCTGTTTTGTCCTGACAAGGCAGAGATAGGTCATCATGGCAACCAAGAAAAAAGATAGCGATAGTTGTTCTATTTTGACACAAATCACATCCTTTGACATTAAAAAAAAGAAGTAATTACAATTAAAGCAATTAAAAATCTGATGACAGGTGGTGTCTGATACAACTGCTCTTCCAAATGTTGATATATATTTTTTTCACCTTTTAAAGATGGAAAATGTTTATTTGATGTGATGGATGGACGGATGGACACAAGTCTGTACATATGAGACCAGACAAGTGAAAATTTCTGTTCAGCTGATCATTAATGATTTGTGTCAAATATAAAATGCTAGTGCAAATACTGCTGCATGACATTTCCTGTATTGAGTTCAGTTTGGCATCACATATACAATAAAACTACAAATGATCGATTTTTTTGTTGTGTTGACTTATTATTATTATTAGTAGTAGTAGTTTTGACAAAATACATAAACCCCATACTCTGCTTCTGGCTACACATTTAAGTATTGTGTGTTGACTTTGTGTTTCTCAGCATCATGCAGATGACAGTATAAGTTCTTGGAGAAGTCTTTTTCCATTTGTTGAGCTATTCTCATCTTATGTTATTGTGACTGGCAAAGTTGGCTTAAAGTGTGACTGGCCAAAAAAGAAATTACTGGGCGCCACACCCAATGATTTATACTCAAATTCTTTCAGCACTTTTTCACATTCAGGACATGATCCAAAGTACTTGGAGATGGCTGCAAGAGCCACGCACCTGAGACCTGCTGCTTTGTGCCTGTCATTGCAATTGTTTGGATTTTAACTGTGTCCACTGACACAGTTAACCTTTTTTTGAGTCTGAAAAGCACACTCAGTGCCTCTTTCTGCCATTTCTTATTGATTGAATGTTGGAAATAATGCCCAGCAGCCTACAGTAGATGAGGCACGGCAAAGAAACACTTGAAAAGAACAGTGCGACAGTGTTGCACTGTACAGAGCAAAAGAGTAATCACTTGAGAACTCAAGGATGGAATTTTCCTTTTAGGTGTGTGTCCCTATGCACGTCTGTGTAAACACTCATATATCCAGGTACGTATAAAAGTTAAAGCCTACTTGTCCCAACAAGCACATGAGTAAGATGAAAGACAAATTAATACAATCTCTGAATTTATTTAAGCATCCGGGACACTTGAGCTCATCCTGCCTGCTTTGACTACACCTTGTAAAAAGAAAAGACTTTAAGTTGGAACAGTTTTATTTGTCATAAACTGACGCTTTAACAAGACACACTGGGAAGACATCCAGTCTACATACATTCACTTGTAGACCTTCGAAACAATTGTGGCCAAGTTTGCAGTGTCAACATGATACAGATCGAGTCAACTAGATACACTTGTTATTGTTTCCTGGTAAGAGCGGCGCTGGAGACCGGCCAGTGCTCTTTACAACCTGCACCCAGCATTTGCAAAACAATGTCTCAGCGATCTCTTGTTTTTGCCGCTGACTCCTTCAGGCTCATTAACATGATTAATGGATATCTGAAAAGCTAATGGAAATGCAGTCGGATCCAAGCATAGCATTGGATTTCCACGGCTTTTTAATTTCTCATCACTCATTCTTGTAATGGCTCCGACTGTCCTTCAGGGAACAATAGGAAGTTAAAGGTTTTCTCAATGAGTCTTCTTTACTTTTTAAGGAATGCAAAACTCTCTCCAAAAACACCTGAGTCTGGGCGTATCTGTGCTGCTTTACTTCTGGGAAAGGGGCAGTGGGGCATTCAGTTTGCACTCTCTTGTCTCATACCAGAGAAAATACCAGGGAAAGTATTACTGACCTTATCGCCCCTGCCCCCATGTTTCTTTTTCTCAATGGGGAATTTCATTTACCGGGGAAGTGATCCGTTTTGTCTGAGCATAAATTGCAGATAATTGTTCCATTTGGACGCCAAACAGTGGGGTCGCTAGACGAACAGGCCGGGTGAAAGTGGATGCCTGGGAGTTCACGGTTGGCTGAAGCTAAATGCATGGATACATGTGCATGTGTGGCTGCATGTTTTCACTTCTTGTATGCAATATATGTGTGTGTGTGTGTGTCAGAGAAAGCGCTCCTCCAAGTTATTGCTTCCTCCATTCACAGTGGCTTTAAAAGCAGGCTCGTTGGGAAGTATAATTTCAACTGCATGTACATGTCCTCTACAATAACAGCCACCATGTTTGCTCTGGCAGCACTCGGCAAGCAGACTGTGTGAAAGGGGCTCGGGTCCAGCGCTGCGGGGCCCGTGTTTTATTTTCTTACCGTATCTCACTTCACCTCACCCTGCCAAGAGATATGAGAAAAAATCTGAATGCACTGAGATATCTGCAAGGTGTGGCAATATCGAAGCATTTTTCCCACCCCAGCGTCCAACTCCTTCTCTCACAAATCCCCGGCAACGACAAAAAGCAAACTCTGCTCTCACCCTTCTCCACGTCTCGCTCCTTCTCTCATTCTGCGACGCAGCCGCTGACACAAGTACGCCATTGGCTAAAGGGTGAACCAGTGCAATGTTGTTTCACCTAAGGTGAGATCTCGTCCCTGCACAAGCTCAGTCAGGTGCAGTTGTTGGAGGTTGGGGCTGGTGGAGGGGGGGTGAGGATAAGGGGTGCCCTAAGTCAGCACAAAGGAGCCTAAGCTTTTGACTGACAGCTTTTTAAAGCATGGCTCCTGGAGCTGGTCCAGGTGTTAGAGAGCTACACACACACACACACACACACACACACACACACACACACACACACACACACACAAGCAGCCCAGCCAGGTTCTTTGGAATGATTTACTACTCATAATATAGTCGTCTGTAGTAAGACAGCTTCCCATGAAAATACCTCAAACTGTGAATTATGTTCAGCTCCATCGGTGATTGTTGTCCAGAAAATATTTAAAAACAAGACTGAGTCAGTCTTATAATCCACTATATCAGCCACACATAATCCTCTTGCTGCCATAAACTACTGTTCCAAATGGCAGGTAAACAGTTAGCGTTGTTGTTTTCTCAGCAAAGGTACACACTATTACTGAAGAAGATGGAATTAATACAACTACGAAGATAAGCTGTAACAATGGGACTGTCTTTAGTCCTTGCTGATTGCCTCCCAAATGAGAGCCAGGACCATCTTTCTTCCTGAATACATCAGAATCAGTTGCAGGCCCTCCGCTCTGTCCTGGAGCAGCTTCGGCAGATCACTTCCTGTCAGCGCTGGCAACAGGAAATCAACGCAGGCACGGAGGCATGCATCAGCCCAGGCAGACATCTGCTTAGCCACCACAGATGAGTGTGTTTTGGTCCAGCCAGAAGGTCTGAGAAACAATCCCCGAGAGGCAAACTACATACCCTCTGTCTCCTCCACTCATGTCAACTTTTTGCATGTGAGCTAAACCTGCAGGGAACCCTGTAACGTAGCACTGATTCATAGCTCTGGTAGTTTTCATCGACACTTTTTGGCATCGTGCATCTAATCAGATAACAGAGGTGAGCTAGTCCCTCTCTCACAAGCCGAGCCTCTTGCTACTGGATGCTCCACCACATCTCACAATGAATTTTCTGACGGAGCACCACGGAGCAAAGTTGCAGTTTTGCTCTTAGCTCTTGGAGAAGAAATACTCTAACAAGTCTGGGGTGTTTTCCTAATAAATATCTGATTAAATCAAAAGAAGTGCAACCTGCATTTTTTCCGGAATTTCCACCTGCCTCTGTTTTCACTCCTGAACAAATATATTAAACCATCGACACAACGAGGGCCGTGGATGCGGTGAAATGATGAATTGTGGTTGACACATGACATACGACTAACGGGAGACTTTGGCTTGTGTTTCCTTTCCAGACCAAGAGTCCTTACATGCATGTATCTAATTACTGTAAATATTTATGTCCCCGCTTTTTTGAATGGATGCCCACTCTACCGGAAGAGAGGAAACAGAGACAGGAGGGGCCCTGCAAATGGATTGTTGCATTCTTTGGAATTAATCTCACCTCTCCCGTGTGTTTCCCATCACAAAGGATTCTGTCTGGATTCTCATGAGAGAATCAGAGAGTTAATCTTTACGGTTTAGCGGCGCTCCATATGGAAAAATTATCTGCTGATCTCGACCTGTGCTGACAGGCAGCGTTATAAAACATTTCGACTTGACGCTCGCCTCCCACTCTCCGGCGGTTTATCCGGTTGGTTGCCTAGCTGGCCGGTACCCCTTTGCCAGACCCTTTTGCTCTTTGGTGTTTGACTTTAGCCATGATGTTTGGATTTGGAGCTTCGCTTTAGTGTGGGTTTTGAGGGGGGCTCTGCTCTGAACAACAATACCACTAAAACAACAACACAGCTCTGGGGATTCTGACACTGCCGGTTCCACAGTAATCCCCCAAAAAAGCAACAACAGAAAAACCCAACAGGAATCAAACAGATTTTTCCACTGTTTGGTCCCCCCCTCCCTCCACTACAATTTTCCCCTGAAAAGGTTTGTTTAGTGCTTCGGGTTTTTATTAGCATTAACCAGCACTGTGGGGTAGCAGATTTGGCAAGGAGCGCCGAGTGCCAACGAGCTTGTCAGATGGTCCGTGTTCTGCAGGGGGTAAAGAGTTTCTAGTATAAACCACGAGGGCTTCGCAGACGCATAAATACACAAAAGCATGCCTGAGTCTATAAACACGCACTTTCTCAGCCTTCTCTCTCACACACAGGCGCACATACACAGCCTCAGTGTCTCTTCTGCTTGTTGGGGGTGGATGTCATGAGCGCTCTGGCTGCCAAAGGAAATCACTCTTGTATTTATATATGTGAGCACAACTATTATTACAGGGGATGTTTTAAACAGAAGAAAATAGGGGTAATGAATGAGACTCATACATTCCTCAATTCCAGTGTTTTGTTTTGTTTTTTCGCTCCCCGCCTGCTCACCCCTCCTCTTTAAAACAATGAGACATTGTCGCTAGAGAGATGAAATCCATTTTCAACAGCCTGCTGCTGGTGCTGCCGCATTTTTCCCTTCTTCACCCGGCTCTCCCTGTGTTATTTCTGCACTCACTTTTTCCTTATTTGTCGTGTTATTTAGGTGAGCTCACCCTGGACACGCTGGGCAGCTTCAGAATGGAAGGTTCCCCTTACCGGGGGGGGGTTCATTGCGGCAGGTCGAAGAAGGCGTACGCGCACGACCCACAGTCCTGCACAGAGGGCCCTTTGTGCACATCCCCAAGTTTGTAACACCTCCACTCTTCTCTCTTTACGCCATTCCCTTTCTTTGGAGCTGCTGCCAATCCTGCCCACTGACACTTTCATGTACATACACACACACACACACACACATATAAACACACATCTAACTGTTGCCCCCCTTTTTTTTATTGTAGGCAGGGATCGCTCATTTTTTCCAGGGAGGAGAAACATGTCGTGAACTCTGCGGCTCTAAACCCAGGGCTCTGGCAGGGGCTGTCTGTGATGGAGCCACAAATTCAAACCGGGTCCCCCAGGTCTGGAACATCTTGCTGCTGTGTCTCTTGCCTATGTGGGAATAGTGCACAGATGTTCGGATGTATTTTAATGCTTTGGTGTTCTTGCGAGTCGTGGTATCGATTTTCTCCCTTTGCCCGCTGATGTATTAAAGTCTAAGGTAAATTAAATGTACCTTTAGGCCTCCATTAGGTATCTCTTCCTGTGTTTTCTGGTTCTACTTTCATACTTCTGTTTCAGTTTTTTCACTTCATTGCGAAGATGTCATAGTCCTGGGTCTTTGACTCAGTTTTTTGATTTTTTTTGTGCTTCAGTCTGATTTGGGAGATGTTCGAATTTCATTTCTGTTTTTGTTGTCTTGAGTTTTGTACTTTCTTTTGAACCTCAGTCTGGTTATTCCCAGCCCCTGTGTCAAGCCCACAAACTCAGTCTGTCTCTCTGTGTGTGTTTCCTGTTTTATTTTGTTAGTCTAATGCATCATGTGTTGCATGTTCAGTTTTGGATTCTGTCCAGCGAGTCCTGCATTGGGTCCACTCTCTGTCTTCCACATGCCAGTTTCCTCACAGATGCTTCATTTATATGAATGATGTTGGCAAAGAAGCCAAAGAAATATTATCTGCTGCACTGAGATAATGTGTTTCTTTTTCTTTTTCCCAAGCAGCTTAACGCGGTTTGATTCAACAATCTATTTTAGTGTATAATGGGCATAAATAGCATTTCACTAGCTTGGACCGCATCTTAAGTTAGAGTTTATGATGGTAGATGAGGGATTGTGAACTGGTACTACAGTTTGGGGAAGGCCTCAGAGGGGACTGGTAGTGGCTCCCAGGCTGTGCAGATCCCCAAAGAAGGCATCTCCTAGAAGAAGTGATGATTGAGCATGATGGAGGTCTTGGAAATTGTTGGAGCACAGAGAGGAATTCAGAGGAATGGATAGGGTAGACCAGATTGTCAAGCAGCGAGAACGGCTGCTGGAAGGTTCCCCAGGGGGACCAGCGGCATTCGGTCTGTCTGGATGTTGGGATTCTTGGACTGCCTGTAAGTGATCCAATGAAGATAGGCTGAGATCTTGGTCTGATGGCCTGATGGACAAATGGCCCATGATGAACCAGCTAGACAGGTAAGTAGTAACTTTGCTCTTTTAGGAAACACAGACTTGTTTAATGTCGTTGAGTGTCTGTAGTGCAGAAGGTATATATAGACAAGGAGTGTATGAGGTGTGGTCCCGCTCCTGAAATTCAGATAAATTATATCCACTAAAGGATCTTGTGGCACTCGCTGGCTCAACTAGAATTTTCTTTTCTAATTGTGAAATCATTCCTTTTGTCATCACGTTTTGATCCACTCAGTGCAATAAGATTCATGGAGTCTATTTTTATAGCATTCAGCTGGCAGTCAAAAGATCCAGGAGGAGGCTATTTGGAACTAATATGCTTTCAGCGTGCTTGGCTGGAGAAGGACTTCAGTGTAAATGCTCTAAGAGGCCAACAGCCTGCGGCCAGTGAGCAACCTCCATAGGTAGGAATGTGGTAGCTGTTTGTGATACCACCATCTTTTAATACATCCGTGGTTTGTCTTGATTACTGTTTATGTTTAGTCGATCTCCAAATACATACAGCATTCCTGTTTACATCTTGCTTCTGCTCTGGTTTATCCTTTTTTTTCTGTAGAAGAAGCATCAGATAAAAGCAGCCTCTTTTTGCTTTTGGAGGCTGTTGGAGGAGAGTTACAGCAGCAACAACATGCAACCCTGTTGCAATTACCATTTTTTGGTTTTCACCAATGTCACAAAAATGCACACTGGTTCAAACGTCCTTTTTACGCCCATATTTTATGTCACCACACACAAAATGTTTCATTTCCTGCTCAGAATTGCTTGTGGTTACATTAAATATAACAAACACAGGGCTAAAGGCTGGTGGAGGTTATATTTATATCCAGCTGATAATACAGTACTCCAACTGGGTTTCCTTACTTTTCCCTTTATTTTTTTAATGATTGCATTTACTTTCTTTGTAATTCCTTCCTGTTCCTTTTTAGATTTTTTTTTTTTTTTTTTTTACAATTTAAACACCTTCTTTTCTTTTTTTGCAAACTTTGATAATACACCCGGAAACAACTATGTTTGTAAGTAACAACACACATGTGCACAGTAAGACATTTCCATTATAAATAACAGTAAAGTACTTTGATAGACTGATGATCTGTCCAGGATGTATCCTGCCTCTTGTTCTGTGTCAGCAGGGATAATCTCCAGCATCCTTGCAACCCTGAACTGGATAACTTCATCCATCTATCCATTCATGGATAAAAGTAAAGTACTGACAGCTAATTGATTGTCATTTTATGCTCTACCTGATGGATGCTCCGTCAACAGTATTTTGATGGAAAAATGTTCATGGTACTGTGATGTACAGAATCCAGGCTTCACAGTAAAACACTATTAGCTGTTTATTTTTAATTACATGCAATATGGATGGTGTACACTGAACTCTATGTACTCCACATAAACTTTTTATTAGTTTAAAACGACACAGTTCCATATCTTTGTTCATGTATCATTAATTAATATATTTTGGGGCTCAAGCCTCCACCTCCTTGCATCTAAGGTTATGAGAATGTGTGCAACATCTTTAACAGACGTCCTTAATGATTGCGGACCAGACCTGATTAATTGCCCCAGGACTCCACATCATGGTGGTTTATTGTTCATCCTGACTGTTCTCAGTCACGCAAACACTGGAAACTGCATTACACATTCACAACAATCAAAGTATAAACACAGAAACCCAAATAAGCATCAACATCAACATGTCTAAATTAGTGATTTGAATGTTAAAAATGATTTCCCTCTGAATCGTACTGCTTCAAAAAGGAAAAAATATATAAATGCTGTAAAAAAATATACAGTAAATTACTGCTAATGAACATTAATCATACAGAATGATACAAAACCGTAAAAATGTCGTTATTTTTACAGCAATTGTCATCACACTTTAAAGTAGTTTCAGTTTTAAGATCCCTTTTCCTTTACGATAAAAAAATACACATTCTTTAAACTTTAAACTAAACAGCTTCGCATTTTCCCCACATGCCTAGTCATAATACCACTCAGTTTTAATGAAAGCAGATTCAATTTCACCACCACAAAAATCAATATTTACACCTTTCATCCAAGTCTCTCCTAGTGTGCCCCGTTTGTTTAGTAACTGAAAAGTTAAAAAAAAAAAAAATTGCTAAAAGCCGATTGGCAAATGTTTTCAAAGTTGTGCAACATATATGAGAAATGTTGATTTGAGGAAGGAGAGAAAAAAAAGATTTATGAAGCGCTCCCTAAATGTCAGTGTGGGTTTCAAGTTACTTCTATGGTGCAGTGTAGATTTATGTTTAATAACCTTCAGGTGTTGGCTGCCTTGGATTTGGGTTGAGGATGGCAGGAGGGGGGTTGAGGTGCTTGCGGGGAGTTGAGTGGGTGACTATTTCACACACACACATGCTCACTTAGACATGCACATACGCGCACTCGCACTCACATATTCTGCTCTCAGCTCATTTTTGCTGTCAGGGTCTATACTGACGCTTCAATTTGCACGGCTGCCTTGCGTCTGGAAAAACAGAGCTACCTTTGTACCCACGTTTCAAATGGTTTCATGTGGCCGCCTGCAATGCCCATATGACTGCACAGTCTGTCGGGGGTAAGCAGAGACAAATGGAAAAGCTAATGTACGACTAATAAGCAAAGGAGGGGAGGAATGTGCAGGAGAGGTCAGAGGGGAGATTGACAGCAGCTATTAACAGCACTCCCTACGTCTCCTTCCATCATGTGTTTTATGTGAGTGACGGGCACTTGCATACATAGGACTATGAAACAAAGGTCACAGTGTATATATAAGGTGTGTGCCGCCCCCCACCCCTCGACTCACCCTACCATGTTTGTATGGGAAGCCACGAGTATAGAGAGGGAGTTGAGTTGATCTTAAGACCATTATAAGCTACATGACAGCAGCATCACTGGGGTGTTTGGCACCTATACACAGATGTATTTTTCCACCAGTCATTTTCCACATCCAGTGGTATCTGTCTAGTCTTGTTCTTGTACTAGACACCCCCATCACACACACCTTTTTTCTGCCTCAAACCCCTCGTAGAGCCTCTCACTTGTAAGCTGATTGTAAATCAACATAGCGAGCGTTTTCCCCCAATGCCTGAAACCCGTTGACAGGGTGGACTAAACATGCAACTGTGGCATGTCTGTAGAGTATGCATAAGAGTGAAATGAATACATGTGAAATTCAAGAGCAAAGAACGTGCACGCCTATGGCTGTACAGGCTCCTGGCTTCTCAGTTGAATAAGAGGCTCTGTTCATGAGAAGATCCACCTGTACTTACACAGAAAGTCTCTCGCTTAAGCAAAATGTCTCTCATTCTAGTTTTCTCACACTTCTGTCTTTTGTCTGTGTTTCAAGCTAAACATCAGTTTACTTAAAGCCATGAGGCCTGAAGTGGGCCACCCAAGCAGGAGGTCTTTAAGTTTCCAAAGCTCCAAGTGAGACAAATTAAATGTAGTCTCTACTGTTAAAACACTAAATTGAAGAAAACAACTTAATTGTGTCTCTGCTGTGTTTGCAAAGCATAATCTCGGTAGCTTCTGTATTCAAGGAAGGGCACAAGAATCTGTTTTGTCGCTATTACAGTGCAGAGGTTGAATGTAGATTTTTAAAGACTGCACGTTTTTGCTGAGAGGAACAGGGAGGCACGGTGCTCATTTACTTTCTAGGTTTCTATTAGCAGTGAGGTAACGATAGGTTGGGTAGTGACAGTTGCAGGTGTTTGTACACAAGGTCACACCACAGGGGTGAAAGAATAGGCTGTTGATTCGATTGGTTCATCCTGTGGTGGTGTTATTGTATGTTGTGTAAAATGGCACAAGTGGCTCTCTTTCAGCAGACACACGCTGGAGGGCCCTGGCTTTCTCCTCAGCACAATGGCCAACAATTCCCTGGGCATTTCTCAGGTGGATCACCTTACCCATACAGCCAGTCACTCAGCTGAGGACTCAGCTAGCAGATTTAACCTGCTCCAGTCGCACTGAGATACTAGTCTTCAAAAAAAACAAAAGCCCATTTTGAAAACACGTCTGAGTGATGCTGCACTACTTGTAAATTGGTGTTTAAGTTGATATAAAGACTGGAAAACCCCAATCTGGAATACGTGCATCTACATGCTAGCAATTAGGAAACACAAATCCACCCGTATCCATGGAAGCTGAGCATCCAAAGGAAAACTGTACACTGTCACCCAAGAGGTGTTTTGCGCTCCACCATCCAATTGTGGGCTTTCCCTCCCGGCCAGCTCACTGAATGACTGCTGAGCTGAAATCTCGAATTCCTAAAGAAGATTGAAACATGATGCTTTCCCAAGACAACGGCAATCTAACACTACACATACCTCTTACATACACTCCTTATCAGGTTACTCCGCTGGTTTCTGCAAACAGTTGCACAAACAAACACCTAAATGGGACAGTCTCACACGCGCATGCTCTTGACAATTAGGTCGGAATGTGGCCTTTTGACCCGGTGGCAGACAAATGCATTCGATACAAGCGCTGCTTTTTTCATCACATCAACCTAGAAAATGTTTGGAGTAATTATGCTTGATTCTGACAGACCATGCCTATTTAAGCGCTTAGCCTCTGCCTTACCTTTATTGGTTTAACATCAGGTCCAGCCAAGCACATGGACTTGTATCCTATAATAAACGTCATTTTTAGAGGATTTTATTGGCCTAGTGTGTCTAGTTTGGACTGATTCATGTCACTTCTTCAAAGCTCACAGATGTATTCCCCATGGACAGACAAAGATAATTATCTGCAGATCCGTACGAGCTGAAGTGTCAGAGGCTCTGCCAGCTGGGATTTAAAGCTCACTGGCACTGATAAAAGATAGAGATAGAAATAAAAGGAACAAAAAATATGGTGGGTCTCTGAAAAACAAAACTAAAAAAGACTTTCTAGCTAATTTTTTAAGCCACTGAACAGAATTACATCGAGAGTTCAACCCCGCTTCATGTCTTTCTGTTAAGCAACTAGCCTGTTTGCTCTACCAATATATTCAACAGAGTGTGATCTATAACAGTGGGATCAATGCTCCTATTTCATTCTCAGTTCTTGCACATATGCTAGCAGCTCTGAGATACAGCACCAAACTCTCGGCCTCTGGAAGCACAGCCACCTCGAGGCGCTTTATATTGTAAGGAAAAACCCAGCAATAACACAGAAAAACCCCAATAATCACATGATCCCCTATGACAGTGGGAAGGAAAAAAGTCCCTTCTAATGGCAAAAACAACTCCAGCAGAATCAGGCTGCCATATTCCATGACTGGTTAGAGGTGAGGCGAAGACAGAATAAAAGACACACTGTGGAGGAGAGCCTGAGATTAATAATAACTAATGGTTAAATGCAGAGCAGTGTATAAACACAAAGAGTGAAAAGAGGTAAGTGAAGAAGAAACACTGAGTGCATCATGGGAAGCTCCCTACAGCCTAGGCCTACTGTAGCATAACTAAAGGAGGGTTCAGGAACTCCTCATTTACGTAAACAAACTGATGTTTATTAGACAGATAAGATTTAAACCACCTCTAATACCTACCGTGTGTTCTAATCTCTGTATTGTGGTCAGCGGTATTGAATGCTGCACTGAGGTCTGGCAGGAACTTCAGTGCAGGGTTACTTCCATTTCATTCCCCAATAAAAGCATCCTACTAGCATATCTGCACCTTAGTTTAAAACACTGGTGACTCAGTCAAAATCATTTATAAAATAAATGTTTACAGAGTCACTTTACTGCTTAACACTTTCACAGTCTGATTCTAATCAACATCTATGAACATTTGTCCAAATTGTATATTCAGTATTATAATATTTATTACACTATATCGCTGAAAAAAGGGCTGAGTATTTTAAAGTGAAAACAACTGGTATACCAATGGAAAGAAAGAGGATTAAAGTTCAGATACCCCACCATGTGGACTAGTTTAGAGAAAAGAGGAGGTATTTCCTTCGAAGTCACACATCACATCATCCAGCGCAGCTGATTTATTGGCAGCCTGAACTGGCATAAAAACCTCAAAGACAATGCGATCAATCACACTGTATGTGTTGCTTGATGTGACTCAACATAAGTGAATGGGCAATATGTGTATGTGCAAATGTCATAGTATTAGTGAAAAGCAGAATAAGGTTGTTTCTGTAAAGTGCAGTCAATTTATTGTACTGTTAAACCTTAAGCTCAGTTTGAGTATAAAAGAAAATATTTATATCTATTTAAAAATAAAAGAAGCTGTAAAAAGTTGCTATTAATCCCTAAAAACTTTGTGTTTTCAGCAGAAAACTGGCAACAAAGCCTGAATGCCCCTACCTATGTCTGTCTATGTTTGTTTTTAATTAATATTTCACTGAACAGCTTTGATGAAACGTCTGCCTCTGCCACGTGTGTGTCTCCTCTGCTGACAGAACATCCACAGAGGCTGGCAGGTTTGGGTTTTTTTAGACTCACACAGATGTGTGAGCTATCTCATCAAATTATTTTCCAACCCTTTGTATTTCCCAGTAACAGACCAGGGTGGATGCAGGCACAAATAACCATTACATCCAGGTAACAACGTAGTTGGATGAAGTCAGAGTTTTAGTAAGTGTGTAACAGTGAGTGGTCCTCATATACGTGAGTGTGTGTGTGTTGTTTGTCGGTGAGACAGACAAAACTGATGAGACAGGGGAAAGAAGAGATTACAGCACATCAGCGAGATTTACAGTTCCTAAATGTTTTGGATGTCTCCAAACACTCCTGAGCTGATGTATTTGAACAAGCAGGGATTTGGACTGATACCTGATTCTGTCTGGAGTCTGCTTGAGCACTCCAATTCACCTCATCACTCCATCCCACAGGGCACAGAGCCCATTTACCTTTGAACTCCAGAGAACCCCTCCAGCCCCCCTAGAGTGACTCCTGACAGCCTTGCAGCCTATCGTTGCCAACCAGGTGCAAACCCCCCCCTCACCTCGTATTTAAATGTGCAGCTGAGGCCAAATGCAACTTTGGTGTCTGCTTGAATCTAGCCAGAAGGTGGACGGAGATAAGATAGAGCTCTCCGAGGTGATAGACCACTAGTAGAGGCAAAGATTCAAGCAAAGGGAGGGCGCATTAGACAGAAAATAAATGAAACAGGAGGAAGTGAAGGAGGCTGGAAAAGGTGTAGGGAATAAAAAGGACAGAGCATTAGTCACAGGGTAACTTTAGCTCCCTTTGTGGCTGAGGGAAGAGAAGATTTCTCATCAGCAGCTGACTGATTTAGTTGGAGCAGACTACAGAAACACTATACATGCCAGACAAGCCATTTGTCCATCTCCTTTCCTTTCCTTTTCTAAAACAGCCTCCACCCAAAAGATCAGCACAGGGCAACGGACATGTTTATTCCTCCGCTGCGCTGACAGCATGAGACATCATGCTTTTTTTTTTTTGTATAAAACAACCGTTTACTTGAACTTGAAGGATGAACTGATTTGATTTGGGAGGTCAAAGCTCAAGGTCATGGTCACATAAAGCCTCTTATTCTTGTGACTCAGGCAAGTATTTCGTTACACTTGGCACAAACGTACAGTTACAGCAGAAATTGACCAGGATTTGGTCAAATGTCAAGGTCACCTGACACAAGACATTTTTGGCTATAACTTAAGAATTCTTCTGGTAATCACAAGACAATTTCAAGTGCTTCACCCAAAGCTGAACTCTAGAAAATGTTGAAGATAAAATCAGGTCCAGCCATTTCTCAAAGTTACAGAAGAAGAGAAGTTTCTCCGTGTGAGGCGTGTTGTCCCTGCTGGAAGTAGGTATAAGACACATGATGTCCACCTGTGTTCTCTGGACAGTTTTATCAGAGCTAAAATTATATTACACTTAAAGCAACATTCATCAGTTTGCACACTAATGCAAGCTTTTGGGGCTCAGCGACTTGCCCAAGAACATCTCCACATGGTGACTGGAGGACGCAGTAACTGACAACCTCTTCAGCCACAGTCACGCTTCGTATTTAGGTCTGCAGGGCATGTGTGAAAATGGCTGAGAGCACGATCATGGTCTGTGGCGGTTTAAATAAACAGTAATTTTACTATTTAACTAATTATGCCGGCCTTAAACTGTGTCAGACGTTCACAGGTGGATCAGTTATACTGTCTATTTATGTCTTCATATAGTGCTTATGTTTTATTTACAGACTCGCCCCACTGGGTTTCTTTGCTCTTCTATTTTGCTTACCTATTGTGTAATAGTGACATAAATGCAAGGATGTGCTGCATTTGTGTTTGTTTGAACAGAATTCTTTAATTTATGGGCATTAATGTTCAAATTGAGTGCCGCCTTTTCTCTCACACTCGCTCTCTGTCCTCTTTAGGCTGTCTGAAACACCTCGTCACAGTCTCTCACAATCTCAGGGTGCTAGATTGGTGTGAAATGTGAATCTTGTGCCGTGCGCGATTTTCCCCTTGAGCTTCATCACTTGACCATAAAGGCCACTCCTGTTACCGCAGAGTGACACACACGGATTTAGCCTTCAAGACTCGCGCGTTACGACCAGATTTTCATCAGTTTGTTACAAGTATGTTTGACAAAGACGATCATAATCCGATAATGTCGGCTGTAGTGTGTACTGTAGGTTACATCTGCAGCTATTTACCTCCCCTCATAGTGAATAACTGCTAATAATTTTTGATTCCTTTCATAACACAATTGGGAGTGTGTGAAAAAGATTGAAAAAATCTCTCTTTGAAGTGATAATAGCTTTGCAGCATGCAGGTTATGACAGAGTGCATTTTTTGATGTGGCATCGCTGTGTATTCTGTGGTTTTCTTGTCTGATACAGTGTCAAGTTTGCTTTAATATTATGCCATGTATAATCGCACTGGTTGATTTTTGTGCTTTTTAAAAATGAAATCTGTTTTTAACTTTTACACCTAAGCTGTTTTTTTACAAAGTGTTAGGAGGATGAGGCTGGGATGTTGTTCTGTCTGAAGCAAGATGATAACATGAACAATAACATGACACAAAATATATAAAATCAAATGTTTATGTGTTCAAACACTTAATCTTTAAGCAACATGTCCTCAGTATAAGCTGAATATGTATCAATCAAGTAAGATTTCATTCACTTTAACTTTTACATTGTATTTATGTAACGAAAATTAGCAAATAAATCAGTTAAAGTCAGTATTTTTGGGCTGTTTTTGTGTGGGGTTTTTTTTGTTATTGCTTCAGTTGGCTATAATCTGTACTATTCTCACAAATGGGCATCACACAGACCTTTTTTTTACAATTTAAAAATTCCTTGTCAGCTTCATTTATGCTCTCACATGCACCGTGCAGCCGTATACAAGCTGTAATCAACAGATGGGTGATTAAAGGATCGGACAAACGATCTGGATGGCTCCACCTATTTAAAAACTAATCTACCTGTTGGAATCTGGGTGGTATACAGAGGATTAAAAATGCCAATTTATCTTATCCAAAACACTCAAAAACCCCACACATAGACACACAGAACAAAAAAGGGGTGTTTATGCTAAGCTAATATAACCAGCTGCTTGGGTAAGCTTCATAGCTCACTTACAGACGTGAGAGTTAAAGAGCTATTTTGATAAAGCCTGCAGTCAGGAAAGCAAGCAAGTGGATAGACTGTATGTACTCATGACTTTGGTAACAGGACCCTATATGTTACCCACACAACATTTCAGTGACAATTAAATGGATTCTGCCTTCAATTCTTCTAAATGTGTCTCACCCCCTTAAACACTTTTAATCAGTGGGAAAGAGCCAGCGCTGCTGTTCTAGGTGAGTGTTTGCTGCCGACTGCATGTATAGTCTTGCAGGATGACTTCATGCCATCGCTGGGTGTTTTCATTAAGCCTGGGCGCTGGCAAGCCTCGTGGGCTTTTTCAGATTGTCTCTGCTTTTAAACTTGCTGGCAGATCTTAAACTGCCAAGAGAGAAAAAGAGAGGCGCTCTCAGGAAGACACACTAGCTGCGGGCAGAATTATAGATAACAAATAAACCACTTGGAGGAGCTTCAGTCAAGTTGTTCTTTTTTTAGCAGTGTCCCAGCCTGTCAGACTTATTATCCCACCCTGTAGTAGATGTGTGCAGCAACTGTTCAGTGTTAAGCTTTTCTGTTTGTCCTCCAACAAGTTGGAACACCTCAGTGTGATGAGTGTGTGTGTGTCTTTTGGGTGCTAACCGTGGTTATTCAGAGGAGTTGAGTAAGTGAGTTTCTCCTAAGCTGTGGCAATGAGCAGGTGTGAAGCTGAATACTTTACACTGACTATTTGGCTAATCCTCTACTCTACCCAGGGGCTGAAGAAGCGCTTTTATAGTGACAAATAAATCCAACCGTTTAAGAAGGTGTTATAATGTCATGACTCATGCTAATGCTAGGCCAGAAGTTATCTTTTATTAGTTTTCCAGAATTTAAAATAGAGAACATATACTCCAACACTACATTTTTTGTTTTGCAGCATTTTTTTTTTTTTTTTTAGATTTCTATTTGGAGAGTAATTGGTGGTTTAAAAAAAAGCCCTGTAACCCCGAGCTAACTAATAAAGGAAAACTGGAAAGATCACCATGCTCTGACATTATCATTTCTGCCCCGGTAGCTGGAAAAATATTAAACACTGCATCTTAAATTCAACTTTTAAAGGTTTGTTTTGATGAAGTGACACTTTTTCATGTAAGGCCACAGAGGCAGGAGTCTTTGCTGGTTTAAGTGGCCCATATGATCGTCCTTCCCTTTCTTCCTCACACAGCTACACAGTGAAGTAACCCAACTTTTCCTGGCTTCTTCCCCAGGTGACAGTGGTCTGCTTTTTCTGTATCCATGCCTTTCCTTCCCTCGTCTGTTATTAACATCATCCACTTACCTTTAACTGACATCGAGTGGCATACATATCATTTAGATCACCTGGCATAAGTGTACGTGTGACATGTCTGGGTGACTGACATCAGCAGTGTGTACGGATGTGGACATGGCCAAGCTGTAAGTGCAGTTTGGCACAGCCCTGCCAAAAATCAGTCTTCTAGTTCTGCTATTTTCCATCATGTTAAATAAGCACGGGTAATCACCACCTCATCCATGTCCACTGCAGCACAGCTTAGACTGCCACAGGTGTTTTTTTATTGGAGATTTCTGACTTATCCTAAAGCTAAATAATAAACATTGCGAAACCCCTGGGCCTCTGTGTTAAAGTCAATAACCCAGCGGAGAGAATCTAGACTACTTTCAGGAGTGCGAGTGATGATTTAAATTCACACACAACGCTGTTCTCAATTATCGCAGCTTGTTAGGAGCATCCTCACATCGCAGGCAGACATAAATCATGTCCCATATAAGAAAGTCTGCATGTATTTTGCGGGATCAGTAAAAGTTTCATTTACCAGCTTTGGTCTTCATGTGGATAGGCCCTCCTCTTGGTATACCAAAGCTCCTTCGGCAGATCTGCTGCTTGCAAATGAAAGACTTCCAATGTGGGTTAACTAGAAACATCAGGGTTCTGGTCAAGAAGCATGAAGAGGCTGCTTTCTGGGAGACAAAACAACAACGTGTCCAAAGAGTGAAAGTGTGTTAACTGAAGCAGGATATCTTAAAAGTCTTTTAAGCATCTTACCAATCGGGCAGCTGTTGTTTTAACTCAAATAAGTCTAACAGTCACTTTTCTATCAAGATTGAAGACCAAATTTCCATGTTCATTGGATGCTTGACCTCTTTGTTTTATGTAGCTAAGAATGTCTCAGTATGCAAACCCCTCCTACAAAGTTATGGTGAACTGACACTCAGAAGAGGGCAGCCTGTGTGAACATTACTTGGCAACTACCTGGAACATTATGAAATCCGTTGTTGTTCTTTTGTGTGTCAGTGACCATGGAGATGTTTGCATTGCACCTGAAAGGACATAATAAGAAGGAATGCAAAGGAAGTGAGGCCTTGCTATGACACACGTTACTGTTTTCTTATAAAACCAGTGGACCTAAGTATCATTTGGTTTGGTTGTTGTTGTTTTTTTAATCAAGGGTTTATCCTGATTATACACGTAAAAAAAATGAAGAGGATATGTTGATATGTAGCTTGTGTGCATGTGGTAGGATTTTCACACACGCACCGGCAGAAAGATGGGCTACATACATCTATTTACCACATCTGCATATACAGAAACAGAAATACAACAGCCCCATTCATGCTGCTTACTGAGGTCCATCTTGCTGCATCTTTGCTGTGTTTTGTACTGTTTTAGCATGCTAATGTGAACAAACTAGAAAACATATCACATAGCAGCATGCAATGTTAGCATAGCATGCAGATGTTAGTATGTACCATAAAATATGTACACAGCCATTGTGGCATCAGTCCTGTGGTAAGCCCAGAGCTAGTGTTTTCACTGTCGCCATCATGGCATTTTTAACAGGACGTGATGAGTTAGAGTGCGAGCTGACTGTGAACCAATGCATGGTCATCATCACAACTTGACAAGTCATTAGCCAATGAGCATATCCTGAATATCCACCTTTTCTGATCCATTAATGACCATAATTTACAAAGGGAACTTTATTACAAGTAGCACATCTTGTACCTTACTGTGACTCAGGAGGTAGAGCAGTTCATCTACTAATCAGAAGGTTGGTAGTTTAATCCCTGGCTGTTCCAGTCTGCATGCTAAAGCATCTTTGGGCAGGAAAATGACCCCAAATTGCTCCTGGTACATTTTATTGGAGTGTGATTATTAGATAGAAACCACTTAGATATAGAAAAAAAGTTCTTGTTGCGAATGAGATAAAATAAAATAAAAAAGCACTATTTAAGAACCAGTCCATTTATTCATAGTCATCAGAAATTTGTTTACGAGGGAGCCAAGCTTCATTTTCCCAAAGACTTGTATGTAACTGAGAGTCCTTTTTAAACCAGAGGAATCACCTCCTGCTGTTTATTACAAAGACTGCAGATTTAAAGCACTGGCCTAATGTTTAGGACCTAGAAGCTACACTCATACTGCAACATTTGTTCATATGAAAATTTGAATTTCAGGCACTGCTGAGAAGTTTGTAATCTGAACGAGTGTCTTGGTTTCGTAAGTCAGTGCCCCAATTGAACCACATTAATCTGAAATAAGGCCAGAGTGATTCTTTAATCGCGTGTTTATCAGAGTCAACGTCCATTCCCACAGGAAAGTGTATCATCAAATATAAAATGTTTGATATAAACGAGCAACGTTCTGTGATGGATAAAAGCTTCTCACGTTTCTCTTTCACTTTATTATATGGACTAAAAAAAAGATCCAATCAATTGTAGCACAGCCTCTTCATTTGTCATGTCAGCTCAGTCACATTCATATCTGTAATCGATGCCATTTTAATGAGAGTATACCTGACAGAGTTTTATTGTTTAATAGCAGCCAGCTTAGCAGATGTTTAGCACAACTATCCTCATCTTCTCTTTCTGCAGCTACATATCAATGTGAAACAGAGACAGCCAGCTCTGAACAGGTGTTCCTGCTCAGGAGTATGAGATCATGGCTTGTGAAAGAGACATTACACTGCTGTGTAGCTAAGATAGTGTCTTTTTTGCACTCTTTCTCTTCATGCTTCATTCCTTGCTTTGTTCATCTGGACTTCTGTCTGTAACACATCTTCTATCCCTTACTACTTCCCTTACATCAAGAGTAATGCCAAACCGTGACTGTCTCTTCCTTCGTAATGCAAGCCAAGCAATACTACTCCTCTTGCGTTCTCATGCACGCACACTGAAAGATGCACATTGATTCGATCACTGTCGCCAAATCCTTCAACTGAGTTATTTTCATGTTAATAGCATAGCCTTTATTGCCTCTGCTTCCCTCCAAACCCAGGACCAACCTGTCCACTCACCTCACTGCCCACTCTGAAAAGCTGCAATTGTCCTTTAATTTTCAAGTGCCTCCAGGTGACCCCAGGACTGCATTGTTTGCCCTCAGCTTCGAGAGGGGACCCAACCAGCCACCCAGTCAGGTGCTTATCTGATGCAATGGACCATTGATCACCTTTTACCCCTGCAGTGAATCAGCTCTCTGTTAGCTGAGCAGAGAATCATCTACTTGGTAACCTAAAACTAAGCTAATATATTGCTACTTTAGCGTCACTAGACCTTCACATGTTAGCTTGCTCCTGTTTTAGGCAGCACGTAGAGGTGGACCAGGTTCAGCTGCAAACAAAATGGGATGCAGCATCTTATTTAACTTGCACTGATGCGTGTCCTGAGTTCACAAGTGCGCCAGCATGTGCCGTTTCAGTACTTTGGGTCTTCCAAGCAAAAAAGACGCAGCGACTTCAAGCAAAAATAAACAGTTAATAGAATAACAATTTCATCTAGATAAACTATACAGGCCTGCTTTGAGAAATCCCACTAGCCATTCTGATGCAACCGTCCTCACCCCAAGAAGCCATCATAAACTTGATAAATCGCTCTTCATCTGGACTGCAAATATTTATCCGTTGCACAAATCCAGATTCCATTAAAGAAGTAAACATAAACATATTTCTTTCTTAAGGAGGCATATATGAGATTAAACAATGTAATTCTGACAAAGGGTTCAGCTAAGTGCCACCATATGGTCAATGGTGGTTCTCAGAGCTCCATTGTTAGCTGTGTGTACCACATGTTTATGACAACAGCTTGGCAATCATCAGCTCTTCATTTCCAAATACACTGGATTTGGCTCTCCCGCCGACGCGGCCCGGCAAAACCCCTTACATTAGAACGGTTTGTAATTTGTCACAAGTGTGTCAGAAGTGAACTGATGTGTTTGGCTTTGTGGAAAACATCCACTGAAGGGGGATGGAGGGAGGGGGGGAACTGGTTTGTTGTGGGTGTCAGTGATACAACAAATGGATAGCATACGCTTAGATGACGTCCATATTCCTTTGTAACTCAGTTTGTCGCAGCACTAACAGCCACATGCCTGTAGGGTGCCAGAAAGTGGGAGAGCTTTTTTTTTTTCTTTTTTTGCATTTGGCAAGGAAAGGGATTCTCAATGATTTGCAACATTTTCAACTAAATAAATAAACAGTTCAGTGACCAATTTATGCAACACAGCTGTGGTTTTAGCTGTACCCTCCTCATCTGACATCGTCCAGTTTGCCTGCCTAATCTGGTAAGCAGGAAATGAATCATGTGTTTCCTTGTTTCTGCAACAGCAAAAATACACGTAAACATCAAAGGAAGACCCGAGAAAATACTGTTGCAGTTACATTGTAGCAAGCTATTTAAGGATTTTGGCAAGTTTGAGTACCAAGTCTTACATCACACTCTGATCTTAAGAGACTATCGTAGCCCCTTATGTATATAAGTATACCTCAGTAAGCACTGCAGCAGTGGCAGGGGGAGGGGAGGAGTCACACACCACTTGCTCTTATTTGTGTGTTAGGAAGCTCATTACACGTGGCTCGGTCCATTACTGGTTCCGGACTTCGTGGCACCAAACTGTCTGCTAAAAAGGGAAGGGGGTGAAGGCTATATCTTGGTCCCCTGTGCTCCTCTGAGCTGCAGCAGATAGCATCATGCCAAAAGCAGCAGCAGCAGCAGTTAGACCCTGAAATGAAACCACTGGCACCCTCCCCCCTCTGCGTTCACCCCTGACTTAATTGGGCCATAATTTTACTGTATGCCACAATCTGGAGACATCCACCATGTGGGAAGAGAGAGGTGGGGGCGAACATGGGATCAGCAGTGGTTCCAAAAGTCCCATTAAAGGATTTCAGCAGCTTTCCAGGGTTCACCTTTTCATTCATTCACCCACAAATGTGGTGCCTTAAATCTATGTCAGCACTCTTCAATGTGATCAGAGGTTTTAGATTAATAACCTTCACAAAACCAACAACTGAAGTTCTTAAGTGAAAATATGGTTTTAACATCAACCTGGAAAATGGCATTTAAACGGTTTCCCCAAGATCAGCGCACAAAGGTGAGCCCTACCGCTTTAAGAATGTGAAAATGGGTAAATAGATTACCATCTCGTCCGTCGTTGTGTTTTCACTGGAGTCCATCCAGTTGGCTTATTATCGAAAGAATGTGTGTAAACATTACCTCGTGAACTTTCGGGCAGCGGGGAGATACATTTTCGAGCATACATATATGCACTACTTTCGCACTTGCACACGTCAGGCAACATTGTCAAATTGTCAGATCACACTCACGGCTGAAAATACACAACTACGCGTGTGGGTTTGTGGACACACTGCCAGACCTGACATTTGTCATGTCATGTGAGTGTTACTCACTAATTTATTTCTCCAGCTCTTCCTCGATTTGGAAAAACATGAATGACAAGTAAAGAAACCCAAACCTCACACCTAAAAAAGGAATGCGCTGGTGACCAGTGGGGGAAAAAGCTGCTCCTTAATAGCTGTTTTGCACTATAATTCTTTTATACGTGGTTAAAACCACAGTCAGATGCTCCAGACCAAATTTTGGTTAAATTGGTGCATTTTAATGCAGCCAGATAATTAACAAGGCAGTAAATTATAGTACAGTAAATGGGGTAGGCTGTTTCTGGACAACCTCTGTAGTTAATGGGTTTTTATACTATGCATTCTTTCATGGAAGGAATGTAACAGGGTCCAAATACAAGGCCAAGAAATACACACACAATCTCCTAATGCCACTTTCTCTCCTTTACCTCTACTACAGAGTAGCATGAATACTCTCGCTTTCACCACAAATTTGAGTCAATCCATCTTTATCTACAACTTGCAGATGTGCGCTTGTGTGTCAGTGCAGCCCATGCACATGTTGCTATTTGTGCTGCTTACACACAACACGCTGTTTTCTTTTATTGCTTACACATATTTCACAACTTTTCCTGCCTTGGAGCTATAGGAAGACCAAACATCCTCCATCGTAAATTTTCTTCCACAGCACAACCTGGAGAGTTTGCCACACAGGAAACCATACGCAGACACACACACACACAGAATGGCACGCACAAACACCGACACGCACAGGGCGGGATGAAAAAGGAAGAGCGAGACAGAGTCATATATCTCAAGCGCAAATGAAAATTTCCATTTTAACACCTTCTCCAATAAAAGCCACAGTCACAGTGTTGTGTGGGGTTTTTTTAATTTATTTATTTAATTATTTCTTGCCAAAACATATAAGGCATTTATTTTATCACCCCTCATCATACAAATCATCATCTTATCAATCTCCATGGATGGCGCTGTGTTTGTGACCGCTTCACCGAGCTAATGGGAAATCAAATTTTGCGAAACGTCTTAAACTCATTGCTCATCTTCGGGACGCCTGCCCAATTAAATGGATTCAATTCATCAGGGGTGATTTATCCCTCCTGCACAAATTCATATTTACCTCAGCGGTGATTGATGAAGATCGTTATGATTATTCAATTTGCTCTAAATGTGCTCGTCTGACAGCTGTCTTTGTCTTCACAAAGGGTCTCTGTCTCCCTCGTTCTCTCTCTGTGGCTCTTGCGCTGTGAATTAATTGACATGTCTGTGAGTGCGAGTGAAGACATAACAGGGATTTATTAGTGTTCGTTTGTAGGCAGGTAGTGTGTGTGTGTGTAGTATCAGTTTCTTGGGTCCCGTTGTCTTGAAGAATTTTCTGTGGTCTTGAATATTTAGTGGTTTTGGTTTTGGACTTGAGGCAGTGGCAGACGACTGGACAGCCTCAGGAATTTGCGGTTGGCTCTTTTTGTTACAAATGCATGTTTCTGGAGCTTTCTCACACCAAGAAACTGGTGAGGAACCAGGGTTTGTATTATTCAGTGTTTACTTGGTTTCTGTTTTGAGTGTCAATATAGACATCCGTGATTAAAATGTGAGAGTTGTGGGGGAGAGAGAAAAAACAGCATTTCTTTCCAAAGTTGAGTTAAAGAGTATTTGCTTTTGTGACGACATCCATGTCAGGAAGGGAGGTTTTAGCTGTGGACTCATTGCTCTCTGTTCATTATGTCCATTTTAGCCAGCTTATTTGTCTGGGATAAATTATAAAACTAGTCAGACTGGTGCCTGAGGCAGGAGGTTAAGAATAGGGGTAGGCAAAAGAAAATCCAAAATACCGTACCCAAAACACAATGAAACATCTGCGTATTCTCTGCACCTGCATTAAAATCTCTAAAACATATACAAGTTACACAAAGAACACCCTCATATAAAATTTGCTAGATGCAAAAATGAATGCAAAACGTTTCCATGCACCAACTATTGCCCACTTTTATAACTCCTCATATCTATCCATGCATATAAGAAGTTATAAAAGCATTCATGCAAAAATAGAAAGAATGAACTGTTTGAACAATGTATGCATTCTGAAATAAAATGTGATTCCCTGGATCTTTTGACTTTTGCATTCCTTTCATAAGAATGTCTCCCCACGGCTATATATAAACTGAGGAAATGCTGTTGCCACGAAGTATAAATCCCCGAGCTGAGCATTAATTGCATGATTTAAAGCGAAGCGTTGAGGTCCCACACTGGCTCTGAGTGTACATTATACAGGCAGACCTGCACAGAGACTGGAAGACAGAAAATGTTGAGGAATGAAGGAAAGAGGTGTAAGTGAAGGTGGTGGTATAAGAGATGTGACTGATATGAGACCTCAGTGTTAATGGGTAACATATACCTGATTAGATTAACATGCATCCAGAACCACTCCAGTCCCTTTTCCTCCTTTCTGTCGTGTGGAATTCCCATTTAGTCCCTCTTTTGACAGTTATATTATATTGCACATTTTATATATGACTGCAGTAGCACATGGTGTCCTGCGTCGCGTGACCTGGGGTGTGAGTGGAAACAATTTTAGGGCCACAGGTGAATTCAATAAATAATAAAAGTAATAAGACTTGCGCTTTTCCCATTGTCTGACCTGGCAAGTGTACAGCTTGTGTGACAAACACTTTGCTGAGGATTGCTGAGGATTTTCTATGAGTCTGTGGTGGCCAGTGCGATCCTCTATGCTGTTGCATGCTGGGGGAGCAGGCGGAGGGTCGCAGATGCCAACAGACTTAATAAACTGATCCGTAAGGCCAGCAATGTTGTGGGGATGGAGCTGGACTCCCTCAAGGTGGTGTCGGAGAGGCGGATGCTGTCCAAGATAAAGACAATGTTGGATAACACCTCCCACCCACTCCATGACATGTTGGTCAGTCACAGGAGCTCGTTCAGTGAGAGACTGAGATTACCGAAAAGCACCACTGAACGACACAGGAAATCATTCCTGCCTGTGGCCATCTCCCTGTACAACGCATCCACTTAACACACTGTTTGCTGCTACAACTACACATGTTTCTTTTCCAAATATTTATTTATAAGTGACTTATGTATGTATATATGTATATATTGTACTATTCTTAGTTAGTGTATTGTCTGTCTTGTCTTAATGTTGGTTTAAAATGGAGCACTGTAACAAAAAATAATTTCCCCCAGGGATCAATAAAGTATTCTGATTCTGATTCTGATTCTGATTTAAGGTAGTTTTGTTAGGTGATGTGTCAGTTTTATGGGAGTAAGGCATGCCTGATAGAGACTGTTAATGTCTGAGGTCAACAGAGAATATATCAGCCTCTTCCCTTTAATGCTCCCTCATTTGCCTGCATGTGCATTAATGGGTTGGTATTTAAATAACACTTTTCTACTCTTGAAAGTAGCTGCTTTCACCAATTTACATGGTGCTTTATTCTGGGAACTTTATGCAGCTTCTTCCCCTCATCCACAATCACATAACAATGGGAGAATCTGGGACAGTTTGGGGTTGAGGGGCACTTTGACACGTGGGCTGGAGAAGCTGATCCTTCATCTGAACCTGAACTTTGTCATTGTGGTTATGAAACGCTTTGCAAAGACATGGATAAATATAACATACGTTACAATAGGTAGGCAAACTGAGATCATCTCTTTGTTTTTGACTACTGTTTCGAAATCATGTGTTCAGTGTCTTATTTCACCCTAAAGGGGCCACAATTTCCAAAATTAAAACAGTGCTGTGTTGAAAAGGACAAGTAACTGAGACCATACACTTATAAATTAGTTGTTTTTAAAATAAAAAATAAAAAAAATCCTGAAACCAGAACAGCTCACACATCATTAGGATATTAGTTGAATTGGATCAAAGACATATTGAATGCTTAGCCTGGATTTACTTGGAATCACTAACAGGCAGGGTCACTTTTAACATGTACTTCTTCCCAAATTTATGATCTCATACATATAAAATTTAATGTGAATAATGCATCTTTCTCTTTTTACTCCACTGGCTCTACTTTGTAATTCCGGTAACCTATTTCTTTTTCTTTGCTTTGCTGTAAATCTGTACTTAACCAAAGAGATAAATGGAAAAAAAAATAAGAGTAAAACTTTCCCAGTGTGCTTGCTAAAGCTCTCTGGAGATGCTCTCTTGTCACTCGCACTAAGTGCAGGTCCTGGAAGGGTTCTAAAGCCCCAACAATCCACCATAGCCATGAGGTCTGGGAAGACCATAAAGTCTCTTTACAAGGTGACATGACATAAAAAATGCAGGGAGAGCAGAAAAAGAACTGGATAGTGACGGGACAAAAACATGAAAAGTTTTCTCATTTACTCGGTTTCATTCTCTGTCGTTTGTGCTAGTGCTCATATAAATATATATGCACACACATAGTGTATGTGTGTGTGTCTAAGAATGAATATGTTTTTCCGTGTCTGTTTGAAGCTGCGTGGCTGGCTTGAATGGGTGGGCTGGTGGGCCGGTCCCTGTCTGCCATCACCCATGTCCACTTACACACACTCTGGGCCTCAGTGGGAATGAAGAGGGGATTATGGCTCTGACTGATCCTGGAGGGGTATGCACTTAACACTACTGTAAACAACAGAGCCATTTGAGTGGTTCACAACCAAGTTGAACTTTAGATAGAGGACAGGATCTGAGTCCATACAGAGATTTGCGGGCTCCTATGAAGACACTTGGACCAGAGATGGTGAGGAAGTAACTTCGTTTTGCTTTAAAGGTTTCCTGCAGTTTATTCCAACTCAGGTCTTATTTAGTTCTTCTGTTTTTGGCCTGTTTTGTTTTCTCTCAAATACTGTAATCAACAACATAACAGTGACATGACAAAATTAGATGAAACACTCATACACTTGCTCATATCATTATTACCATTGCTGATGTTGTATTTGTAGGAAAATGGTCCAAACCATACCAATATCGCCCGAGCTGAATTACTGCTGGGTGGGTTGCGACTGTAAAGCCTTAAGGAAGCGATGATGAGTTTTGATGAATTGATCTTTAATTGTGTTAGATTAAGTCTAAGAAACTTGCTTGTTTTTTTGTTTTGCATCCAGTTCTCTGAAGTGGTCTCTGCTGGGCCCAGGCTTTTCCTCCTTGTGTTTGTTTTCTCTCCCTTTCGATTAGAGAGGCCTTGAGGATTCAACATAATGGCATTGCTCAGAGGAATTGGACGAAGCAAGGCTCTTTCCAGGGGATGGAAGAGCTTGAGATGGGGCTTAGTGATATTTTTTTGCGTGACAGAGGTTCATATAAAAAGATTTCGGCCCATAATTTGCTTGGCTTGGGCCATCTCCAGAAGGGCTAAGGAATTTTATTCTATTGCAGGAGTTAGGGGATGGGGAAACACAGAAACTTACCCCACTGAAAACACCCGGCACAATGTGGTTCACATTTTTCTCCCTCGTACTTAATGTACCATGAATTATCTTGCTTTTTCAGATGAAGGGGAAAACTGATTCCTTTTCATGTGTAGCAGTGTGGCTGAAACACAGCAGTGCGTGGAGGAGCATATGCACTGCACAGACCTAATCGGAGCCTATATGAGTCTTGACTGCCAAGCACACGGGCTTTGTCGATCTCCCTCCTTCACCAGACTCCGTAGTCTTAGAATATATTGTTCTGGATCAGAAAAGGTAAACAAAGCCAATGAATGGGTGAGTCAAGAAGCCTCCTGTCTCTGACATGCTCCTTAAATGTGTTTGCAGCAACACGTAGTGCACTGATCATTCCCACTTGCCTCTGCTGATGACAGCCAGGGCACAGACTTCCATAAACATGATAAATCGCTTTTGATGATAGTGTCTCATCTCACACAATTGACTCCCCCCGCCCCCCTCTTTTCTTTTCATTATTTTGTCAAGACATTTTACATAGGCCAAATGCAACCTGAGCAGGTTTCTGAGTGCAGTTCAAACATCATTATCCTCTTCTTAATACGCCAATACAATCATCAACAAGCCAGATCACATTCGTGGATTTGTTTTAGGAGACTAAAGTTATTTTGTTCAGTGCTCTGTTTGTGTAGCTCAGTGTGAGGCCTTTCTCCTGTTCTCCCATGGGAATGATCCTCTGACTCTGGAGCCAAAGAATTTTTAGCAAAGTACCAATAGTTTATTTTCGCAGCCCTCTCTGGTGTGTCTCAGCCTAGCGCCTAACCAGCTCAACCCAGCCTGGCTCCGTGCAGCTCACGGAGCAGTTCAGGAAGGGCTCGTCACTCCAGATGGTAGCTCATTGTCTGCCAGCAAGAGGGTCTGAAGGCCTGGCTGCTGGCCTACAACCACAACCTCTGACAGGCGAAAGCCTCGGGCCCTTCTAAACCAGCACAAAGCACCTTTTCAGGGGCCCTCTCTCCTTTTTCTCCCCCTTCTCAATGCTCAGCCAGGGGCCGGCTACCTCATGGAGCCTGGGAGGGAATGTATTCACTGTAAAAACAGGCTGAAGTTCAATCTTCAGATTCATATGTTCCCAACTGTAGCAAAAGGACAAGGCTGGACAGTAATATCACTGATGCACACACAGGTTAAGCATGTAGAAGAGGTAGAAGCAGAGCACTAGTGTATTATTGATCAGCGCTTCATTGATCTGTAGTGTAGAGAAAGACTTGCTGTAGCAGATCTGACTCTCTAAGAAACCCAAGTTCTTTCTCTGAAAATGTGAGAAATGGATGAATGTGTCATGCCTAGAGGAGATGGATTCTGACCTGCAAATGAACTCACAACACACATTGTGTCTAAGTTTAAGCCAAAGACACACCTTGAACCATTTGCCCTTCTGTGCGCGTTTGCAAACCAATGTCAATGGCAAAGCTGCGCCTACACCCATCATTGTTTCTGTATAAAATTTAAAAAACAGCGATTCATAATGTTGCAACACTGCACAATTGGCAGGTGGCAGCAAACGCAAAAAGAAAGAAGCAAGAAGCTGCAGACCCAAAAGCCTTTGAGGTAAGTGATTAAGTCAGTAGCTATAATTATCTCGTCTTGCCTGGGCAGGACAGAGTAGGCTCTTGTTGTTTCTAAGCAGACAGGCAGGTAGAAAGGCATATCACTCACTGTACACTTTTATTTAATGACCTCCTTACTGTAAAGAATGAGAACAAGAGAGGGAGAGGTTTCCCTGTACCTGCCCCCAAACTTTCAGCAGTATGCAATCACGCAAGCCATACAAGTCAGAGAGACAGAGAGGGAGGGGGCGTGGGGGTAATTCGCCGGGAAAGAAAGAGCAAAGGAAGGGAAATAAGGAGGGAGACACAAACACAGGCAGCAAAAAGAACCAACAAACCATTGAAAGCATATCTGAAATTGACAAATTGAGTAGAGGGGGGTGAAAGGAAATGAACTGTGCTGGCATTCAGAGAAACAGTCGACTTGTTGTTAGCTAGGAAAGAGCGATGCAGGTGAAAAGGGGGTGGAGGGTCTTCGGGTGATTTATTTCCCTTGTGATTTATACCCCGTCCGTCACCATGGCATTGTCATGGTGATCATTTGTTATTTAGATTGCAAAAACAGTCCACCTTACAAAGGTAGGCGCCAACTTTTGCAGCTGACTATGTGCAAACTTGGTTGGAAATTTTATGCACTACACAGTGTTGCTTAGAGCTTATTGTATATAAATGCTTTGCAAGAAGAAATATATCCATTTTGTTCTGAATGACAAAAAGTTGAATGTTGAAATCTTAATTCCTCCTTAGGAAGTACTTTTGGCTCTTAATCATGCATGTGACAATTCTCTCTTTCACTCTTACCTTTTTGGAGAGTAAAACGATTCGAACCTCCCAGTTCTATCAATCCTGTCCTCCCTTCACTCACTTCCTGCTTTTCCTCCCCGTCTCCCCCTCGTCGTCTTCCTCCTCATGCGTAAAAGTGTGTGTCTGGAGTCTTGGGAGTCATCGCTCTGACGAACTGCCCTCCTGAACAGTTTTCAATTAAACATCGTTTATGGGCACTTTTTTTTTTATTGGCATGGGTCTGTGTTTACTCATGACAGCAGCAGCTCTGGAGTGGTTAACAACCCTGCTTACACACTTCCATTTATCTCCATCCAGTCTGTCTCCTGTCACGGAGACCAGAGGAGGCAAAACACTCTTTACAATGTACAGCCTTTTTTTTTTTTTAGTATGTCTTCCTGTCAGTAATATACTGCATTTTCTGTTCAGCTGACATTATACAAGGAAAGAACAGGAGTTTAACTCTAAACCTGCTCATGCATATTTCTTTGAATTTTGCTGTTTCTTCTTTTTTTGTTTTAACTTTTCCACATTACAGTAACTCAAAAGAACAAGACACTTCTCCACTGTGACTCTAGATTGACCTCGTGTCCCTACATACCCAGAAGTCAGCGATGCAGAAAGAAAACAGAATAAAATGATGAATATACAGTAAACAGCTCTACAGAATGAACCACAGCTATAGGGGACAAATAATAATAAGCCATTAAAATAACAGTAACAGGCCAGTAGAGGTGGGTGGATCAGTCCAAATATTGCCAGTAGATAGATTTGTTTTTACTCTCTATCCTGTCATTTCAGTACGTAGCCAACTGAATTGTGTTGAATAAATGTATTTCATGCACCATGACAAACATTTGAACTTTTTTCTGTTGACTGTCACGTCTATTTGATTTATAGCCTATAACACATTTAAACCACAAAGGTTGACCCAGACTGCTTTAGAGACCAGCACAAGTCTCCAAAAACCCAGATTCAAAATACATGAAAAGCTTTTGAAAGGTGTTTTGTTATGTTAACTAACTATTGTGGAATAAGTAAAAAATAATCATAAAAATGTGTTCAGAATTTGCAGATTGATGATGATTTATTTAGTTATGACACACTGATCTACCTTTATAAGCTGCCTTTATAGGGTAGAAGTATCTGTATGGCCCTGTAGTTTCTTGGTATCGACTCAACTATCAAATTTTATAGGATTGCACAGCATTATAAGCCATTTTAAATCCTCATTTGTAATGTCTCCACTAACAAGTTTGCAGTCTGCCCAGACCTCTGATCTTTTGGATATTTCTTTATGGGAGAAGTATAGAACAACTGTAAGTAAGAGTTACACTGTACAGACTAATACTCAGGAACTGGGTATTTTAAATTGTTGCAAATCGAAAGTGCAATTGTAGTTATAATTCCCCCCCCCCCAAAAAAAAAACAAAACATCTTTGCCTTAGTCACAGTGCACAGAATGAAAAATCCTGCCACTGGAAAACCCACGTTTGACACCTTGGCAGGTAATCATCAGAGTACGTCAGGGTTTAAGGCTTTTGATGTCACTGCTGACTTCATGACTGTAAGACAAGACACAGGGGGATTTGTCTGACTGATGGGGTGAGTGTGATTGGCATCACTAGGCAGGGAACATTATGACTAAGCCCATTTATAGAACACACCCAGAGCTGTAAAATATGCCATATTATCCCAGTGTAACAAACTTCACTGTTTTGGATTCCAATATAATTTTGCAAGTGCGTGTGAAACAAAACTAGCTCTATTTTCTGTTGTGGGCAATAATTAACCCTCTTACAACACACATTGTTACTCTCCTGACTCCTGCTTAGTCAACAAACACAAGTAATCTAAACTCTTCTGCAAGATGTTAGTTTTGGAGTTCTATCCCATTATCTTCCTCTAAACAATTTAGTTTCAACTCTTCTTTTTGCTATGATTACACTCCAAGAGCCGTTACCTCAGACCTTCAGACGTAGCAGAGTCAGCATATAAACTAACTGGAAGTGGAATTTGTGAATTACAGATGCTCTGACACAACCGTGCCGTTAGCGAATGTTTAGAAGATCCCACGGGGCAACAAAACACACACATCCCACATCCACACGTACATGCAGGCACATACTCGACTTGTTTATCCTTCCATGCAGAACTAGACACGGTGCCTTGCAAGCCCTTAATCAAACACAAGTAGACCCCTCCCTCTCGTGAGCACTGACCTAGCAATGAACCATTCATCTGCTACACAGTGCAAATGGTAGGTTGAGAACTTCAGCCTTGTCAGCTAACTGGTCAATGGGAAGAACTTTACTAAAATATCTGCTTCAAAGGTTGGGTATAAAATAATAAGATTAAGTTGGCGGTGGAGAGCGGATGGATGCCTTCTACTCAAAAATAGGATTTTGCCACTGATGAGGCAAAGCTGGATTCTGATGAGTGGTGAGAGTGTCTCTCAGGATTAAGTCGCGGATATGGAGGTCACCCGCCCACTTTGTTAAACTTTAAGTCAGCCACCGCCATCCTGGTAGCTGACCCTTTCTCCTCAATCCGGGTCGTTGGGGTCTTATCTCTTGTGGATGTGGGCTCCTCTGGCTTCACACAAAGCCTTATGTTGACATTCCAGAGGACCGAGCCTTGTGCAAACACAACGGGCCTCGCCAGATGGCTAGGCCAGGGAGAGCAGAGCAAGATGAAGGACGCAGAGAATGAAGTACAAGGTGGAAAGGCAGAATCAAAGTGAAAACCACTTTTACCACCAAAATGTTAGGCAACACTAGTAAATCATCCGCCTGTCACACTGCCAGATGGCCTCAATTTCAACCTTGTAGCAAATGAAGTGTCCTGTCCTGCAAAAAAACACCCACTTTCACTTTTGAACATAAAGGGGTCAGCTTGTGTCCACTGGCAGCGGCCCCATCTCCCTAAAATTGGTCAAAGCTAATATTTGAGGGTCAGTGGGTTAAGGTTCAAGACATTAGGCACCCAAACTCCTTCAGGGCTTTGGCCAGGGGTGATGGCTTGTTTTTATTGATGGAGGGCAAGAAAACACCAATGCTAGTTGAGTCCTTGGTACGTTTTCACTGGATGAGGGCAGTGTGGAGTTTATAAACCATAAACATCCATAGACAATGAAATATCAGTACGACTCTAAATACAGATAATCTTGTTGGTTGTCATATAATTAATCTAGGATTGCCAGACAAATGCATAGTTCATTTCTGATTACTCAAAATGCCTCTGAATACAGCTAAATAAATTCAAAATCAATCAGGGCAAAGAATTTTTTTTAAACATACCTGATATTTGATAAGTGCAAATTAAACACGAGCTCCAAGATTCATTTGGTTCCCAGGCTCTCGCATCACCGAGTTATTGGTAACCAAAATACTTATTTCTACCTACGTCACTGACAATGCATAAGCAGACCTGATAATGTATTTCTTGATAGAACATGCCCTATAGAAAATCAGATGACGTGTATTTGTTTCACATTAATGCTGTGACATCTCAGAGGGCATTTTGTCAAGTTGGAACAATCTAATCCTCTATTTGGTCTCCATGGAGTCCCCCCCGCCTCCCTGCCTCTGCAGCACAATAGGCAGTCATTCTGATAAAAGTCTGCAAAAGCCAGTGTGGATATCCGGCTGCCTTTCTCTTCTCTCTACCCCTTTAATGAGAGTGTATGTTGCTAAGGTTTATCCTGCCACTCTTTCTTTCCAAACCCCCTCCAGTCCTCTGTAGCTGCTTTCATCCCCGTTATTCTATGGAAAAAGAGGAATGTTTTCTGACTGACTATCTGACTTTTTCCTCCAAGCCCTTTTCAGGTTCCGGAGACATGAGGGGACACGTTTGTTAGAGGAAGGCTTGGAACTAAAGTTTGTATTTTTATTCACAACAAGTTGAAGCTTGGTAACAGAGGGGGTGGATTCCTGGTTTATGTAAAAAAAAAAAAATGCTTTAGTGTGTATGATGGAGGTTTTAGTCAATCTTCTTCTTCTTTTTTTTTTAAATGTTCATCCATCCACAAAATGAACTGTAGCAACTAGAGTTGGGTGTCTTTCACATTTGAACTGTTACCAGTACCTACAATTTAGTACATTCATATTCTCTAAAATAATACATTTTACACATAACACCAGCTGCCTTGGTCACTGTTTGACAGTGTGTCTAATGTTGACATCAGTCCCTGTTCGCATACTGCAATATTAAATAGAAATGTTAGAGTCTTTGCCTTTGAAAGTTTGCTAATATACTGCCTGTTTACGATAAATAGCATTGTTATAAGAAATTTCTGTGCCGCTAGTCAAAAGACATCAACCTATTTCTCAGACAACTTATCCAACTACTGGTACCTAACGGCCAGATGTGGATAGGGTGGCCGCACTTACAGTTTCATCTTTATCCACATTAACCATGGGTTAAGCTTCCTCTACGATGACACACATGTGCTAACATTAGCTGTAGGTCTGTATCCAACATGGTAGACTCTTCACATTGTATATTTTGTATTTGACCAGTATTTCTTCAGATTGAATGTGTTGCCATGGTCGGCTTTGCGTTGTGTAAGATAAATGTGTTGAATTGTAAAAAGTTAAACCACACTTAGACTTTCAGGATGCCACCATTGCTCTTTGAGTTTGTCTGGTTTCTTGCAAACATTGTCTTTACCTTTCAAAGCTGTAAGGTGACTGGTGTTGTGAATAAAACTCAATTGAACTAAATTCAGTTTCAGCATGCGTGCTATTACATGGGCTTCCTCTTTTTCTTCCTCTGACCCAGGTCTACTCTGTACCCAAAAACTTAGTAGGTTTAAATAGGTGTTTAGTAGAACCAACATAATTCAGTCAGTAGACTAAAAAGTAAAAGTTAGGTACACAGTCCTGCAAGTAACTTTGGTCAGTAATGTTTCATATAGCTAACAAGTTCATATTTAGCAGTTAATTTTTCATTAAATAATTCTCTGAATCATTATCGTAAGCTACTTTATGGTTATTGTTAATAAGAAAAAGTTAACACAGCATGCTAACAATATTCTTTTTAGCTAGCACAACAGCTGTTAGCATAGTTGACTGTTGTTGCCTCACTGGGTTTTTCTATAACCCATCGGCTGTGTGTGTGCATGCAAGCTAACCACTATTAGCCAAATGCAACCAAATCCACATCTGCCACTAACAATCACACTTGCTAATAGATCAGCTTTGATTATCTTACATCAAATAAGGTCAGACAACTGAATCCGTTGATTTAAATCTATACTGATAAGAATAAAATGGAAATCAATTAGCTAATCAGAACATTAGAAGGCTAACAGACTCTTCGGCTGATCAGAGTCAGACGGATAGAGACGCAGAGGAAAGCTATCAAGAGAATGAGGAGTCCCCTATTCATTAACAAAACTGCCGGTATAACCACTGGCACAAATCCAATATCTAATTTGATCAGGTTTACTCCGAGTTTGTGATGAGCTCAGAGGTTTTGCATCTGGACAGCTTCTATCAGAAATGAAACAGAAAAACGTCATCTGCCTGTTCATAGAGCCCCTGTACATTTGTGCAGTTTGTGTGATTTAATGGCTGACAGAGTAACAAATTCCTCTCTTTACATAGTAAGCAAAGAATCCAAGCATACCAGTAGTAACAGCTAAATCAACTCTACCCTTATCAGATACAAAGCGAAAAGATATTTAGGTCAGAGGAGAGTGCAGCTGTACAACACAATGTGCAGTGTTAGGAAAACCAAACAAAGTGCCACTTGCTGCAAAACTAATCAACTTCACACTGAAAACATTTCAAAAAGCCAAACATTGGGTCGTGATATCTTTTTTTCCATCATTTATTTCGCAAATGTGGCATAAACACTTGCAAAACAACATTTTAAAGTTGGTCCAGTAAAAAAAAAAAAAAAAAAAACGACAACAAAAATAAAATAAAATAAACCACTTTTATGATTTAACACTTTGTTTTTCAGCTTTCAATTCTGTCACGGAAATTTAAAACCTATATCTAGTCAAACTGAGGGAGCAGACTGCTGGTATGCGTTTCCAAATTCTTATGTATTTTAATCATATATAAATATCCAGTCTTCTTATTTCCTAAAGCATTGCTAAGAACGACTGGATAAAAATGCCATTAAGATCTACATAAGAAAGGGATTAGCTGACTATAAAATGTACAGTTTTTCGAAAAATTTAACTTAATATTCACATTCATATATAAAACTTACAAAACCTGGATCTTTCAAACCCACTAAAAATAGTTTTCCTGTTACTGTTGAAAGATCATTTTAAATTACCATACATTTTTAATGGATTATTTATGTATTATCAGCATCATTAATGTCATAATTTCTTCCATATTATTTTTTATATTTTTTGATTCATTAAAAAAAAAAAAAAAAGTCAATAAATTAACATGGTACCTCGGTCCCTGAAAGCCAATACTCGACTGTGTTACTGGGTGAGTGTGAGACAGGTGTTTGTGTGTATTAAAGTGTGTATTCGTGTGTGTGGCGAGAAACATAGAACACATAACCTGTTAGCACACCTGCTTTCAACTCATATAGGGGGCGGTCGGGGTGAGGGTGGGGGTTATATCCAAGTCCATACAAAAAATAATTCATTGTAAATATATAATATATTTTTATACATATTTGAATATATTTACAAATATACCCAGCACTATACATTATACTGTGTATTTTTTCCTCCAGGATAGTTGGGAAGGTTTATCAATAAAACTGAAAAAGAAATGCATTAATATTACAAAATAAACAGAAGTTTTGCTTTTTTTTAATATTTGCTCTCCACCTATTCTTCTGTTTTGTTAGTCGCAGCTCTGTCTCTTAGTCCATTTCCTATTTGCCGTCCTCTTCTGGTCCCTTGTTTTTTCCACAAGTTCACATGAACCCATACATTCTTCCAGGAGTACACAACAGTCTTGGGATGCCAGCCACTGGAATTGGACCACCAAACATTGTTGATTGCAAAAAAGGAGAAAAAAAACACTCTGGGTATAAACATGAGAACCAAAATGAAAAATCTCTGTTTATATCAAGAGAGGAAGAGGAGAAGAGTCCCTTGGGAACATCACTTCATTCAGTCAGTACAAAAAGGCTTCTTTAAGGTCCCTATCCTCTCCTTTAAGACCTCATGTGAGCATGTCCTATATTTATATATAAAGTGTGAGCGTATGGCAGTATGAGAGTGTGACAGCAGCGCTGCCACCACCCAGTCCTGTCTGGGCCCATTAGTCCACCGGGAGCCACAGGAGGTGATGGGGAGGGCGGGTGGAGGAAATTTGGAGCGTGTTTTAAGACTCCGACAGGTAGGATTAGGGTAGGTCAAACTAGGTGGACGAGGGTGGATGAGGGCTCATGTTTTGACATTCCCGTTGATGTGCTGGTACTTGGGGAGGCAGGGCTCGTCCGGTAATGGGTCGTGGGAAAACACGGAGTCGTCGCCGGAGGAGCAGGAGCTCCGAGTGTCGGGGAAGCTGGGGGAATACTGCTCTGTTGGGGCGCACAGGTCCAGATACTCCTGCAGACACAGAGAGAGGAAAGGGAGGGTTGGGTGAGATCGCTTACACGCAGAACAAAGGGAAGGAACGTTTCGAAGACGTAAGAGGAAGAAGATCTAGAACAAACACAAGAACGCAAATTTCGTGCTGAAATCCAGTCGACGGGATTAGGGACTTTCCAGAGCATTGGGAGAGCAGTGGAGTAGAAGAGTATCACCTTTATTATGGTATTTATCCAAACCCTGGGAGGACTTATGAAATGAAACAGAAAAAAATGCAATCTTAAACTGGATACTGTATGAAAATATTTGCAGGAATAATAGGTAATAAAGTGAACGTTGGACTGCTGACTGAGCTTGAAGCTAGCAGGGCCGACCTGGACGCATTTTTCGTCCACCACAGAGTGGTTTGAGATGGATAGGATTTGGGGACAAGAGGATACATTTAGAGAAGGAAACTTGGGTAGGGATGTGGCATAAACCTCAATCTCACTTCACTCCAAACAGATCTGATATCTGACACTGAAGCGCCAGACATAAGTACTACAAGATTGTTGGGAAAAAAAATAAAGAAACTGGCAGAGCACAGCTAAATGAAAACGAAATAAGATGGAAAGCTGTTATTAATTTTTGACTTTAGCCAGCATTGGGAAGTATTTTTGGTCTTTTCTGTCGGCCGAGGCAGCCTTCTTCCCCCCCTTTTTTTTCCTCCCAGTCTTTCATGGCTGTTATTGGGACAAGTTGTGAGGAGGAAGAGTTCTTGGGGTTTTGTAGAAAATGAGCACTGGCTTCCATTTTCCCAGCTCAACACGAAAAGGCTCATATTACTAAAGATCTCCACATCTGCCAGCGGTTTGGGGTAAAAGGGAAAGGATGGAGAGGGGGGGAAAAAAAGCAAGAAAAAGACGCTTTATTACATTTCAAAAGTTCAAACTCAAAGTGGGGCTTTGCTGGCATAAATTCCTGAAGCTCAAGCTCCAGAGAAGACGAGTCCTGACAGCTTTCCATCGACGGCCTCTTTTCAGGTCGGCACTCGGATATCACACGAGACAGGAAGGGGAATGGAAAAAATAGTGGGCCGTCATAAGGAGCAAAGTATGGATTTGATGATTGGGCAACTTTACTTGGCCGTAGCAACTATGTTAGGCCCGGATCAAATCATCTGGCCCCTTTTTTTCAGTCACTATTTAGGCCTTATTTCAATAATGTCGCGGCTAATGCACAAAAATCCTTATGCAACATTTTTCTGACACATGCATGCATTGGCAAGAGCGTAATTTGGTTTGGATGGAGAAGCTTTTGTATCATTATTATTTTATTGCTATGGAATGCTCAACTCCCATTTGCCAGCAAGGTTTATGTAGTGTGAATTCTGACCACCCAGAAATCAAGAAGACAAGCCTGCGCTCACCTCATTGGTGCTCAGGGTTAGGATGCGATCCAGATCCTCTACTAGCTGCTTGAAGGTGGGTCTCTGGGATGAGATGGCATGCCAGCAATCTTTCATCATCATGTACCTGAAAAAGAGATAATTATGGTCAATTTATTAAAAGAAAAACTCTGGGGATGAAGGGAAGGACCGCAAATTGTTTAGGGAAGTATACAGTAAGCTGCTCACTCAGATTTCTCCATTATCAAAGAAAAAAAACAAAAACTGCAGACTCTGACATTTTTTTTTTTCCCCACATTGTGAAGCCCTGCTGTTGATTAGAAACATGTCTCTCAGTGTTTTGGATTTATTTTAATATTATAATGTGTACTCTCTGTTTATCCGCCTCTGCTATTCCCCCATCAGCCCTCTCGCTGTGGCACCGCCGCAGAAACTGTGCCATTGTCTGCTGACTGCAGAGGTCTCATTGTGAATGAGGACACTGATAGCAGACAGGCACAGCTGTGCAGAAGCCCGACTGAGTGGACACAGAGCCGCGTAGTCATGGATCTGATGGGAGACTGGGCTGGCATTCAGTCTCGATGCACGACGTGATGTGTATTTTGGTAGCAGCTCAGTTAGAGAATATGTGCTTTTCGCAGAAAAAAAAAAAAAAGCTAAACTTACAGCTCGTTGGTGCAGTTTCCGGGCTTGTCCATGCGATGGCCCTCTTTAAGCAACTTGAAGAGCTCCTCAACGGGGATGCCAGGGTAGGGTGAGCCCCCTAGGGTGAAGATCTCCCACATCAGCACCCCAAATGACCAGCTGGCAACACAAGAATGAACATATATACACATTAACATGTTAACCAGGGTGTTTAAGAATGACTAGAGCAGGAAATATATATCTGTGTAAATAGTGCTCTAGAATTTGCAAACCAGTACAAATGTCCTTAAGCTTCTAATCATTTACATACATAACATTTACTTGGCTATGGGTTAGAAAATTACAACAGTGTGACAGCCGTGGTGTCAATGCCCTCTTTCTGTTGTCCAATGACTCGTGGTTCAAACGCACTGCCAGTGCTACTCTGGCCCCGATCTCAATGATGGCTTTTGTTCCCGGCTGGCCAGTTGCACAGACTCGCATTGTCTGATCGCACCACACCAAAACAAACGCTGGACCACCCACTATTGACAAAAGAGCCAGAAAAGACAAAAGAACTCCAGAGATGGCTGGTGACTATTAATTTTTAACTACTTCCTCATTGCAGCATCCGGTTGTTTAACATCATCGGCTTTCATGCTGCTGATGTCATCATCGCGTACCGAGCGTTTCAAATGAATCATTCGAGCAATGACAACACGCTTGATTCATGTTCACCCAATGGCTGCAGCTATTGTAACGTGCAGACACATTTGACAAAACGCAGTGTGTGCACATGCATTCAGGCAACCACAATCTGTGTTAGTGGTCTAACTAGGCAAGTATGCACAGAGAGGCAGGTTGGGCATTTATCAGGATCTTCCATCTGTTTACACAACCAGCCAGCCAGGTTTCTTCTCTGCTCTATCACTGCACTTGTTGACACACTCATTTCTCCTTTCTGAGATTGTAACCATCGCTCAGCGCTTGTTGGGGAGAACAAGTTTGTGTCTACTTGCAGTCAGCCATGACTTACCAAACAAAGCAACACGCTTGGGGTCAATTTACCTGACCTGGAATGCGGCCAGGTGGATCTGTATGTACTCCAGCCAACTAGATGCAGAATCTATACTTAAAAAACAACCAGTCAATAAACATTCAGTTGGGTTTTTTTGTTCTCTATTGTTGAAATTTCTGATGACAGAATGCAGCACAAAAACCAGAGAATAAATGAATATGCGATTCGTATGCAAATATGAATACTCGAGGCCCTGACAGCTGGACTGTAAAGTCAAAACAACAGCACACGAGTTCAATTGGAATTCATGTATTCATTTAATCTGATGTCACGTATGGATCGCTTGTCATTCTGGCAACCAGCGTAAGCGCCGCTCCAACTGCACCTCTGAGAAAAAGCCAATTACTAAAAGTGAGTGATGAATCGTAATTAGCGGTGAGCTAATAAGCAGAACTACAGTGGCCACTTCATGACTGCACCCCACCCCCCATTCAGCTCCTCCCCCTTGTACTTCCTAGGGTTATTGATTGCTGCTGTGGAACACGAAGGGCATCATGTGTACTTACACATCCTTATGTGCACAAACAATACACAGAGGCACGGACAGGAAAGAAATTCTCTATCAAAGGGCTTAGACGGATAAGTGCTATATTTAGTGTGCTACTGCTGTATGACTGAAACACACACACACACACACATAAAGCCTCCCTTCCCAGGGGTCAGCATGCAAGGCATTTATCTAATTGCCACATACACTTTCTGCCGCCAGTGTCTGGAGCTGAAGCTTCAAAGAATGCTGTCAGAACACATAAGACTCAAACACCAAAAAGAGAGGGACGCGCTCCCTTTGTTCTGTTTTTAGAATGAGTACTCTTGATCTTAAAAAGAAAGAGAGACAGAGACGGGTCAGCAATTCACATACCAGATGAATGAAAATAAGAGTAGGGGAAAAGGGGGGGGGGGGGGGTATTTTGATCGTGGAACTGCTCCAAAATGATGATCCACATGTTCAAAGTGTTGCTGAATAAGGAGAGGAGAGTGAAGAGGGGATGGCAGGGAGTTAAAAGAGGCTGGATGCAGGGAGGATGAGGCCTGCACAGGGAGGCTGCAGCATTGTTGCGTTTAGAGGTGCATGGGGGGCCCAAACAAGATGGGAAACTTCCGAGCAGGGCCGGAGGAGCAGGGGTGAATCAGAGGGGGAAAAGAGGAGGTGCTGGTGGGCTCCGGGTTCCTTCTAGGCCCTTTGAAGCCGGCCAGATTAGTAACACGGCATTGGCTCCAAGTCTAGCGTGAAATCCTCACTTTTGCCACAGACTGGCCACTACTGGCCCCCTACAGCCAGTCATCCCCCTCAACCTAACACTCACCAACACTGCACCAAAAAAACCCCCCAAAAAAACCCCAAACCATCACCTACCCTCTGTTCCTGTACCCCATGAAAAACAATCACTCTGACTGCAGGCTATAGAAAATAGCTGTGACAGCATCTTTTACTTTATGATAAAGCTTAATGTACCACTGATGTGAGTAAATGGATTTTGGATTATTTACAGTGGTGGGACACAGAAACACTTTGTTATATACTTACACATCACTCTGGTGTGTGTAGACCCGGTCGAAGAGTGCCTCTGGAGCCATCCACTTCACCGGGAGACGACCCTGAGGACGGACACACATACACACACACACACTCAGGTGAGAGGTCAAATAAAATGTACCCCTTAAAAGACTGCCGAGCTCTAAATTTCTTGCTTCATCAGCAAGAAATTCAAATCCCTCATGACCAGGAGATCTCATTACTCCTGGAAAAGCTGATATGTGGAAGTAGTCAAGGGAATAAGGCACTAGAGGAGCGACTGTCTAGGGGAGAATGGATTTCCCTGAGGAACGTTTACATTGTTAGGGCAATAGAGCTGATAAACAGGGTCACGGATAAAGAAGAGTTTATCACTGTAGCATTGAAACACTTGCCGGGAAGCTAAGCGTAGCTGACAAGGCGACCTTGGTGAGTATATATTATCATTCAGACACTAAATAGGTATTCTTTAGTTACAGATGCTGTGGTGGGCAGCAAGTTAAATACACAAAATCTGAATTTGCTGTAGTTTTCATTCATTCCATAAAGAATTATGAAGCAATTCAATAAAAGGCTGATGTAAAGTGTCCCATTCCTGTCAGACCAATGAAGATTAACAGAAATATTAAAAAAATGCAGCACTACAATGATGCCTCTGTCTTTATTGGTCCCGTTTCAATCATTGTCGCATTTGCTTGCCCTAATCTTCGTCACCGTCAGCATCATCGAATATTGTTGTTGTTGTCAGCTAGTTCTCAGCGTGATTGTGCATGCGATGAAAAGGCAATCATGCATATGAAATGAGGATGCGCAGGCAACAACGTTCTGCGGTGGGAAAGAAAGACACCACTGGGCCGCTATGGAGATGTCAATTACGGCTAAGCTGCTGCTCCCTCCCCTCTCGCTCGGTCTCTTTTCTGGGCTAATTGTATAAGTGTCGATGAAACCAAAAGAACAAGAGACTGAGGGGTAAACAGGCAGAGTCTCCAGAAGCACTAGATTCACAGGCCGCCTGGGAACCTGCAGCTTTTGCCAAGACACCAGCGGAGGAAACGGAGTGAAACAGAAAGATGAGGGAAGGGAAGGAACTGGAGCAAAAGGAGAGGAGGGTGAACTCATCCCCCGCTGAAGCTCTCCAAAAAGCATCCGCTGACACGCAGAGTACTTACATTGGTCGTCTTTTTATAGTAGTCGATGTTGTGGACATCCCTGGCCAGGCCGAAGTCGGCGATCTTCATGATGTTGCTCTCTGTGACCAGGACGTTCCTCGCTGCCAGGTCTCTGTGTATACACTGAGATGTGGATTGAGAAAAAAGGGGGGAGGGAGAAGATGAGAATAAGACAATTACCTCATTCTGTAAATAAATCAACTTGGAAACAGGTGCATGCTTTATTTGGGATGGTGTTAAAGTGTCTGTGGTGCATGAAATCATCCAGAAATCTCCTGCACAAAGGGAGTGCTGGACTGAATAACACGACGCCACATCGACTACACAGTCTTCAACAAGCCTGGATCAGTAAAGATTCCTCGCATACCTTGACACATGTATGGTTGTACATATGCACTTTAGCGTGTGCGTGCGTGTGAGGCAGCGTGCTCTGTCACATTCCAACAGTTAGAGGGAGCGTAATGCTGCTTTCGGCCAACATGGCTGCACCCCTATTGTGAAAACTTAACAATTCTTCTACACAGAGGGGCTTTTGTAGTGGAATGAGAGACAATGTAGGGATTTGGGCAGAGAGGCGGGGTAAGAGTTGTGTTTTTAGGAGACAGTATTCCCACAGTGAAGCACATACAAGCTTCTACGTAAAACCTTTGTGGATACAGCACATCAAACCCTCTGTGTGCTGGCACCGAGATCTGTTTTGGCAACCAGCAAGCGTGCGATCGATATGAGAACAGGGCATTGTCTGTGTCTGTGCGTGTCCTCTCCTTACCTTCTGCGATGCTAGGTACTCCATGCCCCGCGCCACCTGATAAGTGCAGGAGACCAGATCTTTGAACGTGAGCTGTTCGTCTGAGACACGGGCGATGTCGTAGGAGTATTCCATGCCGGGTGGCCGGCGGGCTCGGAGGTACTCCCTGAGGTTACCTTTGGAGGCGTACTCGACTATGACATAGAGGGGGCCTGCACAAGAGACGGAGCCAAACAAGTGTTTGAACTTGAATTATTCCCTTTGAAACAAAGTGACAAAATTCAGAGTGAATTTTAATGAAAAACAGAACATTCAGATCATAAAACCAGCGCTTGCTTCATGGAAATTTCTGCTCAAAAACAGTTGAGAAGGGCTGTGTGAGAAACGGCATTAAAGCAGCCAGTCTGTGCAGAGCTGCATTTCAACAGTTATGTGCATTTCCAAAACTCAGAATAGCCAATTCTTTTTCTTCTTTTCCTTTTCACAGTAATTGCTCCAAACACAAATCTGCATATGAATAGACGATTCCTGTTGCTTTGCATGCAGCTGAACAGCCCGTGTGCACAGAAAGAGACTACGCTCACTGAAGAGCAAACCACTGACTATCATGTGATGACAATGTAGCTTTTTATCATCTTTTTTAGTGACAGCTATACTGGAAACCTCAAAGACTTTAACATTGTCCCCTGAGACTAACTAAGCAGAGTAAGCCAGTGGGTTTTTAGTATTGTTTTCATGGGGACTCAACAAGTGTGCTTAAGGACACTAAAGGGTCCTGTGGCAAACCTTTATGGCATTGTACAGAAAATCAGCAAACTCATCTGCATATGCATGCACACTGATTCTCACAATCAATGCACTCACCATCTTGTGTACAGGCCCCCAAAAGGTTAATGATGTTCTTATGTTTGCCGATCATCTTCATCATCTCCATCTCTGACACCAGGTCAGACAGGTCTTTCTCGGTGGCGTCATCTAACAGCAGAAGAAGTCACATATTAAAGGTTGCCAAGAGAAGGTCTGAAAAACACACACCCCATATTCCAAACGCCCCTTTAACCCTTTGGCTCAGGACTAAGGAGCTGTCCCTTTAGACAGCACCCTGTTTTTTAGGTGCGTCTGATTAAGTGCGGATGACAGACAATGTCGGCTCGAGTTACAGCAGCGAGGGAAGCTCCCCACAATGACTACAGAGGCATCCTTTCAGCACCAGGGCAAGGGAGGAGAAGAAATTAAAGACGTTCAATCTGGATTCATTATCTGCTGCACAGGCTCCTTTTGTCATGGAACTGATTGAGCAAGTGGAGATATCCCAATAGCCAGACTGGCATTGCCTGCATTCCACTGCACCATTACCGTATCTGGAGTCGTTTTAAAAAAGCAGACGTATACTGTCGAGGTCGGCCCAATAGCCTGCTGCCATGTCTGATCTCACCGTACCCCGCAACCTCAAACCAACCCAGTGCCCCCTCCTCCTGTTTTCATTAATCTCAGCAGTGCTGCTAGTGTGACTTACTTCTTTGTGTGGGTGCTGACTGAGCTCCAGCCAGCTGCTGCTCTGGGGTCAGGTATGTAACCGCACCCTAACCCTTACCTTCCCAACCTGCATCCCTCTAGCTGTCACTCAGCAACCACCAATAAGGAATAATAACGACAGCCCCAGGCTCCACCACGCACCTTTAGTGAACCCTCACTGGAACATAAATCACCTGTAAAATGTTCTCACCTTGCTCAGAAGACACAATGAAGTAAGTGTACATCTTATCCCCGCGGTCTGACACACAACGCTACTGAGACTCACTTACCTTTCAGCATCTTGACTGCAACAGTTACAGCCTCCTTGGGTTTGTCCTTATCGATGCCCAGGGCCTCTGCCATTACGACTTGGCCAAAACAACCCTCACCAAGGGGTTTGCCCAGGGTCAACCTGCAGCCACAGAAGGAGAAGCAAGAAGGAAAAATAGACAGGAAGCTGATTAGCTGCAGAAAGGGAGACAAATGCATGAGGCTGATTTGTGTGCACTGACTCACCCACAGTGCTGCAGTAAACAGGTTAGAGTGTGGGAGAGAGGGTTAATGAAACCTGGCACAGAACCAGCTTGTCAACCTCACCCTATCGGTTTTGGGTTTTTTTTCTCTAGACTGCTACGTTTAAATCAGATTGTGTCTGTGTTTTATTGGCACAGCGACCGCAGCCTCTGCCAGGGCAGTAGGTAGGAAGGCAGACGTGGCTACGATAATCGTCTGATAAAGTCAGGGAGAGCACTAATTTCTAAACTGTTTACCCTCTCTTGGCATGTTTCAATATACACTCTTCTCAAGTCATTACACAGAGCCTACTTTAGCCTTAAAACATTGGCCTCAGAAGGATGGAATTCTTCCTTTAGTTTGCCTTACAGGTGCATGTTTCAAAATCTGGTGTTAAATTTAACGTCCAAACTCTATTACACTGATTTATCAATCAGGGGGAGAAATTCTTACACAGGCTCTTTCATAACTTTGCATCAGAGCTGCAGCACCAATCAGACCACTGAGCTGGTAGTGTAGCCTCCTGTCTGTTATTTGATTGACAGTAGAGGCCCTTACCTTAAGGCTCAGTGTACAGGCTATGTAAATATTCAAACTGGGACATGAAAAAAGCCTGTGGCCCTTATGTAGTAACACAATCCTCTGTCTGTCCACACTCAATGACAACCAGTCTGTCTTTCCAGCCACACATAATCAATGTTATTTTTCCTGCACACAAACTGCAAACGTTAGCATTCCTAAGCCTTCTGCAAGCCCAACGTGATCCCTCGGGCGGTAGGATGGCAAGCAAGGAATAAAGACTCAAACAGAGGCATGCATTTATTCAACCCAGACAAAACAACTATGGTTGCTTCATCTAAAGGGGGTCTAAGTGTTAAAAAAAGCAAACCTCAGCAGAATGCCATTCAGCAGCACACACTCACAAAGTCTAATATGACATCAGAAATGTTTTTCCCCCACTGATGACTGGTGCTAAAAATTTTTATTTATGATCCAAGTTCTGTTTTTTTAACAACTCATTTTAACAAAAGACAGGCCTCCTTTCAGACTAACAGCTTTGGATTTTCATTTTTCATTTCAAAACGCAAGGCCTCAAGACAGCTTTAAACTGCTCTAACCTTTGCTGTCCTTTTAAATCCACCCTAAAGCTTATCACTGGCTGTAGTTACTGTGACTAACCGAAACCTCAGCGGTGCTAATTCCTCTGGTATGAAACCGAGCAAACACTCCTAGCCCAAACATGCAGATGAAAGCTGTGAATGCTAACCACTAATTAGCACATCTTCGCTCCTTCCCAACAGAAGCATGTGTGTGTGTCACTACGGGTGAGCGAGAGTGTGACGTAGCAGTCGTTGTAATGATGAGGCGGTGTGCAGCGTGCCAAGTTCAGGTCATTTTACTAAAGCACCAACAGATGAGCCAGCAGCCCTTTATCTCAGTTACCACAACTGTGCTTTAACAGTTAGTCATTAAAGTCTGCACTCTTCACCTATAAAAATGATTAATCTGATCATTTAGCAGGTGAGATCAAATCAGATAGAGGCTCAAAGACGGCCCCAAAAAAGTATTATGCATACCATCAAACAATTACTGCACACAGGCTCTGAATCCTTAGTGTTTTTCTGAATACCCCCTTTCAAAAGAAAGCAGGACTGGGTAGCAGATCAGCATTTTCAGGTGTTTTTTGGTTTATGCAGGAGCTGAATTTGATTTACATAATTGTCTATTTGGCATTTTGTAAAGTGGTGAGACATGCAAATAAGAACAGGGAGTTCTTATTTGCGTGACACGAGCCTAATCTCAAATTCTTTTCTGAGGGAAAAAATAATCAGTTATGGTTTTCCTTTCTTCAGGGTACAAAAACACCAGTAAGTAGGAAGGATAATGTCTGTGACAGGAAAAGGAAGAATATTTCTCACCTGTCTCTAGAAAACTCCCACCGCGGATCCTCAGGAAGGTCGTACTCTGGGATTGGCTCATCGTGTGCAGAGCTCCGCCGTGTCGTGATGCGCACCAGAGGCGTGCTAGAGTTCATGGAAGAACTCGAGTCTGCTGAGACCTGCAGGATGAAAGGGGATTGGCTGATCACCGCGGTCTGGATTCACAGATCAGTTAGAGCTCCGAGGCATCACTAGAGGAGTAATTGAGGCATGTACGACTGACTACTTTATTTACAAAATAACAACATTGCTGGGAACTCTGGCGCGTCAGCACAAGTAGTATATTTGGGAATTCCACATTTAAGGCTTTGGTATTACGATAAAGTCGTTCCCAGAGCCGGAGATTACATTTCAATGATGATTAATTGAGCAGCAACAGTAATTTTGATAAATATGTGTTAAATGCTCAGCTTCGCCACCGTCTCCAGGGCTCATCTCTCCTCCCTCCAGCCTAACCTTACCTTGACACAGGAATCAGTCTCTCTGCAGAATGTAATCCAACACTTTTTGTACCTTTTGGTTTTCCTTTGAGGGAAAACTGTGGCTCATACACAGGGTGAAAAAAAGAAAAACTGTGGCTGCAGTTTCAGGCAGCAGTGCTAACTTGTACAAAAATGCACGCCACCTAAATGAGA